>NC_084653.1:25415000-25732500 GCF_019802595.1 Syngnathoides biaculeatus | reverse complement strand
AAAAACCCTTTACAAACAAACGTTAACAGTGTCAAAGTAAATCTTTTTAACTTACCTGTGGAATGTTTTTTCGCAGCCACGAAACTGGCGATTAACGCACAGGTCGGCATGCTTGTTTTGGGAGTGCCAAGATGGCGGACGGCGACTTCAGTTTTGGTGGCCAATGAACTATCGAGTCTCTTTTTTGGAGATCAGTGAATGAGCCATCCAGTCTTTTTTTTTCTTTTTTTTCATTTTTAGATCGGTGGTTACCCGGGTGGTGCAGTCATCTCCATGTGAAACAATTTAAAGGGAATGAAAGGAGACGCCGTGATTGGCGGTGAATGAAATCTGCTGCAGACATGCCAAAAGGGGCAGAAACCAGCTTATTTATGCATGTATTTATATATTTTGAAAATACCACGGTTGCTAGAATGACAAAAACCCAATCTAACCTGCTACCTCGACAAATTTTATGGAGCTCGTCTGGTTATCAGTTAGCCGCACTGTATCGCATTACTTGCCCAGTCGGTCAATAACAGGCATTAGCAGCAACTGGCGAGCGCTAATACCGTCGCCACGGCGATGAAGGGATGGAGGGATCTCGTAAGGAGGACGAGGGTGCAAGACCGTTGGCTAACGCATCTCCAATTAGAGCTCACACTAAGTCATATTTGATGTAATAGGGTGTAAGACTAATGGCTATCAGCCCCCCCCCCAAAAAAAAAAAAAAAACTCGGGAGGAGGATGGCGGCGGCGTTGTGAAGTGAAAGAAGAAATGTACGGAGGGGAGAAGATGCGAGATGCAATGAAGAAAGGGGGGGAAAAAAAAAACGGTGAAGCATTTCGAATCCACTTTTAAGAACAGCAGTCAGGCAAGGTCAGAGCCCATTAGTGCGCACGCCTTCCTTTGATGACACCAAAAAAAAAAAAAAAAAACTCACATTTATAAAGATCCACAAGTTGAAAAAAAAAATGGGGGGTGGTGGGGGGGGGGTACGAGATTCCAGACGGCGAGGTTGAGCCGAGGTAAGAAAGGCGGCCGACGCATTAACCACTTAGGCGCTTGGATGGCTTCTTAGCGAAGACGCACTCTGCGGCTCCTTCACCACAAGAGCTCTCCTGCTTTTTGCACCTTTCGCCCGCTAAACTGCGGCGTGGCAAGAACAGAATAGATGGGGAAGCTCCGGCGGGGGATATAAAGTTCAAACATCGTAAAAAAAAAAAACAAAAAAAAATATCCACATTTCCAAACTTCTGCCGCCGTTAACGCGGCCTCCCACCTAAAAGTGCGCAGCCGACCGTCCGTCTCCTGCGCACCCCCGGACTGCTCACGAAACCGAATCCCAAGGCACGTACGGTGCGGCACAGGCAAAGCATTCCGACTCACGTTCGCACCGACGGACAATTCGGAGGGTTCAATTGACCGGGCGGGAATGTGGGAGGAAAACCGGAGGAACCTGGACAAAAGCCACGCGAGCGCAGGGAGAACAGAACTCCGCAAGGGGAAGGCCAGAGCCGAGAGTCCAACGAGGAACTTCTGAACTGAGGCCAATGTGGTAACCGCTATTGCACACTGTGGGACTCTCAAAAAGGGATTTTACACGTGTGGTCTTATTTTTTTTTTCCTGACCGGTATAAATCCGAAGCGGTGCGTGCCAGACCGGGCGGGGGTTGGTAATTACACAGATGAGCACGACTGATCGTACGTAAAAGGAAGCGGTCTGCGGCAACGTGGGAGCCATCGCAGCTGGCTTCCGTTGTGTCCAATCAAAACGGCTCCTCTCATTCCCTTTAAATGAAAAAAAAAAAAAAAACCCCTCTTCATTTTATAAATGTATACTGGCATCTAGTGGTTATGAAAAAGCTGTATTCTTTCAAAATGTCATTGCCCCTTAGGGGTTATAAGAAAGGTATGGATTTTCATTTTAATATGCGATCGCCACCTAGCGGTCACTCCAATACGACAGGGGTACGTCGCTGTACATATGAGTCGTGCTCATAAATTTACAAAACCTGGTTGAATGTGTACTTTTTTGAAAAAACATGACTGATGACTGAAGAACAACCATTATTAATTTCTTTATGGCTATGCTTTTCTGAAATGGTTGACCATTTAATTTGAATCCTTTAAAAAAAAAAAAAAAATGTGTTTCTTTTCTTTTAAAGAATTGTAACCATATTCCAAATTCTGCCCAGGTAATAAAATAAATAAGAACAACTCGGTTTTCTAATTTATTAAATACAAGTGGGGCTTTGAATTTCAGAATAAGAGCAAGAAAATAAAAGATTATGGCATATTCAAATGAAGTGCTTACCTTTAGAACAATTCTTTGAAAAAAAAAATAGAAAAGTTAACATTTTGATCATATGGCAATACTAAAATCATACATTGTAAAAATGCATTATACATGGGTAGAAGGGTTTTCCAGAAATTTGAGGTCAGTTTTGCTGGGTGCGTACTATACATGGGTGAGCATTATGCAAGAGAATTTATGGTATACGCTTTCATATTTTTATTGAAAATAAGGTAGACACTCACAAGATGGGGAGGAATAAGTGAGTGAACACCAACAGCTAATCCGAATAAGGTGATAGCAACCAATGTGACCAGATCAGAGGTAAGCGTTAAAGCCGCCCTGGCCACGAGAAAACCAAAACTAGGTGAGAAAAGTGTCCTGGCAAGAAGCACTGCCTGATGCGTACTATCACGGGATTGAACCGGAGGAGAATATTCACAATACCCAAAACCTTTTGTGCTGTTGGTGATCACAACAGACGAGACAGACTTTTCAAAGAGGTCATTCTATGGAATACCGGCGGAAAAAAACCAGAACATATCGATGGATTTCGGCAATTAAACGTGATGGATGGTCCCCAACCAAAATACCCACACGCCTGTGTCGCAATCACTTCATTTCAGGTAGGAATTAGTAAGTAAGTATTTATAATGCCAAGTTGACTCATTTGAGAACAATGCACATTTAAAAAAATTAAATCAACCGTTTGTCACGGTAGAGAGTTAATGTGTGGCAGCGATATGCTTCCGTGTGCGGAGGAGCCGATTCGCCGTCCTCTTTTTTTTCTTCCAATCATAGTAAATGAATACGAGTTCGTGTAAAACCAGGGGTCTTTTATTTAAATATTGGTATTTGTATGGAATGTTATCTGAAAAGACCAAAAAAGATCAATGGATTTCGGCATTTAAACGTGACCAAACTACACACACACACACACACGCCCGCGTAGCGATCGCTTCATTTCAGGTAGGAATCATTCCTCTCAATCTCAAATTCCCAAGAAGTATTTATGATGCCAAGTTGACTCATTTGAGAACAATGCATATTAAAAAAAAAAAAAAAAAACAGAAAAAAAAGTTTGTCGCAGTCGAGAGGTTTACGGAGGTTAACGTGCGGCAGCGATACGCGTCCGTGTACGGGGGAGCCGACTCCCCGTCCCAAATTTTTTATCCCAATCATAGTTAATGAATGCAAATTTGTGCAAAACCAGAGGTCATTTATTTAAATATTGGTATTTGTATTGAAAAAATCGGAGCGGGTCCATCACTACGTGGGATTTATTCCTGATTGAGAACAGATCCAGCAACGAATTATTTGCATGCGTCCAGACTTTTCTACACTTTAAAACGTTTCCGTGAAAATCTCGACGACTTACTCACCGGATCCGTGTGTAGATCCAGTTGTCCAAGACGAGCGGAACTGGGTTAACAGTCCGATTTGTGATCGGCGAAAACATCCACTTCGCCTCTATGCTGAGTTTATAAAATTTTTCCACGTACCTTCGTTTATTATCACCTTGTAAATGTTTAACGGTATCAGACAAAACTCTGGATGTCGTGCGATAAGACGTATTTTCGTTTCGTCTCAACGGAATTAATTTGCAACGATTCTCTGTTTGACCGGCAATTTGCCGAGTCACGTGATTTTTATGACGTAGCTGCACGAGCTCTACAAAAAAATGTATTCAATTTTTTGTTGTTTTTTTTTTTCGGTGGTATCCCGTGGTAGCGTCGCGTCGCTAACAACGGTAGCACCGGTTTGGCCTTTAAAGAAAGTGCAAGACTTCAATGCAAGAAGGCAGGCCGGGATGGTCGTCAGTCGTCAAAGTTAGCAGAATGCGAAAGAAGGTCATCATCCCCGGGGGGGCCGCCGAGTCAAAGCGCGCCCTTCCTTTCCCGTGCCCTTTAGCTCGCCTCCTTCGCCATTTAACGGGCTCACCTTATTTCCTGTGTCCCTCCGCCGCCATCTTGCCTCCTCTGGCTCCTCCCGCCGCATTTCGTCCGCGGAAACTTTCCCGAGGCGGCGCTGCGAGACAAAGAAGAAGAAAAAGCTCATCTTAGCCCGCCGCAGTCGCTTGCCTTATAACGGTAATTAGCAAATGAATTTTATACAAATTGGTCAAACAATACAACATAAATGGCATCTTTGGCAGATAAGGCAGGTAATAAGTGTATTAGTGCGTCCGCTCGGTGTGTGCGGCGTGTCACAGATGCATATCCAATGGGCGACAGTCGCATAACGCACTATTCTTATGTTAATCAAGGAGGCCATTAATGTTTACATTGGGAAGCGGGCCTTTCACTTCCTGCTAAACGGGCATAATTAGTTCCCTTTTAAAGCCATATTCCATTAACTCGCAGGTGAATTGCATCACATTTCTGCTGGGTTTCTGCACCATAATGCGATTTAAAAGCAAATCGCATATTCAGGGCACTCGCCCGATTGGTGGGGTGGGGGGGGGGGGGGGAGGCGGGGGGGGGGGATACTCTATATGGGATCTGTAAACATTTAAAAGTGTTGTCCGTAATTCCGGCCCACTGATTTATGCATAAATTCATCTTCAGCCGTAAACATCTTATTAGGGAGTTTGAAAGGCTGCACGGTGACACCGAACGCAAACGAGACCGGGGGGGGGGGGGGGGCACCCAAATACAAATTTGAAAGGGTCGCGAATATTTCTAAAGGTCGGTCAGGCCATAGGCCGTAATTCTGAAATATCCAAAGAAAATGTCCAAAACAACAGCAAAAATAAATGGAAATTTCCATTGTCACAAATTAGTGGCACAATGACTCAGCTGGTGTTGGGCTCACGGTTCTGAGGTCCCGGGTTCAATCCCGGCCCCGTTTGCGCGTTGTCCGCGTGCCTGCGTGGGGTTTTCTCCGCGTACTCTGGTTCCCTCCCACATCCCAAAAACATGCAACATTAATTGGACACTAAATTGCCCCTAGGTGTGATTGTTTGTCTCCATGTGCCCTGCGATTGGCTGGCGACCAGTTCAGAGTGTACCCCGCCTCCTGACAGCTGGGATGGGCTCCAGCACTCCCCGCGACCCTTGTGAGGATAAGCGACTAAGAAAATGGATGTATGGATGGATTTTGCCAAAGTAAAATCAACAGAAAACAACAAAACCCTTGTCTTGAATGCAAAATTCATATTTCAGCCCCCCAATGACTGCCACCTTCACGGTGTTGCGAGGGGGGGAGTGAAACGTACCAAACGCAAATGTGGAAAAAAAAAATACAAATAAAAAATATTATTCAATCAGGCTTCTTTAACCACGAAATTTCTTATGGAAAAAATAGAAATGAAATAAAAATTGCTTGCTTTGTGATGTTTGATTATTTCTGTTTTCAACTGTCAAACTTTAGTCGGCGTCTTGGTGGAAAAAAGATCAATAAATATTTCCGGGGTTGTCAAATGTCTTGATAAGAAAATGAAAATTCAAGAAAGATTCTTAAACTGTTCAGCGCGGTCACATTTTTTAAAAATTGATATTGGTCCTGGTGTGGACTCTGTTTCAACTTGCAAAAGTCTCCGTCTTGTCTTGGTCTCAAGTGAGTTCTGGTCTACGAAAGTGTTGGTTTGGGATCACCCGATCTTGAGTACAAACCTAGAATCAAATCAGTTGATTCATATTTCAGTTTTATAGTTTATTTTTTTTTATAGTTTTTTTTGTATTTTTTATAGTATACTGTCGTTCTATAACAGCTTTAATATGACAAAAAGTCACTTTATTTTTTTCAAACATTGCTTGTCGGGTTCACAAATGCTTTCATCTCATGATTGCTTGAAATTGGAGCGACACTATTTTTTATCTACACAGAGCGTACCTTGTTATAAGCCTAACCCAGTACTGTACATTTGTAAAGGAAATACCATTTGGTACATACATACGCCACAGCTGTGTGAAAGCCGCAAGTGCCCAGATTGAAACACGAGATATTTACAAAGAAAGAGTTTAACGCTAGCACGGCGCTAACACCAGCGCTGCGCTAACGCTAACAGGGCCGGCTAAAATAAAACTCACCGGTAAATATCACTGAGACACGCCGGTAACACAGCAGCAACACGCTAACACAGCGCTAACGTGGCGTCAACACAGCCGGTAAAAGTCACTTCCTCGACACATATATTCCGCCGGTCTCATTCCTACCTTTTCCGCTCGAGTGGCCCCTTGCGGACGTTAGGAAAAAATTGCACAAATTACCCGCATCACCCATAAAACGGATTGTTGAAAGCATGTGGAAAAAAAAAAATGATGGTATATTCTGAGGGGGGGGGGCATTAAGTCAAAATATTAGGAACAGTTGCTATGGGCTTTGCATTGCATGTAAAATCATTTTGGATTCAGCGCTTGCGAGATGACGCTGCGGGATTTCCGCGCACATTTTCGGCGTTCGGCCACCACCGAACGGAACCGAACGGACGGAGCCCCGGACGCGCCCGGTCCCCGGCCGTTCGACGGCTGCGTTCTGGCTCGGCTCGTCTTTTAGCGTGGCGAGGACACTTGCGATTTATCTCGGTAGGTAAGCGTCGCGCGTGTCGGCCGCGCGCACACACAAGAGCGAGGATGTAATGGATAGGAGGCGGCTGAGGGCGTCTGTCAGGGGCGACCGTTCTAATCAGAGCAGCGGGGAGAGAGATAAAGGAGAAAATAATGAGTGTGGCATCGGGCCTTTCATAGCGCAACAAAAGGCCACGGGATCAGATAGACACACACAATGTGGAGAGGAGGAGGAGAGGAAGAGGGGAGAAAGGGAGGAGCGTTTGCTAATAAGCCGTCCCGCACTGTAACAGTTTGAGGAAACGCACGCGTACTTTGATGCCGCTGATTGATGGCGGTCTCCACGGCAACACGGACGCCCCCCCCCTCCCCCTCCCTCCTCCGAGCGCCCCATAAAACTGGCGCCAGGCTTTTCCGTTTCGCTCATTTTCTGCCGTCGCCGGGCCCCGCCGCTGATTAGTGCCGCTTCGTTTGCGGCCTCGCTGGATAATTTCCAAGGCGTCCCTTTGATTATTAATGGCTAATTTCCACAGATTACACCTCTTGGATTATTAATGCCCAATTTAGCTCGATGACTCCAGTCATTAGACGGTGGCCAAACAAGCCGAGGGGTCTCCAATATGTGCGCACGCACACACACACACGGTGCCCTCCGAGGGGCCCGGAGAGTGTTAAGTCAAAGGCCGCCCTCTTTTTTTTTTCCATTTTCAAAGTTTCAAGTGGGGAAAAAAAAAATTACTAATTACAAACTGCAAGCTAGGAGAAATGAGCAGGCAGGCTCAGAAGGGGGGGAAAAAAACAAAAATCCTATTCACAGGCTTAATGAGCTTGTCGAAAGCTGAATAATTGATTTCTAATTCTAGCCTGCAGCTGTTGACCCAACCAACAAGCGTGTGTCCCCCCCCCCATCCGTTTTTTGAATGAAGCCGAAAATATGTTGGCACTGTCGGTGGGGGGGGGGGGCGACGCCGCTAACCAAACTCTGTCACGCCTACGTCACACTTTAAAGGCTTTTATTTTGACGTCGGCTGTAAAGTTTTGACAGCCGTGATCTTCAAAACGGGCGAGCAGCCTCCGTTTCCGTTCGTCAGCTTCGTCCTGTGCCGCTTTTACCGCTTCGGCGTTTGACGGAAGCTTGAAGGTCGCAGCAAAAAAACATGTTCGTGAAGGGGACATTCAATAAAAAGGAGTGTTTTATGAAATAATGAAACAGAAACCACATTTGTAACACATGGTGTATTCAAAGGAAAAATGTTTTTTTTTAACGGTTTTAATTCATTTACCGTAATTTCAGACCTACAAGACGAGACTTTTTGCACACGCTTTCAACCCTGCGGTTTATGCGGTGATGTGTCTAATTTGTGCATTTTTTTTAACGGCCATAAGGGGGCACTTGAGCGGAAAAGGTAAGAATGAGACCGGTGGAATATATGTGCCGAGGAAGTGACTTTTACCGGCCCTATTAGCACCGTGCTGGGTTAGTGGTGTGCTAGCGTGTTGCTGCTGTGTTACTGGCGTGTCTCAGTGATATTTACCGTTTTTACTTTAACCGGCCCTGTTTGCACTACCCGCGCTAGCGTTAAACTCTGTGTCTGTGTTTTTGTGCTACAGAATTGAGTTTTATCGGCCCTGTTAGCGCGGTGCTAGCGTGTTTCTGCTGTGTTACTGGCGTGTCTCAGTGATATTTATCGATAAATTTTATTTTAACCGGCCCTGTTAGCGTTAAACTCTTTTCTGTGTTTTTGTGCTACAGAAGTGACTTTTACCGGCCCTGTTAGCGCTGTGCTAGTGTTTTGCTGCTGTGTTACTGGCGTGTGTCAGTGATATTTACCGGTAAGATTTTTTTTTTTTTTTTAAACAGGGCCTGTTAGCATTAGCACTTTCCACACTAGCGTTAAACTCTGTGTTTCTGTGCTAAAGAAGTGACTTTTACCGGCCCTGTTAGCACTGTGCTAGCATGTTGCTGCTATGTTTACTGGCGTGTCTCAGTGATATTTACTGGCAAGTCTTATTTTAACCGGCCCTGTTAGCGTTAGTGCTAGCGTTAAATTCTTTCTGTGTACCGTCTTTCTTTGTAAATATCTCCTCGTTTCAATGTGGGTTTGAATATGGCCACTTGCGGCTTTTATGTCAACTAAGTCCTGAGCTTTTCCTGTCATAGTCCCAACATTCAAAGTCCCTACACACAGCTGTAGGTTTCTGTGCATTCCTCTTCTTCTTCTGCCGACTAAGCCGCTTCCCTCCTCTGTTTTTGTCTTCGACCTACATTATCTGAATTTCTACCTACGCCTTGCAGATTAAGAGTGCCGGGGGCGGGCGTTAGTTCGCCCGGGCCACGACCTATCCGTTATGGAATTCGTTTGATGCATGCTCATATACGTTTGGCACAGTTTTACGCCGGATGCCCTTCCTGAACGCAAACCTCTGCATTTATCCGGCCTTCCAGTACTTCCTGAGCTTTTGGTTTGATTTGGAATGTTTTCTTTTTCATCTTCGACGGTTTTACGACAGGCAGTTTGGCATTTGTAGCTTGCTTACTCGAGCATCGGTCAAGCTGTCGGATCTTTTAGGATTTTTTAAAAAATGTCTTTGTGTTTTTAAGTGACAAAATATGAAGGAATCAACGAAACAGAAATATTTGGAACGCTCGCACTTCCCTCAATGTGGGGAAGTGATGGAATCGGTTGGCGGACCACCAACTAGCACCAACTGCTGGAGAAAAATCCCTTGTGTGTTCTACACAATAGGCCATTAAAGATGATTCTGATTCAAAATCACTCTGAAATATGAACAACTGCTCACGTGGATCCGTGTGACCCATCGTATCCTCGGGGAAAGTCGCCCGTTTGGGGAGTTGGGCACCGAGCTGCCGGTGTGTGAACCGCAGCCGTCCGGCATCCCTGTAAGACGACCCCACGGAAAATAGCTTCTAATTATTGCCGTGACGGGCCCACGCTATCGTATTCTGCCTACCTGGGAGAGAGGGAGGGGCCTCGCCCGGGGTGGCGTGGGAGGCAGATGAGAAAAATGAACAGAAATATATACCTCCATGTGACCGACCCCCCCCCACCCTAAACTGAGCGCCATTTATTTTTAATGTTTTAATCAGCAGCTCCCAACGGAGAGGAGAGGAGCGGTGCTGGGGTGAAGTCGCCCTGTGAGTTGGCACAGCCCGAAACCGGGAAGTAAAACGTCGTCGCCCGCATTCAGTCCGCTACGACGCGTTCAGGTGACGCCACTTGGGTGGGAAACGGAGAAGGAAAGCGGCACCCGTTAGGAGACGAGCAGAGAGGCCATCACGGCGAGTCGTCCCTCCTGTCCCCGAGCCGCGCTCATTAAATCGGGATCATTATATGATACATTTCAGGGCTGTTTGCGCCGGTTTTGTTCCGGGGAGCCGGCGGGCCTGCGTGGGACGGTCTCACGGTCCTGGGAAAGAGGACACACAACGGCGCTCGTTCAGGACTGAATTACGCCGTGCTGGACCTGACGAAGTCGGAAAGCTGTTGGAATACGTACAAGAGAGGCTTTGATCACCGCGAGGCAATATCAATGTCACGTCGGCGCAAGTTCAAGTCCGTCGCCAGCTAATATTTCGAGTACAGTCACACCCCCCCGCCCCCGCCGTGTCATTGTCAATCATCTGCACACCCTTGCGATATCTTGGATTATTACAACAATATTTTTAGATTGAATTGCACGTATTCGTTGTAGGACCAAGTTTCCACATAACTTGCCGGATTATGTCGTGTTGCCATTTGATTTGTTGTTGCAGATCAGAGAATTTACGAGAATTTATGTTTTGGTTCAACATTTTGGTGGTAAAGTATGCAATGTTTATTTCTCTTTTGTTTTATAGGGCACTTCTGGAGTGAAAAATAAAACAGCTTGAAGCAAGCACGCCTGGCCTCTTCTATGGACAAGACAATGATATACATTTCGTGACATCTGGAGGATATGAATAGGCATGAACGAATACTTTTCAAAGTGTTTTAATGCATTTATTTCTTTAGAAAAAAAATCCACAGAATCTATAAATGTGGAGGATAAATCAGTTGCATGTTGTAAATTGTGGTGCACGAGACTGTCCCGCTGGTGTTTTGGCCATTTCTGGGAAGCAAACCAAATGTCGGTTTGTGGAAGACATTTTCTCAGAGGTTTGGATAAAATGTCCGCCCATTTTTTTTTTTTTTTTTTTTTTTTCAGAGTAATTTGGGAAAACATGATGTTTAGGCGGCTTTATTGTACATTGTCCGTTTGACTGGCAAAAGAAAACGTCCGTGCTATTAATCCGAGATGTCTGTCTGTCTTTCATCCCCCCGGATCAAATTACGGTGGCAACGAAGCATCATCCAAGTATTTAGGCCGTTTCCTTCATTACTCTGCCTGGCTCAAATGACACGCAATGGTTTGTTTGCGAAGCGTGACGTCGGCACGATTCCCACCCGTGTGTGACGTCATGGTGACGAGTTTTAATAACTGGTGATGTTTGTTTTTTTGTTTCCTTCGCAGGGTGTCCGGGTTCTCCCCTCAGAGGTTAGGGTGAGAAGCTCGGTCATCCGGGAGGGGCTCAGTGTCGCTCCGCTGCTCCTCCGCATCGAGAGGAGCCAGATGAGGCGGCTGGGGCATCTGATCCGGAGGCCTCCCGGACGCCTCCCTGGTGAGGTGTTCCGGGCACGCCCCACCGGAAAGAGACCCCCGAGGACGACCCAGGACACGCTGGAGAGACTTAAGTCTCTCGGCCGGAAGAGCTGGAAGAAGCGGCTGGGGAAAGGGAAGTCTGGGTATCCCTGCCGAAGCTACGGAAAAGCGGTAGATAATGGATGGATGTTTGTTTTAAAAGCATACAACCAACGCAACTGATTGCACAGGTAAAAACAGAAGGCGGGGACGGGGGGGACGGGGGACCCCTGCTTCCGCCTATCTGCGCCACTGCCTGAAGAGCGCAGCCTGGCGGAGAAAAGAATCCGGTCGAAGGCTGCGTAACCCGGCGCTGGCCTCGGGCCCTCCGCCGCCCTCGCCGTCACTGGCCACGTGTAGCGTGTAATGCGCACCGACAGCGGTGCCGCGGGTCGCTCACCCCGTGGCCCCGTCTAATTGAGGCTAAGGATCCCGCCTTGTCCTGCCATCTATAATTAAGCACGTCATCTGCGGCCGTATCAAAGATTCAGCTGGACCGGGAGCGGCCGACGCGCGATCGGGTCGCCGGCCCGTTCGCGCGGTGAGTTGGAACAATTAGCCCGACAGGTGGAAACGTAACAGGTGGTAAAAACGGCCCCTTACCCGGGAAACCGTGCGGTGTAGAACCCATGGTGGAAGACTGGTTAGCATATCTCCCGAACAGTTCTGACGTTGCGGGTTCAAATCCGGCCTGTGTGGCGTTTGCATGTTTTCCCCGTGCCTGCGTGGGTTTCCTCCAGGTACTCCGGATACCTCGCACGTCCCCAAAATCGGGACTCAAACTCATTTTTGCGGTGGGTCACATTGCAGTTACGGCTTCCCCTCCGAGGCCCGTTATGGTGAAACAAAAAAAAAGTCTCTAATTGCCTCATCATGTTTATACATGAAATTTATGAACTAGTTTTGGAACCAGAAATCAAGGGTAACGGGTTTTTCAAATATTCTTGATGTTTGGTAACAGAAAAATACTTGCAATATCTCAATGCTATCATTTATGATATAACAATTTGAAATTTTCGTCAAGATTTCAACAAGAATCACAGAAGTTGGCACAAAACATTTACCTTCGTGGGCCACATAAAATCCAGTGGCGGGCCAGATCGGGCCCCCTGGCCTCAAGTTTGACACCCATGCTCTAAATTGTCCGCAGGTGTGAAAGTGAGTGAATGATCCTCACTAATGTGACTTTTTGCACTGAGGAGTTTTCCACCATGACTTGGCTCGAGGGAAAGCCGGGCGAAACTACAAAAACAAAACCGCTCAGAACTGAAAGCCTCTTTCGGAACGAGGAACACGTTTTACCCGACAAGACAGAAAGCAGAGCAGTGCTGTAAAAGTTGAGACTGTGGAGTATAAATACTGGAGCCCCGAGAGTCGAAGTACGCGAGCAGGGTAGGCTACACGTAAATAATGCAGTTCCACTCTTGGAACAGTTCTCGAACAGGTATTAAAAATCGTCATGGGTTTTCCACGTTCCTTTTCTTGGAGAAAAAAAATAAATGCAAATGGTGATAATGGGGGGGGGGGGGGCGACGTGTTTTTTTTTTTTTTTTTATAGTACAGCATACTTGCGTTGTGTTCTTGTAGGCATGATCTGTCTTTTGATTTACCGTAATTTCCGGTCTATAAGCCGCGACTTTTTTCTGCACGCTTTCAACCCTGCGGCTTATGCGGCGGTAATTTATGCATTTTTTTCTAACGGCCGCAAGGGGGGCACTCGAGCGGAAAATGTAAGAGTGAGACCGGTGGAATATGTGTGCCGAGGAAGTGACTTTTACCGGTATGTTTTTTTTTTTTTTTTTCTACCGCCCCCGTTAGCGTGTTGCTGCTGTCTTACTGCCGTGTCGCTGTCATTTTTACCGGTATGTTTTTATGCAATTTATTTTTCTATACATTTGAGCTTTCAAATGGTGTGTTTTGTTTGTTTGAATAAGTTTAAATGCAGTTAACGTTTTCATTTCCTTGATGTTCGGGTGGGTCTCGATTGTAATCCGGGTAATAAATGGGGGTTTGCTGAATCATAATCGTCGAAAGATCGCAGCATGTGATACGATCCCCAGTTACTATGACGATACAACCCCAAGCGGTGGAGAGCTGAATCGCGATGACAATAAAAATACATTTATGAAGATTAGCATGTTAGCATTACTCTTGGGGGGAGGAGGGGGGTACAAAAAAGTAACGTTTGATTGTGCTCCTGCTCCAAAAGACCCCCCGCCCAAGCGTGACCTAAAACTTGAAGTGTACTCCAAAGCACCTTGGTGGGCCCCCCCCCACCCCCCCAGCCCACTCAACTCCTCTTTTCTTCCTGTCTGGGCCTTTGAAATATGACATAAAAAAAACATCTTTTTGAATTAATGAATCATCTTTTGCCAGGTGTCGTTTAGTGACGTTGTGTGTGTGTGTGTGTGTGTGTGGGGGGGGGTAATAAATAGAGAGTGGAGAGAGGGCCCCCCCCTCCCTTGTCCATACCCCCCCCAACCCCACCGCGCGCACACACACACACATGCACACGCACACACCTTGGCTCTCCCTCTTCAGCTGGAGATGAAAGGCCCGGCTCGTTCCTGTACCTTTAATTTAAAGCTGAAAGGGAAAAACGAGAGCGCGGGTGCAAAACTGCTTATGAATATGGAGAGAATTGAATGAGAAGCGTCCTTTTGAATAAATGTGTATGAATGTCCCTTGCCCTCGTCTGGACCAAGGTTACAGGACACCCTTGGAAATACAGATGGAGAGCCGCTTAATGCACCAAACGTGTGCGTGTACATGCGAGTCTATCAACTGTGTACTTTTGTTGTCGATACACACAAAATGTTTTTTCTTTAAAGCACTATGATTACAAAATACACGCGTTTTACCGTTAGTATGCTAATACAGCGAGGCACGTGCGTCCTTGGGGAAAAAAAAAACAGTAAGAAAAGGGGAGCGTTCATAACTGCAGGGATGTCTTTGCAAATCAACAATATTACGCGGAGAATTTATGTGCGTGCACAAGGTTATCTGCTGCACAACAAGAAAATCTTATTTCATATTAATCGAATCATTCATGGGATAGATAACATAACTTAATATTGAAGCATCCCCCCCCCCATAGGAAAAAAAAATGCTGTGTAGATAAAACAGCATTGGGGAAAAAAAAAAAACTTTTTGGGGGTTTATTTCTTTTTTAAAAACCCAAAATATCAGATAAACCGCTAACAAGCGTTTTTGAGGTTGGACCACAAATCGGGGAATTGCTGAGCTTCCATTGATGGGAGAGGGAAAAAAAAAAAAAGATTAAACGTGTACCGTAATTTCTCGGAAAATAATGCGCAAATTCATCCCAAAATATTTTCAGAAAGTTAACAGAGCGGCATTATATTTAGGTCTGGATGAAAAATAAAAAATACAATCACATTGTATAGTTGTATACAGGCACAGAGTGGTTAAAAAAAAAAAAAAAGGTATACATATACATTTCGATATGATACTCGATGTGGTCCCCCAACCCGAACTCTATGACCTCCTCAGGAAGCTTGCATTTTTACAATCGTTAGCATAGCACGTTTGTCGCTACCGCACCAAAGATCAGAAACGAACAGTCGGTGAGTTTAACTCAAACCAAGACAAAAAATGTCGACATCAACGGCTAAGAAATGTCATAACTCGTGCCAATGACAACGCCAACCCGGAAGTTGCGCCGCAGTCCGAAACAACGGTAGCTCGCTTCAATGACTTCAGGTGGGTGTAAAAACTACGTGAGCTCAAACCACGTAATATGAGCGTTATGGGCACATTAGAAAAAAAAATTGAAATGGTCACTTTTTTTATTTATTTTTTTTTTAAATGTGCCCTTTAGCTTTCCTGTGGCGTCAGGTGGGCTGCGGAACCAAAACTCTTGGGATTCAAAAAAATGTTCTGTTCTGACAATCACAGGGACCAGGACAAGCGTGTCCTGTGGCCTCTCCCGAGATTATATTACGGGTACATCACCACGTGCGCAATGATTATGATTAATGATTGTTTTTTGAAAAACAATACAAGTACAAACCCAACAAAATATAAATACAGATAATTCACAATATTTTGAGAATATGGGTAGCAGCAAATTGGTGGTGCGCATTGTACATTGGTAGAAAGGTTTTCCCGATTTTTTTTTTTTTTAGGTCAATTTTGGGGGGTGCGCATTATACTTAAGGACGCATTATCAGTCACATTTGACGAGCGCGACCGCGAAAAATCACACGCGTAAAATTTGTTACGAGTAGAAATATATAAACGTTCTCAACGCACATGAAAACCAGTCCAGCGCAGTGAACCGCAGCCTGACGTTTTTTTTTTTTTTTTTTAAACACGGAAGCACACTGTCTCCTGCGAGTTTACCTGACTCCGCCCCCCCCCACAAAATAAAAACACCGTCCACCCACACAGTCTGGGCAACGTAGAGCAAAGACAGTTAGATATGCTGCTTGTGTTTATTCTCGATTATAATGGTAAAAGCAAAAAAAAAAAAAAAAAAACAGAAGTGCTGTTGCTTTAATGAATGCCAGGGTATGTGAATAATAGAAGTCTCTTTTATTTTTAAATTACAGTTACGTTATATTAATCCAGTAAGTTATTTTAAGGTCTTGAGATTCTATCCCAAATCACACCCGCAACTTTATCTGCGAGCATGACTGACCACACTCGTACATTTTTCAAATGAGAGTGACTGCATGATACTCGAGAAATTACAATAAATACCACAACCACCAGCATTTTCTATACAGCCTTAAAAAAATACTATATATACACACCTCGTTTATGTCCTCGAACTGCCAGCGGACAGGTTAAAAATTGAAAAAAGGGATTTTGGACATAAAGCAGTGAAAAGCATCAAACATGGCAAACGATTTTGAGCGGCGAACTATCGCGGAGAACGTGTCACGCGTTGTCGGGTGGCAGGACTTGAAAGCACGCTTGCGAGTATGCGTGTTTATGTCAGCCGCGACAACGTTGCTGGAAGATAGTCGAGTGACTGACGCAATCCGTTTTTTTTTTTTGTACGATTTCCAACTAAATCCTCGAGAGAACACGTCGCCTGACTCCACGAGGCAGCCGCCAAGGGAGGAGTCGATTAATAAAAAAATAGATGAAAAAAAAAATAGGGGGGGATTAATTTCAATTGTGCGGAAGTAGTCTTGTGGGCGACGCGACTGAGGGGATAGAGCGGACGTCTCGCGGCTGAAAGAAACTTGGCCGGGCTCCGCGCTCCCCTCAAACCTCGTCATCCTCGTGGAAATTCTCCCCTCGTCATTGTGAATTTGTCTGAAGCCAGAAAGCGAAGGCTCGTTTCCTTCACGCTCAGCGATTCCCGCTTGCTTCGCTACGCTAAAACGCCTCCAAAATAGCCCGACGTGAACTGTTGCGCTTTTTCGAGGAGACATTTTCTCGTCTTGGCCAAATTCATCGGCGCTGCTTTGCACCGCTAACGTGGCTAAAAACGTCCCACTCGCAAAACCTCGCGGCGGAAACTCGAACCCTCATCAGCGTTTAGCGATCGCATTTTACGAACGGGAGTTTCCGCAACGGCTGCGGCCGATTCCTCCAACGTTACGGAGGAGAAGACGTACGGGCGGCAGAGGGAAACAAATGCGACGGGACCGAGGACGACGGGGAAACAAAAGGAGGCGCAGGCGATTGTGAGGACTCGGGATCAGTTTGAGGTTGTCTCCCGCCGGCTCCGTGGGCCCATTGTGCGAGCCAGACGGGGGAGAAATTGAATTCCAGGCTACTTTGGGGAGAACAAGGAGATACTCGCGCGCGCTCATGAGTTAAATGCTAATTGAAGGCGGCAGAGCGGCGGATGGGAACCGCGAGCGCTCTGACTGAATGGTGCTCGGCCTTGGACTGGGAAGATGACAATTCAAGGAGCTAAAAGCAGCGTGGGTACTATAGTAGTTGGTGTACAGACACTCTTTGTCGCCAGACAGTAAGACTCGGATTCCATTTCTGCCCTCACAAAAAAAAAAAAAAACAAGCACCGATATCTTCATTGTGACATGTGACGTTGTCTCTTTGATGGCATCGAAGGGGACAATTCGTTTGGTTCTCAACAAAGTTGCGCAAAAACGGGCTGTGGGGTAACGCAAACAGCCGCATTTCCTCAAATGGCGGCCTTATAATCGAAAAGAAGGCGTCCACCGCGAAAGAAAAAGATCCCCGTCAAACCCCCGCCCAAAAATCTCCTCCAAAAATATTTCAACATATATTTTAGCAGTCGCTCACATTTGAAAAATAACAGCGGAGGTTTTGCAGTTATCACGAACCAACAGTGCAGGGGCCGACCCAAATGCAGGACTCAAAGACGAGGACACGATGTTAGACGTGGTTTTATCTCGGAAACATTCCAAAAAGCAGTCCAAAACGAGACGGAGGTACAGATAAGCTAGGCTAGGTAGGACCTGAAAGACGTAAAGCATGGTTCGATGACTATTGGGCAAAACTAATGAGCGTAACAAGACGGGATGAACCAAAGGGGACAGAATCGCTGTGACGAGGATAGCTCAACACTACACTTACACTCAGCGGTGGGGAATCCAACTGGCAGTGAACGCAACACAATGATACAAGGCAACGAACTGGCAACGCCAGTGACGAAACTCCAAACTTAAATACATGGTCTCATTCGAGTCCACATGGAAAACAGCCGCGGCAGGTGACACCGTCCAGGCCACGCCCCTCTTGGCAGTGGTCCAGTCTTGCTCATGACAGCAGTTTTTCTAAAAAAAACTTGGAAATTACCAACTGACTTTGCAGCAGAGGGGCAAAATTTACGAGAAACTGAACGCCACACAGCTCCACGGTGTTCACGGTGACCTTCAGAACAGATCCTGTTTCGATAAACTTGCTATTAATAGCAGCAGCTAGCTAGCTTATGGGTTGACGTAATGCGGCGGCCGTAAAACGTCTCAAATTCCTGCCTGAACTGCAGTCGGGAACAGAAAAAGGTCTTGTCAGGTGGCAATTTGGCGAAGTTTTACAAAAACTGCAAAGCCAAAACTGTCAGACGCTGATGGCCTGACGCCCAAAAACTATAAAATTTTGCAACCCTGCATGTTACAGTAAAAACAGAATTTCTCGTCAATTCAAAAGCTATCAAGCTAATTCCGAGCTCCCGTCGCTAATGCGGTGCTTTATTATGCCGTAGATTTATCAAGATGAAGTGCGTCATATCGTCTTTCATGTTTATGCATTTATAACAGCTGTATGAATTGAAAACATGTAAATCTCACGTGAAAAATCCTGTGCAGAAAAACGCAATCATCTAATGGTTATTCGTCTCGCGATGAATGTTCGGAAATATAATTTTTTTTCTCCCCCCCCCCCCTCGACAAACACTAATTAGGGCTCGCATGAATTTATTTGAGTGCGGTCGGGTCAATCAGCGGCAACAGTACGAATCCGTTGCTTTAACTGTGAAGCAATCAAGTTCCCATTTGGGCTCCAATTATGTCGGCAACAGAAGGAACACTTTTTGGAGCAAAAATATTGAACATTTTGCGCTGGGAAGGACCTATAAGAACCCCCCCCCAAAAAAAAAAAAAAAATGGAAACCTCTTTGATCCTTAACAGTCAGAAGGCTCAAATTGCTACCTTGTTACATGACGCAATAATAGCAGGAGGGAAATAATTAAGATTTATATCCTAGGCTCTTTCTGGACCCAATTTATGATATGACCATGAGCATTGTCATGCATTAATACAAGTTCTGAAAACACTGCACAATATTTTTGGGGAAATAAATAAAAGCTGCTTTTATTCAACTAACGGTTTGCCTGTTGGAATGTCATAAATAGCAATAAAAACACGGAAAACAGTTTCAAGAATGTATGCTTCACTCTGATGAGCTATTAATAAACGTAAAACTCGGTGTTTGATTTTTTAAAAAGTAAAAAAAAATATAACAAAAAGGCTCACAGCACCTTTTTTTTTTTTTTTTTTTTTTTAATGGTGAATCCTCCAAATGATCACTCAGTGAACATTAGAGGACATGAGTTAAAAAGCGAGTGACAGACCGAATTTGTGATTTTTTTTTTTGAACTTCACTTTCACATTGATTGATGAAAGAAAATTGTAGATACATATTTTTTCCAACTATGCAGTGAGTGTGACTTAGTATCGGTCCCGTGTGACGCTCTGAGCGTTCCTCCGTGCTGGAAAGTCTCCTTGCGATGGATGCGCATGCGTTACTAACAGGGGAACTCTGACGCATACTGGGAAATCCCCCGGTCTCATAGTTCCCCCTTCTACATAGAGAGAGCTAACATACGTTATATCCTAACCCGAACCTTAAAGCAAAAATTCATAAAAAGATATATACATACAGTATATGTACGTTCGCTGTGTTCATCTTCTGGGACGTCCACAACAAACATGAACGCTCGGCGACAAGTTGTCGAATGGCAGATGTTGAACATTGGACGGGGAGGTTTCAGACTGGCCAGAAGTTGGCAAAATATGCACGCATGCGTATTAATATACGCGCAAGGGCATTCATCACAAGAAGACTTTTCAGCACCGCGAGCGCTCGGACCGTCACAGGTTGGAGACCCACAAAATACCGGCAAACCTTTGGACAAAAATGGTGTACTATGGAAGTAAATATGTGCCGCCAAGATTTGAATTTGAAATGGAACGTGATCACATTTTCAATATTTCATTGTAGTTACGCTTTCTTAGTCACGTGACGTCACATACTAAGAAAGCGGAACTGGATTGGCTGGCTGTTCGGTTCTGACCTGAAGTAAACCTGCCTGGCGGCACAGACGGCGTATTTCAGACAGCGAATTGTAGCCAGTTGAATTGTTAACATTGAAAAGTTCCGCTGAAATACGACTACAGAAAATGTGATCACTTTACATTTCAAATCCAAACCCTGGTGGCACAAATTTACTTCCATATTTGGCAATAAATCTCGCCCGCGTTCATGAATTAGGCTGCACTTGACAAAACCACGGCACCCCCTTGGAACACTTAGTTGAGCCTTCTCTTCACACCGTAAAAATTGTTCGCAATTTCACCCATTGTGCAAACAGTATTTGTAATTGAAAATGCGATCACTTTGCATTTCAAATTCAAACCCTGGTTGCACATATTTACTTCCATATTTAGCAACAAATGTCACCAGAGTGGATGAAATATGCTTAACAAAAATCTTGGCATCCCGTTGGAACATTTAGTTGTGGCTTCTCTTCACACCGTAAAAATTGTTTGCAATTTCACCTATTGTGCAAAAAGTCGTTGGGTTGGGATTTGAAACCCTTTGCCGAAAGGATAATAATTAAAGCTGTTTGGAAACAATACATGGAATATAGTGCATAAGTTGCATAGTATTATTGATTTTCCCGGGTAAAGAGTAATGCTGACATTTCCTGAAAACGTTGTCTGGAGGAAAGTTGACCAAATGAATGTGGACCGAAGAAAAAAATGTTTTTTTTTTTTTGTTTTTTTTTTTTTTTTCAAAAATACCTGTACTCACATGGACATGTCATTTAAGCACCAATTTAAAAAAAAAAAAAATTTCGAGGACGCACACTTGTCGCTGATGTGCAAATTACAACCTCCGACGCGCCGAAGGACTCGGGCGCTGCAAAAATACTTGAGCAGAGGACGCCGGGGGATGATCGAGCACAGAAGGCCACGTCGACCAGCCTCCGTCGCTAACGAACGCGCAAGGATACCCACCCCCCCCACCCCCCCTCGTCATTATTGTCACAATTAATGAATTCCACTTCTACGCTCGAACGGGGCCGCAGAGTCACCTTGAGGAACCTTCGACGCGCAAACAAGCGTCGACGCGCACAAAAGGCGGGCGGGCCGCCCACGGAAAAAATCCGATCGGCTAATTAAGACGTGCCGTCGGAGCGGGAAGTCAACACAAACGGGGGCCGGACAGATGTCTCGCCGGGGGCGACTTCAAAAGGGAGAAATAAAGAAGCCGGGGGCCGTGTAATGTGATTTGGATAGAATGCTTCCAGGTCAGGGGTGAGCGCTGGCCGACTGGGCAGCTGACAGGCGTCTAACTAAGCATGACGGATGACAATTCAATGGACTGGCCGCCTTCTCCGCCCGTTCCAAGCCGGGTAGGAACAAATGACTTGGCTGGAAGACGCGAGTTGGGCTCTTTGAAACGTTCCCGACACCTCTGTGGGGCGATGTCGAGCCAGAGAACAACGAACGTGACGATATGGTGATGGCAAAAAAATGCTTTGGAGCTAAAAGTTCAGGCCGTCCTGACCATTGCTGGTGGCAAAATGGAATATTTTAGGATTATTTATTATAATTGTGGTAGAGCCGAAAGGTGAAGCTCTCAATTTACCAGTCGATCTACGTTCTTACCCCCACCTATGGGCACGTGCTGTGGGTCTTGACGGATAGAACGAGATCCCGGATACAAGCGGCCGAAATGAGTTTCCTTCGCAGGGTGTCCGGACTCTACTTTAGAGAACGGGTGAGAAGTTCGGTCATCCGGGAGGGGCTCAGTGTCGAGCCGCTGCTCCTCCGCATTGAGAGGAGCCAAGATGAGGTGGTTGGGGCATCTGATCGGACTTCTCCATGGTGAGGTGTTCCTGGGCGTGTCCCCACCGGAAAGGGACCCCCAGGACGACCCAGGACACGCCGGGGAGACTACGTCTCTCGGACGGCCTGGGAACGCCTCGGGATCCCTCCGGAAGAGCTGGAAGAAGTGGCTGGGGAAAGGGAGGTCCGGGTATCCCTGCTGAAGCTACTTCCCCCGCGGTAGAAAATGGATGGATGGATGGAATATTTTATTACTTTACTATCTACAGGAGGTCCTCGGTTTTACAAGGGTCCTAACGCAGATGATTTCAAAGTTACGAATGACACGTGATCACACAATGATCTAAATTGTGAAGTTCATGAACGAATCACATAGCACAGTTATGGAATTTCACTGGAGGTATTGTGTTCTTTTTGGCAAATGCAGTTGTTCAAAGATAGCTTTGGGAGTCATCGCCAAAAAAAAACGACTTCGGTTTTATCGGCCCATAACACGTTTGGCAGATTTCAAGTACGTTTTTCCAAAATGTAGCCAGGCTTGGAGGTTTTACTCGGTACGATAAAGCTTCAATCTCGCCACGTTAGCCCAGAGATTTGTATTAAGACGACGGGAGAGTGCCGTCGTGAGTCCTAAACGGCCAGTACTTGGCAACCATTTCTGCACCACCTTCATTGTTCCTGTGGGAGCTCTTTGAGGGCTATTCTTTGTACTGGCAGACGCTACAAAATATCAGGAAAAGCATATCTAGACATATTAATTGAGAGACGTGGCACGGTGGCAGAGCTGTAAAACGTTGGCATCACAGTTCTGAGGGGTTCAATCCCAGACCTGCCTGTGGGGAGTGTGCATGTTCTCCCCGTGCTTGTGTGGGTTATCTCCAGGCACTCTGGCTTCCTCCCACATCCCAAAAACATGCAACATTCTAAATTGCCCCGAGGTGTGATTGCGAGTGCGACCGTAGTCTGTCTCCATGTGCCCTGCGATTGGCCGGCGACCAGTTCAGGGCGTGCGTTGCCTCCTGCCTGTTGACAGCTAGAATGGCCTCCAACACTCCCGTGACCCTCGTGAGGATAAGCGGCTAAGTAAACGGATGGACGGATAATTGAGAGACAAGCGAGTAACACGACAACGGAAAAACTGCAGCGTATATTTTGCTATAAAAAACAACATATCGCGGAACTGTTATTCATCTTACCGCGCTAGTTATTGTAATTACAACCTCGTCCGTCTGCTCCTGCCAGACAGTCTCGGAGATATTTCATATCTGGGGCGTATAAAAAATGAGAAAAAGAGGTGGATGACGAGCTATTAAAGGACAAGGACAGCAAGCAGACGTCAGCGATGAAATCAAGGCCACGAAGGGTTGAACATTTCACCCATTACGCGCCTCAGCCTTTCGTACACGCTGAGAAATTAATCGGAAAAATTAGCAAAGCGATTAACCACTTTTAATTGGACGACGTCTCCAGATCTTGTCGGGTCCGCGGCAAAGACTTCAAAACGCCTGGCACACATTTCACAGAAGGTTGTTATTCATTTGGCAACACACCGCAGATCTTTTTGTTAGCCTTTGGCTGTCAAGACTTTGAATGCTTCGTTTTAGCGAGACTTTTTGGGACAACTGCATGAGCCCAACTTTGTGGGTATTTCGCTTCTAGCGCTTGAATTTAAAAAAAAAAAAACGTATCGACTTAAACATTTTTTTTTTTTTTTTTTGATTGACTACAACCGAGATTGTGAACCTGTGAAATGTCTTTGCGTTTGTTTTTATTTGATTTATTCAACCTTGATTGTCCTGGTGAGGACATTTTTTTTTTAAAAAGGGCAAAATATCATCCAGGATTTTACAGAATAAGATAAAGACGTTCACAAAAACAAGGTTGAAAAATCAGAAATTTTCAGCAATCATCTAAAGTATTTAAACCAAATGAAAAGAAGCAATGACAGCTTTTGATGTTCCGGCGTGTTCCGCCGCTTCAAACTCCTTTACAAGTGGTCAAAAAACAAAAATGTCTCAACTTTAGAGCTGTGAAATTGTTTTTCCACTGGGCAGGGATGAAACTACGACGACTTTGCGACTCCTCATTCTTTAAAACGAGGCACAAGTCATAATGAGGGAGGAAAAAAGGTTGCGTGACATCGTGGAAAATGGAGTTTGCAACTGAAATGTTCATTATTTCAAATGCACAGAATTCAGAAAATGCAATATATATGTAGATCCATCTGTCTCAAGGACAGTGAATTTTTCTGACATATACAGTATATTACGATTCTTTTCACCTATTTTCATAAAAGTCAAAAATCAGTGAGTGAAAAGTACTGACCCCCTTCTCATTTTTATATGCATGCATAGTTTCCCCACTTTCATGTTTAAGCTCATCAAACTAATGTATATAATCGGACAACTCAAGTGAACTCAAAACGCTGTTTTTGAATGATTTAGAAAAAAAACCAAAAACAAATGTCAAATGGTCAAATGTGAAAACGTAATAGGGTCATTTTTCTGGGCCGCCCACGCCTGGGAAGGTTCGCCACTGTTTCCTCCACGGGAAAATAATGGCACAGCCTGTGGTTAGCTGGAATCCTAAAGCAATAGAAACGGCTTTTGTCAGGCTTTCCAGACTGAGGGTTGCCAATTAGTTAATTTCTCGACTGTTCTGGAATTTCTTTGGATCATGTCATTTTATTTTTTAAGACATGTCCGACTGAGGCAGCTGGAAAGCGTTGGCCTCACAGTTCTGAGGTACCGGGTTCGATCCCGGACCCGCCTGTGTGGAGTTTGGATGTTCTCCCCGTGCTTGCGTGGCTTTTCTCCGGGCACTCGAGTTTCATCCCACATCCCAAAAACATGCAACATTAAATCGGACACTCTAAATTGCCCCTAGGTGTGATTCTAAGTGTGACTGTTCGTTTGGATGTGCCCCCTGCGATTGGCTGGAAACCAGTTCAGGGTGTACCCCGCCCGTCGACAGCTGGGATAGGCTCCAGCACTCCCGCGACCCTCGTGAGGATAAGCGGCGAAGAAAATGGATGCATGGATGTCCGACTTTAATATACAATATATGAAAGTCCACATCCAAGTTCCCATCCTGCATACAAAGTCCGCTAGGGTTCTTTTTTTCAAGCAGCTCTCTCGTGTTTCAAATCCTGGTTCGCAAAAGATCTGCACATGTCTAAATCGTGTAAGAAATGACTAATTAATATAAAAAAGAAAGTCAATCTCTCACTCCGGTGTCAAAGAGATCCACTTGGTTCGCCACCTAAAGATGAATCGATCCCCTTGAGATGGGAGTCAGACGGGCGTTTTCACGCGGCGGGGAGGGCGGGACGGCGTCGGCGTCTGTTGCCGCCCGATAGCTTTGACTTATTGGACTTTCCCTGACGCGGAAAAATGGCCGCCGCCGGCCGCTTCTGAAGTCCCTGGAGACGCGTCGCCCCCGCGGCTCGCTGCCCTCCCACTGGGGCTGCTCACGGAACTGTTTGCCCTGATGGACTGATGTCGGGGGGGGGGGATCAGGAGGAAATCAATAAGCAATGATAGACTTCTGCTGTCCACTCAGCTAATCCTGTTAGTGATAGCCGCTGCTTTAATCGAATGGTCGCACACAGCGCAGACACTTAGACAAGAGTGTGCGTTTACAAACTACACACACCTATTTTTAAAAAAAAAAAAAAAAAAAAAAACACTGCATATTCTTAAAGATAAAATCCATCCATCCATTTTCAATTCCGCTTATCTTGTCGAGGGGCCGCAGGGAGCCGACGGCAACCGACTTTGGGGCGAAAAGGCTGACGACGCCCTGGACCGCTCGCCGGTCGAATCGCGGGAAAACGTCAACACGGACGAGAAGTCGTCTGGACGCTCACAGTGTCAATTCTTAAAGGTCAAGTGTCACGAAATGGATGATTTTTAGTATGTTATTCATGAAAAAAACAGCAGCTGGTATGGATCCATCCGGTTTTTTTTTTCCACACCACAAAATGTGATTTTGACATTTACACCTTTTTGTAACTCCCGCCATGAAAATCCTCTCGAGGGATTCGTTTCCGACAAGAAGCAGGAAGTGACGTAAAGGACAGAAGCACCGCCAAGCGGACTCGTTTGTTTCTATTAGTTTTACCTGCGGGGAGGGAGCTCGTTGTTCCTTCGTGTTAGCCAAAATGCCGGCTCGTTGCATTGCGCTCGAAAACTCGGGAGGACGGATTCACCCTTCGTAAGTTTCCAAGAGACCCGGTTCGTCGTGAAAAATGGATTCCACGGGTGCGAAGGACGAGAGCTTTGAGAGGTTCCAAATGACAGGTAGGTGTGTATACAGCTAATAAAAAAAAATAATAGTTTGGGGGGGACCACATGATCCGTCCATCATAACGTAACAAATATCCGCATACGTATGACAGGGGTGCTAAACGTGTCGATGTGCGCGTCGGACGGCTTCAGCGTCGGGCTCGCCGGCGAAGGCTTCTGCGGATGAGCACGGCTGGCCCCTACATACTATCTGGGAGTCTGTTGTTAGTCAGAAGAGATCCGCTTATCATCTAAATATCGAAACGATAGGGTAATATTGTCACGTCACTCGATTGTGAGACGTTCTCTTCTTTGAAAAGAGCTTCCGTGTCCCATAGCAGCGGCCACAGCGTGTGTTCAATGGCGAATGTCCGGCCGGGGTGATGTCACGGACAGGAGATGGAGCCAATATGGCGACCACTTGGATGTCGAATGAGACTTCCGCAGCTTTGCGCACGGATGACGCGCTCTCCCCTCATATTTCTTTTTACGTACGTACGGACATTGAAGTGAAGAATGTTATATGTATTTTTCATTTCAATATTTATAGGGATGACACTTGACCTTTAAAGATAACATCTTTACATTAACATTCAGACGAGAAGGCAATTTATTAGCGATGGATTTGAAAGTGGGACGCCACGGTATGTATTATGAGAATCATGCCACGACTACATCATCTAAAAACTGATAAAGGAATGGAAGTGACTACGCATTACACAATCAGGATTTTTGGGGCTGATCACCGGGTTTAAAAAAAAAAAAATAATAATAATAATAAAACGATAACCCATCATTGATTCATGTCAAATAAAATGACCGCTTTGTTTATTGTGTATACTTGTGTACTTAATTGCTCCAAAAAAATATGTACAAGAAATCTATTTACGCCAGGGAGGCATAGTGACAAAGAGAAACATAATCATCTTTATTTTGCCAAGTATGAATAAAAACACGGCAGAAATAATGAGCGCTAACGTATGTGAATTAAATTATTTTATTAGTTCACCCACACTGAAAATATAAAGGATGATTTGATTAAAGAAAAAAAAAACCTGCACGTTTACGCACAACTATCAGTGCTAGCACTAGCTTGCTAGACTCCATAACGTTTGGTTACCTATTGCAAGCTGTACTGCAAAGGTGTCAAACTCAAGGCCCGGGGGATAGATCTGGCCCGCCACATGATTTTATGGCAAATCATGTGTATCGACTTCCATGAATTTTGTTAAAATCTGTACCAATGTTTGAGTCATATCATCATTGATAACGTTGAGAGAGTGTGAGCATTTTTTTTTCTTACCAAACATGAAAAACCCGTTGCCCTTGATTTCTGATTCCAAAACTGGTTCATAAAATTCACGTGTAAATGTGATGAGGCTGTTTAAGATTTTGACGGTTTCGCAGCCACAACGGCCGTCTGAGGGAAACGACGTGGCCCGCAACAAAAATGAGTTTGATACCCCTGCTGCACCGTATTAAAAGTCTGAACATACCACAACCAAGCCTTAAACGAACATCAACTTCTGAGCATCGGTCACCACCAACACACATTTTCACCATTTAGTTCTATAATACAGCCGACACGATACATACTTGTTGTTGTCGCCACGGTAACGAGTATATCCGGTCGCATTTGAGTTGGAAAAATGAAGCCCAAAAACAGATTGAGGTGGTGCCGGAATACAAGATTTTATTGCGGAATCGTGCCAGAGCAAATTTGTCTCGTATTCTCATCCGTGCATTAACGTGCTGTCGTTTTAAAAAAAATGTATTTTATCGCCCGTCAGATATTTCAAAGCGCTTTGTCAAAAGACACGACGACAACGCGAGGAAAAATGAGATCTTCTGGATTAAAATATACTGCGTGTGATGGCGACTCGGAGTAAATATCTTTTGGCCGATCAGCATAAAATTGCTAACGATCGACCGATTCCGATCATGCCGATTGCATCCCAAATTTCATTTCAGATCAATTTCAATTCATCGGTCATTTTTTTCAACATAGTGGACGTCTTTGAATCAAGGTGATCTTGAGCTAAGATGAACGTTTTCATCTGCGCTACATTTCATCCCTGAGGATCTTTTTTTTTTTTTTTAATTGATATGGAGATGACCGCGTCACATCTATATCAAAGTGCTCGAAACTCCCGTCCTGACACACGAGCCACTCCGCCTGTGTCGCGAAAAAAGCATTTCTGGGTGAATACTTTAACCCCGGGTGCGCGCGACTCTGTGAATCGACGACGTAAAAAAGAGGCGGACCGCGGCGGCACACGTTTAAATGAACATTAAGGGAGCACATCAATTGCATATGACATAATCTCCATCCCTCCTTTCAGCGACCGGCTTCCTCTCTCACTTCCTTAATCTCTCTGTTCTTGAACCCTCATCTTCTAAAGGCGGCTGAAAGCTCCCTTCATCTTCTCCGCGAGCTCGCGGCCGGGGGGGGGGGGGACGGCGACGCTGTGACGGGAGCGAAGATGACGAGGAGGAGGAGGAGGAGGAATTACTGAAGTCTGATTCAATTAACACTCGGATGATGATTCCTCGCCTTTTATTCCGTCTCGCTCTCGTCGTCTTTGAAAGTGAGCTCAACTTGTTGCGCGTATGTTAGCGTTCGGCAGAGGAGCAAGGCCCGGGGGATTCGCGTGACGGCTGGAAAAATTAATAGTGGTGCTCCCTCCCAAGCTTGGTCGGGAACTCCGTCCAACCTCGAGCCGGCTCGCCAAAGTCGAATAATCCCCCGCCCTACAAGTGCGTCAACTACGAGCTTCCGACATCCGAGCCACCAGAACCTTCCCCGCCTCCCGCCCGAGCTGCTCGTCATGCGGGAGCCGAAGCTCGTCCGTGCAAATCATACGCCAACAACAAGTGAAATCCAATCATTTCTCTTGATACAATTCCATTTGAAAGACTCCAGCCCATCGCTGAATCAGTTTAGAAATTGTCGAAACTGCCCAATATCAGCCAGGGTGTGACAAAGGAGACGGTGAATACTTTAAGACAGGGGTGCCCAGACTTTTTTTTACCCCTAGATCTACTTTTCAAGCAGCCAGCCTCTCGTGAGCTACCGACGACAGGGGAGGAGATGATGATGATGATGATGATGTTGATGGGGTTGTTGGCAACACTGACTGAAGCTGCGCAGAATGGCCGTGCAAAGCAAATGCTCAATATAATTGAGTTTTATTGTCCATCCATCCATCCATTTTCTTCGCCGCTTATCCTCACAAGGGTCGCGGGGAGTGCCGGAGCCTATCCCAGCTGTCAACGGGCAGGAGGCGGGGTACACCCTGAACTGGTCGCCAGCCAATCGCAGGGCACGTGGAGACAAACGACCAATCGGACTCACAATCACACCTCGGGGCAATTTGGAGTGTCCAATCAATGTTGCATGTTTTGGGGATGTGGGAGGAAACCGGAGTGCCCACCCAGGCACGGGGAGAACATGAAAACTCCACACAGGCGGGTCCGGGATCGAACCCGGGACCTCAAAACTGTGAGGCCAACGCTTTCCAGCCAGTCCACCGTGACGCCGAGTATTATTGTAAAACACAAACGAAACATATACTGCATATACTGCACGGGTAAAGCCCGCTCGGTCTCCCTTAAGCTTAAAGCCCAGAAAGTTGGTTTTTTTTTTTTTTTGGTTTTTGTTTTTTTAAATTGTGAAAGCTGGCGTATTTTTTAAAAACATAAATAAACTAGTGGCAGCTCGGTGTTCAGATTCTAGAATCTAGAATATCCCACAGTGCCAGTCTTTCAAAATACATCAATAAAAAAAAGAGTGATTCTCAACTGGTGGGTCAGGACCCAAAAGTGGGTCGATCGGCCATTTTGCGTGGGTCACGGAGAGGTCATGAAAAATGTATGGCACAATTCAGTTTTCGGTGTAATCAATTTAAAACTGTTACTCGAGCAGAACAAGTGAGAGTGAGACGGGTGGAATATGTCTGTCGAGGGAGACGCATGTTTAATGTAACTTCGCGTTTTGTGCGTGAGTAAAATTAGCATGAACAGACCCTCATCATGGAAAATGTAACGAGAAATGTATATGACGCAGCTTTCAAGTTAAAAGCAATCGAGCTGGCGGATAAAGGAGGAAACGGAGCTGCTGCACGTAAACTTGGAAGAAATGAAATCGATGGTGAGACGCTGGAAACGGCAGCGGGAAGAACTGGGGCAATGTAAAAAGACGAAAAAAAGCTTTCAGAGGTAATAAAAGCAGGTGGCCTGAACCGTCTTGCTGCTGTGTTACTGCTGCGTCTCATTGACTTTTACCCGTGTGTTTTCTTTTTACCCATCCCTGTTAGTACTGCGTTACTACCGTATTGCTACTGTGTTACTGCTGTGTAACAAGCACTGTTTGGAAAGAAAAGATGGGGTATATTATTACAACTTTCTCTGTAAATATCTCGTGTGTCAATGTCAGCACATACGGCTTATAGACAGGTGCGGCTTATGCAAGTACAAAATGTTTTTTCCTTTAAAAATGTACTGGGTGAGGCTTAGAATCAGGTGAGGCTTATAGTCCAGAAATTACGGAATGTGTCCTGCATGTTCCTAAAGAGGCGAGATCAGCGGCAAAATATGAAATGTCGGGCACAGGTTCAGTTAATCAGGTCTTTTTTAAAAGGGACTTTAAACATGCAATCAGGAATATTTATGATGCAAAACGTGATAATCATGTTTTCAAAGGCTATATATGAACAATAAAAGTTTCTTTTATTATTCCTAACTCCTTTGACAGTGGGCCGCGACTGAGCAACCATCAAAAAATGCCAGCAACAGGGTGACAACAGTTGAGAAGAAAAATGTCACACTTCCGACACACCCGACATTCACGCTCCCAAACTTGGGACGATTTTCAAATAGCCAGCACAACATGATCGTATTAAATATGGACATTGACGGAGATGATAAAATACCATGAATATCTGTGCAGCTGGAATTTGAAAATCATCTGAAAAAATTTTGCTGAGGTGGATGCCATCATTTTGCACAATTTGAAGCTTATCCCGCAAACTGCTAAAACATTTGCTACATTAAAAAAATGTCAATATTCTGAGGGCAGCACATGATTAGAGTATTTCAATTTTTGTGTATCAACTTTTGCTGGAGGTTTTGAAAAACTGTATTAACATTTCTGTGCCCTAGGACTGACTGGCGACCGGTTTGGGGTGCAGTTCACCTTTCGCCCCAAGTTGGCTGCGATAGGCTCCGGCACTCCCGCAACTCTTGTGAGGATAAGCGTCCTTTGGAAAAATGGATGGACGGAGGGAACCTTTACAGCAGGGGTATCGAACTCATTTTTGTCGCGGGCCACATTGTACTTGCAGTTTCCCTCAGAGGGCTGCTATAGCTATGAATCCATAAAAATACTTAACCGCCTCGTCATATTTACACATGAACTTTACAAACTCGTTTTGGAATCAGAAATCAAGACTAATGTGTTTTTCCAATGATTGTTGTTAGGTAACAAAAAAAAAAATCATCATTTATTTGACATTTTGGTACAGATTTGAACAAAAAAATAAATAAATAAAAATGGAATTTGACACATGTGATTTGCCTCCGAGGGCCACATAAAATCATGCGGCGGGCCGGATCTGGCCCCCGGGGCCTTCAGTTGGGACACCTGCGCTTTACATACAGCCATACCTTCACGAAAGTATGCATACATATAACCGCGGTATTGATGGCATACTTTCAACATATTAAGTTTTCCCATGGCCTGGAGCTATTGAAAAAAAAAAAAAAAAAAAAATCCCACTTATTCAAACTCACGTTGAATATTGCCAATCATCTTCATGGAATCCATATCATCATCATCATCATCATCACCCCTTTCTTACCTATTTTCGCTAAAATAAATAAATCTAAACTTGGCCAATCATATTACTTCTGATCATGGCATACGTGACCGGCAGCATTGCGCACCGTCTCCTCCGATGACTCCCCCCCCCACCACCACCACCACCACTACCACCACCCACCCATCATCATCTTCTCCAACAAGGTGATGTTTATCTCCTGCAGGAGGAAATTAAAGCCTTGCTTCATGAGCTGCAGATATGCAAATCTTATACAGTGCAAATAGATTGCGTGGAAAAGGGGAAGAAGAAGAAGAAGAAGAAAAAAATGGGGGGGGGGGGCGCCCACCGAGCCGAGCCACCGTTGATTCCAAATCTAAAAATCAAGAAATTACACTCCCGAGTCGGAATGTCGCGATATAAAAAAAAAAAAAAAAGCGGGGGGAGTTGGGGGGGGATATATAAATTAATACAGGAGGGGCAGAAAATGAAAAATTAGACTTGAGCTGAAAAATTTGCCGGCGCCCACTTCAATAAGTCTGCTGGCGGAGCCGCAGGTGAGGGCTTATCTGACGCGCGCGGCGTGGAAATAAGTTGCCGCGATATCGCCATTACACGGGATATGTCTTTTATTGAACCGGCAAAATTGGAAAGTAATGGCGCCGCACGCATTTGTGGAGTATATAATTTTGATATGCATTAGTGTTATTGTCAGCCGGCGAGTCGGGTTCAGGGGGTGGTGGGGTGTTGGGGTGGGGGGGGGTGGCTACGCTGCTTGGCGGCGTGATTGCACGTCTGCCGTTGCATTGTGGGAGAAGGATAGGGTGGGGTTGCGGAGGGCGGGGGGGGGGGGGGGCAGTATTAAAAGTTGTCCTTGCCATTCCAATCAGTCTGCATGTTTCTATCCACTTACGCTATAATTAAGTTTGGTGACCCCTGTCTGCGTGCTTCAACTGGCCAATAGGAAATTTACAGCCAACGCAGATCTCAGATCTGCTGGCCTGATGCTGCGCTTCTTCTTCCCGAAGGACCCCCCCCCACCCCCCCCCTTGTCTGTCTCCTTCCCAGTTTCTAAAAAAAAGAAAAAAAAAAACCTCTCTCCCCGCGTCTTTGTCCGCCGCCGCAAGGCTGTAATAGAATAAGAATTATTAATCGAATAATTATGCGAAACACATTAGTTTCCATTCAATTTCTCACGAAACACCCCCCCCCACCCCCCCCGGCTTCTGTTCCGGTCTCACCTTACTCGAAAAAAAAAAAGTATATCGCCGACACATGGCGGTGTAACTCCCCCTCGACCGAGAAACACGCGACAGTGTTTGCTTCACGACTTCTCTCACTGTGTTGTTGTTTTTTCCGTTTCAGCTGCTTATCCTCAAAAGAGTCTGTCGTGTTGAAAGTATTTCAACATCACACTAGAGGTCATCGGATCGCGGGATGCGGTGAATGCACACATTGCAGCAATATCCTGCTGTTTAAAAAAAAAAAAAATGTTTTTGCTTTTTCGTGGGATCACTTGTTGGACTGTTTTGATGTCTTACAGCACGAACAACTTTTCAACTTTTCTGACAAAAAAATATTGATTTGAAAGACCTTGTTCGTCATCACTCAAATCAAACATATACAGAAATATCAGCGGTTATTAAAACTACTAAAAGGCAAAACATTGCCGTTACAGTTTGACCCTGGAACAGATAAATATTTCTACATTTAATATTTAAAGGAAAGACTCATCCGGTATTAAAGACATCCCTACTAATATTAAAAACGGCGACCCATTTTGTACATGAATGTTATGTTTCTTCATGATTTTCTTTGTTTTGTTTGAGTCTTTGTATTCCTTTCATATTTTGCAAGTACTTCCCCTTTATCATTATCATGATGAAGGTCGATTATTTAGTTAGAATGGAGAAAAATGGGGAAAAAAAGAAACTACGGTTATAATTATCCATCTTTGGCTGTTGGTGTTCATTTATGAATTCATTCATTCATTCATTTACATCATTTTTGGGACAGTTTCAAGTGTTTGTCAATTGTATTGTGCAATACTGCACAGATAAAGTTTTGATGACGTTGACAGTCTGACCGTGGAACTGACTGCTCGCATTGTCGTATTTCCTACTTGAAATTTTCAAAGTTAAAGCCTCGCCGTTCATTCAAATGAAGACTTTGCAGGAGTGACTCTTTTTCCATTTCATGAAACTATTTTGAGAGGCTCCTCGGTGGAGGTTTTTGCGACGGTGACACTTTCACCCCGGAAAACAAATTCTTTCCCTTTTTTTGGATTCCAGAACGAATTTGGATTCGACCTTCGGGCAGCGCTTCCCGTGTGAGGCGAGGCAAAACGTCGAACGCTACGACTGCTCAAATGGCGACGATCCCGCGTCGAATGCGTTTCGTGATCGTCTGTTTGATTGCACACAAAGCCGATGGATACGCTCAAATTATTGATTTATTCTCGTTTGTACAGCCAACACGAGTTTGTCGTACTTAAGCCATCTCATGGAAGAGCTTTTCATTGTTGTTCCCGTCACTACACGTCGCTGGCGTGGATAGATGAATGAAGATATATTTGTTATTAATAGATAATAATTTGGGACGAGTGGAATTGGATAATACTATATGACGATTTATGACGGCCGGCTGTTTTGCGAGTCGTTCCACTGTAAGCACGGACTCGGTACAAAAAAAAAAAAAAAAAAAAAAAACGTCCTACAACATGTACGGAAACATAAATTACATATGAAAAAAAAAAAAAAACCAGCCACTTTGGCACTCGTCATAAAAAAAAAAAAAAAGCCCCTCTTCAATCATAATTAGCCTAATTAATTTAAAGCAGCACTGGATGCCTATCTAAGCACAGTGACACGACTAAATGAACACGCAGCCTGCAGCGGGCCCCGCCATACGTTCCCGGACTGAAACGCACCCTTGGTAGGATTAGAGCGGGAAGAAAAGGGGGATTATTATTTCATGACCTTTCAATCCGCTGCCTGTCAGGTTGAACTAAAGCCATATATGCTGCCGGAGGACTAATCTCATTCTCCCCTTTTGTGTCCGCCAGGGATGTGTCATTTCTTTACCCCCCCATCCAGATTTAGTCCATAAAATAAACTTCCTCGGCTCATCTGATAAGAAGCCATCTCCTGAGCGGGATAAGGCGGGCGGCGGCGGCGGCGGCGCCTTCGCCTGACCCACCACCTCGCCCCACGTACACCCCCCCCCACTCCCTCGGCAACCGGCGGCCGCATTTTGGGGGGTGGGGTGTCAGATAACTCAAGACGGGGATGGGAAAGAGTCCGGAAATGCCACTTTGTCCGCTGTCTGAGAGCGGGCGGCGACAGCGACTCTGATTAGAAAAACACGCGAGCTCCGAAAAATGACAAAAGTGTCAATCGGCAGCTGCAGCGAGGTCGCGGCCGTTCGCACAATGCCCGCCCCCGCGCGCTCGCTCGGCGCCGCCATCTTCATTACCGTTAAGTCCTCGTGCGTGCGCCGTCGGAGCGGGGCGAGGGAATCCTTCTCCAAAGTCCAACTTGGGTCAATGACTGTGGATGGAGGCACAAAACGTGATGCTATCATTACATATCTTGAGCATTTGTGGCTTTCATGTTTTCAGGCTTTTAATAACACTTCCCCTTATTTGTTTTTACAAATGCATGACGACCAGGACAAAATGTTCTGCACTTGCCTTATTAAAATTTGGATTCTTTTTTATTTTTTCAAGACTTCACCATATCTAATTCTTGTTTTTTTATAACGCAAACACATTAGGCACACATGCATAACCTAATGCGATCTTATCAAGGAGCCGCGACAAAAATTTCAATCATAAAGGTGACGCTAAATTAACAATAAGTGCATTAAATCCATGAAATCAAACCTTCTGTGGCAACAGCAGTTTCTAATATTTTGACACTTTGGAGACTCTAAATAAGGGAGCCAAAGTAGTAAAAATATGAAATACTCCAGCGTCAATCATAAGTGAAAGTAGCAAACATATGAGCTGCCTCAGCGGCAATCATAAGTGAGCAATATTATCTTTTTAAAAGCTGAATTATCTAATGGATTGAAAGAACAGTAGGTGTGCCTAATTGTAGGAAAAGATGATACAAAAATGAAATATGAATGGGCCAACTAGGACTGTGAGAGCAAAATGCCACAAAACCTTAATAGCATTGTAATTAAATGAGTGAAGACGACAGACGAGCACAAAAATCCATTAAAAAAAATGCTTAAACCTTATTGAGTCTTTTTACCCCCCCAGTATTTTGCACCGATTCGCAAAGTCACCATTTTTGCAACACATTTGTCCTCCACTATGAAATGTCCTCATTGCAACAATTTAACTGACCACGTTTGTGACATTTGTTGCTCTAGAAAGAAAATGGGGGGGAGCGGGGGGACCTCACTCGGGGCTAAAAAATACAATAAACTCCAGCAACACGTCTCTTTTTAAAACAACCCAGTTAAGACCGATACGAATCGGGAGTTTTCTTTGGAGAGGAGTGACTAATTACCCCGTGGACCGTCCCGATAGCGGAGAGAATAATTAGAGGCGCACAAAAGGGCCTCCGAGCGGCATCTGAATAACAAGGGGGTCGGGTGGGGGGGGGGGGGGGGGCGTTTTTCTTTGGGGAAATTTCATTGACGTTGTTTTGGGAGATGCTCTCCGGGAGGAAAGCGGCTCGCGAGGACAGGATCGGAAAAGTAAGTGTTCGGGGGGGAAGTCAAAAACAAAACCCCCCAAAAAAAAAAAAAAAAAAGAATACGATTGACTAATTCAATTGCAAAGAAAATCAAACCTCTTTCCCAATAAGTACTTGAAGCTAAAAATGAACATTTAGAGAAAAAGTGGTGGATATATAATCATATATAAAACAAAGTAAAAGGCATGCAGATGAATCTGACTTTAACACCCTTTAGAAAAGGTAAGATCCTCACATTTTTACCCATTTTGCAACACTATTAATGCACACGTTAAGAATGATCCCGCCGTGAAATGTGGAAATATGTTCGCACGCGGAGGAAAACGCGCCGCTAAAATGAAAAAGCAAGAAAACGGGGGGACAATGGCGTATAAATAGCGGGGTGGAAAAATAGTGAAATAGTTTTATCTCACAAGAGCTACATTCATCCCCGCGTGGCAGGGGGAGACGGCGGCTTTGAAGCCCGCGAAACGCGAGCGGATGCGAAGGAACTATGTAGGCCACGCTACATGCAAATGGCGTCAAAAGCAGAGCGCTTTAGAAGATTAGAAGATAGACACCCGGCCCCGAAGTGGGCCGAGAGGAGTGGGCGCTCCTCCAAGTACGCCGTCCTATCTCCTCGCGACGGCAGAAAAGCGTCCTAATCCTTTACCTTTTCATAGTGATCTAAAGCCGATTTAAAGACTGTCACTGCCCCAGTTTGTGTTGATTTCGTGTTCAGCTGCAGCTCAAGGCGATACTTTGCACACCCACTTATGACACCGGTGGAAGGGAAAAAAAAAAAAAAAGGAAGGAAGGAAGGAAGGGGAAAAAAAGGGGACGTGCGCATGAGTGTTCCCGCAAGGACATGGTGAGCTTGACAAAAAAATAATCAGAAAAAGGAGGAAATTTTGGTGTGTCATTTCTATCATTATTAGAAAATTATTTATACTTTTCATACATATGTCACGACGAGTTGACTTTGAAGCAAAACTCAGCTACTGCACTTTGCATACCAAATCAAGCACTTAAAAAAAAAAAAAAAAAAAATGCTGACACACACATACTGGGCAACAAGACCAAGCCGGTCCCGTACCGATCCCGTTGTGCGAGACTTGTATTAGCGTTGTGCTGCAAGAGTTTTATTAGCCTGAAGGTGTACAAGGATCAAAAGCCCAGCATCGGACGGAGCCAAACACTTGAGGTCCTGACATACACAAATGTACGGGGCAACCAGACCCACTGAGACCACAGAACAGAACAGAAGGACTCTGGTCTCCTCCGTGCTTCTCAAGGCCCTCACTCTACAGATGTCAAATTCAAGGACTGGGGTCAGACTCAGCTTGCTTTATCATTATGATTTTACTTCATATTTCTTGGTGAAAGATCTACTAAAAATGTCAGTCTCTGTCTCGATTGATCTTCCCCCCCCGTTTTGCATTGCGAGGCAAAAACTTTGTCACGCACGATCTGCAGATGCGCCACTTGGAGAGTGTGTGTGTGTGTGTGTGTGTGACAACGAGTCACTCACAAAGAACTGCTGTAAGTCCTCAACTCCCGCCCAGATGCTCGCGCGGAGATTAAACCAAATAACTCAACAGATGTTTTATCTTTTTGTACAATGTAGTAGATCACTGTCATTGGTAGGGACAGAGCCCTGTCGTGAAGAGCTAATGTCCACAAAAACTCCTAACAGTGTGCAGAATAGCCTTAAACTATGAATGAAGCTCCATCAAGTCCACATTTCTGTACCTTTAAGAATACAGTAGGCTGTTTTACTGAACATGCGCGATGTACAATCCCAGTACGCAGTGTACGTCAACAATTGTGATGAAGCATGACAGTAGCGTTGCAGTCCTATGTGACCCTTGTGACCATCTGACTGATCAGTAAAGTGCAGGACTCTGGACCGCTTGGCTCAGCCCAATTTAGCACTTAGTGCTAAAACGGGGAGCGCTTTTGTGTCGACGGACCGGAAACTCCGAGATCAACTCAGCGGCAACACGAACTGGCGGTCGTAGATGGCTTTGTGCTACGATTAGGCCGAGCGTCTCTAATTTTTCCGCGTACCTTCGTTTATCATCACCTTCTAAATGTTTAACGGTATCGGACAAAACTCTGGGTGTCGTGCTATAAGACACATTTTTATTTTGCCTCAACGGAATTAACTTTCAACAATGCTTCGTTTGACCGTGATTTTACGACATAGCTACACGATCTCCACGTAACAAAGACTGGATAAATAATACAGATCACATCCCAATGGCGTCCCCGAGATTCTTCTGCTTTCGCGCTAATCATTTCGGTCTTCGAACTGATTACTCGGATAGCTGGAGCATTTATGAGGATGATTGGCTCTCTTATCCTTTACTCAACAGACATGCCGCCGCGAACATTTCCTATTCATCAATTTCAAACAAAACAATCGAAGTCACTCTCGGCGGAACAGACACACACACACACACACACACGCGCGCGGCAGCAAGAGGCGCTGATCCGACAGAGTAGAACAGAAACTCTCCGGTCCCCACCGTGTTTTTCTCAAGGTTTGATGATTGTAGAGTTAGCGCACGGCAACCGCGCACACTTAATCTACGTCGCCCGCGCACAAAACGGCAACAAGAGGCGCCGAGCCCGCGGAGCAGAACCTTTCCACTCCACTCCGCTTCTCGGCGCGTTACTGTATCATTATTAGTGTAAAAGGAGCAAGCGCGCACATGCACACAAAATGATTGACACACAATGGTAGCAAATCTATGCAGGCCCCTCCCTCCCCTCCCCTTCCCTTCCTTCATCTTGCTTTCTGCTTTCTCGCATCTGAAAAGACAAGGCGGGGCGGGTGGGGCGGCGGTGGGGTGGGGGGTGGGGGGGTATGAGACAGAGAGGATAGAGTGGCGGTTACGAGGGAGTAATGGTCCAACAACAAACTAAGCCAAAACCCGAGCCAAGAGCAGGAGAGGAAGAGGAGGAGGAGGAGGAGTAAGGAGGGGCAAACAGTTGCCGCCTTAGTATAATCCTCATCGTCGGCGTGTCAGGTGCAGCCCGAGTGAGGAGTCTCGGGGCCCTCTCGTTCGAATATACGAGTGGAGCGCCAAACACTGATCCTCTTATCGCTCACCGAGTGAGGAAAAGATGGGGTGGGGGGGAATGAGAGCGATTGGGCAGAAAAGAGAGGAGACGGAGGAAAACTATTCTGGTACGAGCTACGTAGCTCGTCTTGCTAACTGGCGCCGAGGAGAAGGTATTGTGAGGCCAGCGAATTTTTCATGATAATAAAAAGAATGGTAGAATATCTTACATCCAGCAGAGGCAGTCAAGAAAGTGGCCCCCACAAGCTAACAAAGTCCGACGTGAGGTCGCGTTTAAGTCCAAACGGAGGCCTTCCCCCACCCAAGATACAAACACGGTCGAGTTTGGAAGTCTAACGGTGCCCGCCAAGGAACCAGGGAGTGGCCTGCTAGCTAAGACAAACAAAACAAAAATATGACATACCCAATGTCTAAAAATGTTTCCGATTTATTTTCCAATTCTCAGCGTTGAAGTGACGACAGAACAGTTCGGTACAGTCCTGTCGACAGGTTTCTGTGTTACTATTTATCAAAACTGGGCACTTTAATAACCGCCACCTTTGATGACGCAAGGCGACATTGAAATTTTGCTAGCGGTTTTAAACTTATCGACTTCCCATTTAAGTCATCTATCATTGATCGAAATGTGGGCTACAAGCTAATACAGACCTACATTTTTTCGTGCGGGAGGGAATGAAAAGTTCTTTGTTTCCTTTGAATTAATAAACAACCAAGTCCCTCAGTTCTCCATAAACTTCCGTGAACCAGGAAGTGACACCCTAACATAGGGCCAGACCTTGGCGGAGATCAGGTCCTCGACATTCTTGTGCGGCGCAAGGTTCCTCTGGTCCTCCGCTACCTGCCGTGCGCTACGGGGAGTGGAGTGCGGAAGGGGGGGGGGGGGGCGGGTCGGGGTCAGAGGTGACAGCAAGTGGCGCGGTTAATTAAAGACCGGACAGCGCTCCGAGAGCTCTCAGGGCCCCGCTAGCATTGTCACGGGCGCCGGTGCGCCGTCGCTCCCCCTCAAGAGTCGCTTCCGTTTCTCACGGAGGTTACGGCGGGCCTCGCCGCACGTAAATACGGGCGGTATCGGCGCGGCGATAGCTTACAGATAACACTTTTCAGTTCAGCCTGATGGTTATCGTGTTTCTTTTCTTTGAGAAAATATGGAGCTGTCACACGAGGCGCCCGGCAGATTTGTTACGTAGCTGCACGATAGATAGCGCCAACAATAGGGGCCAAGGCCTCCCCCCGCACTACCAAACATACTGTTAGCGCGTTAATCAGTCGTCCCGGTTCACATCTGGCCTGACAGCAGCTGCATCACTGTTTAGAGGAGCCGCCAGCGTGAGAAGCGCACGGGTCGATTTCCTTTTCTCCGCGCACAGAGTGGGTGTTCTTCTCATTCATGTCTCGGGCCCCGGCTGCTTTTCTCGCGGCGAGCCAATTAACCTGGGAGCAGCGCACTAATGAGTTCCCTCTGGTGGCCCTGCGGACGCTCAATGGAGGCCCGAAGAAGTGCGGAGGCAAGGAGCGAGGTCACGGAGGCTAGCGAAGGGGAGGGAAGAGGCAAAGGCAACAGCGGGGGCACTGAGAAAGAGCTTTGAGGAAAGTGTTTGAGACGGGGTAGGGAGGGGGGGGGGAGTGGAAAGGGGTATTTGGGGGGGGGGGGGGGGATAACGGGACGGTTTGATGCGCTATCCGGTTGGCCACTACGGCCCTATCACCAAGACATTGTCAGGCAGACAATGGCCTTATCAGCCAGCCTTTCACACCAGTCTGATTAACTGGGAGGGAGAAGGGAGAGGGTATGTCCTTGTCCCCCGGCCCAGTAAATGTCAGACTGGGGCCGCACACCCGGATCAGAGCCCCCCCAAAATTCCCCCATCTGCACCTGCCATAAGGCGCACGAGGAACGTGCTTTAATCCACGCAAACAGTGGACACAACGCCGGTGCACGTGCGTAAACCCAACGATGGATTACAAATTCTGAAGTTATAAAGTTGTAATAATGCGTAAAGCAACACTTGGGAGCACCTGAAGGCAAACAGGATAGTTAGAACTCAGCAGAACTCATTCAAAGAACCAGTATTGAATATTTACAGTATGTTGTAAACTTTTGTTTTCTGAGTTATTCTGGGCCGGTTTAAGACATGTTCAATATAAAAAGTTAAATCAATCAAAAAAAAAAAATGAAGAGAATTGCTCTCATAAAGCCAATAAATTCAATCCCAAATAGACTATAGCAAATTTAGAAAATATGATATAATAATATAAACACAAATTCTGAAAAATAACATCATTTTTTTTTCTTCTTTAATTTGTCAACTTTTTTTGTTGCAGTAACAGCAATTCAAAATTGACCTTTTCTGGGCAAGGGTTGCAAATTTGCAAACGGTTTAATAAAATTGAAAATTTTTAAGTCCAGAGTATAATTTTCTGAAAGTATCAGATTTTTCTCCATTTTGGTCCAGAGAGGGTTAAGTGTTCATCCGTAAATACCAAACAGTTGTGTCCTACGGTAATTCATTTTGTTTGTATCAAATATTACAACAGGATGTTAAAATTGTACATTTTGCTGCAGTTTTTTTTAATGCTTTGTCGCCTTGTTTATCCCATTTTTACACAAAGCGAATGGCGTTGTACGACGCCGAGTGGAAAAAAAAAAAAAAAAAAAAAAAAATCGCCAAATTAATAGCCGGGCTGATCAACACTGAGCCTTAAAGCTCTTTGTGAAGGTCGCCTTTTCATGCGGTCCTCGCATAGGGTCGGCAGGTGTACCTAATGAAGTGGCCGTGGAGTGTCAGCGCTTTTGTGCGGCCTTGGAAAAGAAAGAAAGAAAGAAAAAGAGAGAAAGAAAAGAGGATGGTATGCAGGCGGCGGCAACATGTTTGTGTCACTGTTCAATGAAGCTGCCGTATTGATCCGGGCCTCGTTTGTTTACTCGCTTCCTTCTTCCAATTTGGACGCCCTTGACAGCCATCTGTCACCGAGGCGAAGGGAGAAGAAGAGATTGGGGGGGGGGGGGCCCGAGGTGAGGGGGGTTGTCACGTGTCACGTGATCAACACGTGAAACACGACCCTTCCAGTAAATACGTTACTTTCTTTGTGTGCGCATTTAGAATGCACCGAGGAAGATGTTGTGGTGATTTATTGCAAAGTGCAATCCTTGGTGCAACAAGTGGTTATTCCCCCCCCACCCCCCACCCGACTCTTTCCTCCATTTCTCCCTTCTTTTTTGCTTTTTTTCCATTTTTTTTGTTTTTTTTTTTTTACTGTACTCACAAGAGGGAAGGATGCAGTAATTAGAGGGTGGACAAGGTGGAAGTACCCCACTCGAGAGGCAGGGCGCCGTACCGCTCCCTCTCCATGATAGGAAGACGGAAAGGGGGGAGGGGTTGGAGGAGGGCGCAAAGGGGGTGAACGGCGGCCGGGGCGGAGAAGGTGGCGGAGGAAAAAAAAAAAAAGAGGAAGAGAAGGGGAGGGGAGCGCATCGGGTCAGAGAAAATAAAATGTTGCATTTAGCCAAAGAAAGAAAAAATGGAGAGAAGGGGTGAAATGAGGCTGGGGGGGGGTTAGCTTTTAAATGATGTCTTTTTTTTTTTTTTTGTTTTATTTTGTGGGTTGTTTGGGGACAAGGTGGGGGGGGTTGCCCGACTGCCGTGATACAAACGAGGGGAGGGTTGGGGGGGGGTGTTGCAGGGAGGGAGAAGGGGGAGGAAGGAGGGGGGGGATGTTGCAGGGAGGGAGAAGGGGGAGGAAGGAGGGGGGGGGGGGGGCACCCACAGAAAAACTTGTCCAACAAAGCTGCTTCTGTCTTGGCCTCCCCTCCTTGACAGAGCTCCTCGAGAGGGCCGGATTCCATTAGCAAGCTGCATAACCTGGCCTCCATTCAGTCGGCCTTGCGGAGTGTGTTCGTGGAGGCGGGCGGGGGGGGGGGGCACGTACACACACTCACAAAAAAATGACCCATACACGTGCTGACCGAGCACACACACAACACACACACACACACACACACACACACAGTCGCCCGTACGCAACCCGGCTAATTAATCCGCAGATTATCCCGCCAATTATTACCGCACTTGTTGTAATTAGAAATTATTTTAAGCAACTCGCAATTAAAGGTCCAAACAGCCGAGCGGGAGAGGAGAGTCCGTCTTGTCTCTCGTTGGAAAAATAAGAAAAAAATATATATATGTATATATACGTATAAAACATTCACGGGCGCACATGTACTTTTGGCCCCTGTATAATCAGGCTGTCTGTCCGTGAGGATGAGGAAGAAAGGGAGAAAGAAATAAAAACAACAAAAGAGGAGCTCCTTCAGGGCGGCGGCGGCGGCCACACTGTAGTCGTCGCTTGTTAGGGGCTGCATGGGGGGGACAGTGATTAGGAGGAGGCCATAATAAGACCTGCCAGGAAACACATGCCAATTAGGTTACCAGGAGAACGGCGGGCCCTCATCGCTATGGGAAACTCACCGGGCTCTGCGACCCCCCCCCCCCACCACCACCACCACCCCTCGTACACACACACACACACACACACACACTACTTTTTTCTACCCTTTGATTATATTACAAGATGGATAAGGAGGGAAAGAAGAGTGGCATATGTGACAATGGTACACAGATATGCAATGGAACTGAGTAAAAGTCAAGAAGTACTGGAAGAGAGTCATCGCGGGAAGGTTTTCGGCTGAAGACGGGAAGCTGCTTTTCTCCGAGGAAGTAAGGAAAATATAATTCATGTGTCAACATCAGAAAGTAATACTGAAACACTAGTAACAGTTAGGCAACGAGGAAAAAAAAACGCCACAAAAGTAATGACAAGTATCACTTTCAAATGAGAAATGATGAATGCGTAATGTTGGGTCCGCGTTTAAAAACAAGTTAGCCACCCTAAATTGCTACTCTCTGCCTATGATATGAACCCGGTTCCCGGGTTTAAGATTCATTTGTCAGAACATTTCTGAACGAGCCGTAGTAAAGTCCTCGTGATGTAATATTTGTATGAAAAACACAATCGGGCCATAAATATGAAATATTCACTTGAAAAGGAGTGCGGTAGTTGCGCTCGTGTGCCACAAGACTAGAGGTCAGAACCAGGAAATGGTTCTTTTCAGAACTGGTTCGCAGTATCAGGATCAGGTCAGACTGCAAAATGGCAAAAATCTGCTGATAATTGACGCCATTATCATCGCATTGAAAAGAAAATAATTCCAAATTTATATCAGCCTTTCCAACAAAAAACCCGAGTAGATCCCTCAAAAACCTTGAAAAAAATTGAAACTCAAAAAACAAATCTATGCGGTGTTCTACATTAATTCGTTTCCTAGAAATTGTTTGTTTACTTTAAACTTCCGTTTATCTGTGAGAAATTGATAGTTCCACACACAATTTTGGTTCTGAACATTTCTAACATGACCTGTAAGCCTCTATAATTGTTAATCTAAGGCAGGGGTGCGCAATGTGTAAAAAAATGAAAAGAAGAAGCCACTGGTTTCTTTTAGGCAGCACACCGAACTTTCTCCGACAACGACCGCTTCTCCGCCACACTCTTTTTCCTAGTTTACCTTGCACCGCCCACCCACCAATGTACACTCATAATTACAAATGTTACAGTACTTACGCAGCACATCAATGTGTTTTATAATGACAGCGTCCACCACCGCCGCTTTAGTTAGCAACACAGTCTGGGCAACGTAGAGCAAAGACGAGCTAGACATGCTGCCTGTGTTTATTTTCGATATTAATGGAGAAAGTTTAAAAAAAAACTGCTGTTGTTTTAAGATGCAATGACTGTCGGAGTATGTGAATAACCGAATAAAAAATTGGTTAAACCGGACGATATTTTGTCTTTTCCGAGTGGGAACGGTCTGGTCCGGAGCCAAAGTAGAAAGTGCAGGATGATATGGTGTGTCATTTGAAAATTCCACCACGGCACAGACAATACAGTGCACAAAAAGCTAATTCTCGATTGTAAATAGGGAGGGAACATAACATGAACCTTAAAACGGTTTGGGAGCATCATCATCACACCCCGTCAGGAGAGGCTGGCTGCTTGAAAAGTAGATCTCGGGGTAAAAAAAGTACGGGCACCCCTGATGTAAGGCATACTGTATTAGAACTGCTGCACGAGCTAATATAGCGTACAACACCCTAAAAATGTTCCGGAAGGTATTCCCCGAAATGAATCGTAAACACTAAATGGATCCAAAGCATCATTTGTTAATAATTCATAATTATCAAATAGCAAGCGCAAGTTGAGTGCAAATATGCTAAAGTAAAACGTTCACGTTATGTGTCTGAGGATTGTGGGAGCTTCTCTGGCACCAGTTCTTGCAGGACGTCAAGGAATGGTGGAGTTGGTCAGCACCAAAGATGGTTTCCTGCATGTAGGTATCGGTTTCACTTTTCAAAATCCTGGACGATTGCTTTTTCTGACTCCGAAACCTGAAAAGTTTGATTTCTTTACCCGGTGGATATTCGAAGGGAAGAAGCGCAAACGTGCCGCGATGGGATCACAGGACTCCGGGGAGCGAAATTAGCGGTGAGAACCGCGGGCTCGTCTGAGCGCGGGCGACGTACGTGTTAGCCTTGTTTCGGAGGCTCGCGTTCGCGCGATTGTTATCGGGGCGGCGGCGCGGCGCGTCGCCGGCTTTTGTTCCGATTTGTTGCACTTCTCCGAGCGCGGGGGTGCAATAAAGCGAGGACGAGACGTCGTCCTGGGGAGAGATGTGACGTGAGGAAAGTCATCGGGGAATATTTGCGACATGATGTGGTGAAGGCTGTTGATTAATAACACCCTTCCCCCCCCCCCACCACCACCACCACCACCACACCATGTTATTAAATAAACACAGTGAATCCGCAAAATATATTGAATAAATTAGAGCGAGGGAGCCCATCTCCTCTTCAGCTCATTAGAATGCATGAGGAAATGATGTTCTGATTGCGACAAGAGTCACTCATTAAGTCCTGTTTGCCGCCCCCCCCCCTCCCCAACTCACCCCCCCCATCCCAAAACACTTACCCTGCTTGCCACACACTCCACACCGCCATCTAAAAGCTCCAAGAGTCATCCCCGCACTCCCCTCCTGGTGGATGTCACCATCACCCCTCCGCCCCCGTTTCATTTATTTATTTAAACCCCCCCACACACACACACACACCACACACACACACACTCCCCCTCGTCCATCCCTTATTTTACATTTATTCCGCAGTCAACCCCCGACACCATCAACCCACTACCCCACCGTGGGATCTGTGTCATCATTTTAATTAATTTCTAATCAGGCGAGAGTAAACTAATCAGGGGAGGCGTTAAACAATGACGGCTGCGGCTGCTCCGCCTCACGCTGACGGCTGCTCCGCATGCTGAGCGGGAGCCTCGCCGCGGACGGGCCTATCTGCGCCGGCACACGCGTGTTCCTGTTGGCCGACGCGTGCACGACGACTTAAACGACGTGCGCAGAATGAGCAATCGACGTGGGACTTTGGAAGTTTACAAAATGAAACAAAATATCCCCATTAAAGTGCCATTGTCATGAAATGCATGATTTTTAGTACGTTATTAATTTAAAAAAAAAAAAAAAGGCATGATTTTGACGTGTATGGCTTTTTGTCACTCCCGCCATGAAAATCCTCTCGAGGGATTTGTTTTCAAGAAGAAGCAGGAAGTGACGTTAGTAGCAGACGCCCACTCAGGCGGTCTCGTAATTTTCTACTAGTTTTACCCGCTGGAAGGTAGCTCTTTGTTATTTCGTGTTAGCCAAAATGCCGGCTCGTTGTATTGTTGGATATTGTTCGGACATACTTTTCTACAAGACCCGGTTCGTCGTGAAAAATGAATTGCACAGGTCCAAAGGACAAGAGCTTCGCAGGTTCCAAATGACAGGTAGGTGTGTAAACAGCTACAAAAAAAATAATAATAATAATAGTTGGTGGTGGTGGGGGGGGGGGCATAATCTTCTCAGAATGTAACATAAGATACGCCCACGTAAGTCAGGGGTGCTCAATGTGTTGATGTACCCGTCGGCGCCAAGCATGGCTTCGGACAAGGGGCACGGCTTTGGACGGACGAGGTGCGGATTTGGCCAGGCTGGCTCATACATCCTGTCCGGGAGTCTCTAGTTAGTTAGAAGTGATCCGCATATCATCTAGATATGGCTCGAAACGATAGGGTAATATTGCCCCGGTAACTTCACTCGATTGTGAGATGTTGTCTTCTTTGAAAAGAGCTTCCGTGTCCCATAGTCGGCGGCACAGCCTGTTTTCAATGGCGAATGTCCCGACGTGACATCACGGACAGTAAATGCAGCCAATATGGCGACCACTCAGATGTCGAATGAGACTTCCGCAACTTTGCACGTGGATGACGCGCTCTCCGCTCATATTTTTTTTTCCGTATGGACATTGAAGTGAATAATGTCTATGTCTAATATCTATAGGCATGACACCTGACCTTTAAGGATCATATTCTAGTTCTGATACACAAACACGGCTGACATTATCATGTGCAACGAAATCATTGTACAGGTATTTTGTCATTTTAAAACATTCACTTTTTGTTGTGTTGTCTGTCTAAAATATGTTCCTCAAGGAAATTGAGAAAATTAACATTAATTTCATGTCATTTGAAGGAAAAATTATACACCGTTATACGTAAAATCACCGAGCACAACCGGTACAGTAGGAAAAGTAGGAATATGTTGAGATGTGAGCAATATATCGTAAATCCCGGCCTACAGAACGCAGCTGGTTATCAGCCTCGGTACACAGAAAGAGTTTAACGCTAGTCGTGCTAGCTAGCGCCAAGCTAACGCTAGCGCCACATCACCTCATACACCACAGGGTTGAAAGCGTGTGAAAAAAGTCGCGGCTTGTAGGCCGGAAATGACGGTAGTTAAAACACAAACATTGACCAAACAATTGATGATTGATCTGCCTACTTTCATTATTTTTTTAAAATGAAATCATTGTGCATGTATTTTGCCATTTGAAAACATTCACCTTTTGCTGTCCTGTCTTTATAAAATTTGTCCCTCAGGGAAATGGGTAAAATTACCACTAATTTCATTTCATTTGAAGGAAAAATTATACACCGTGATACATAAAATCACCGAGCACAACCGGTACAGTAGGAAAAGTAGGAATATGTTGAGATGTGAGAAATATACTGTAATTCCCGGCAGACAGAGCGCACCTGGTTATAAGCCTCGGTGCAACGAAAGAGTTTAACGCTATCGCGGCGCTATGCTACCGCTGGCTGGCCCCGCGCTAACGCTAGCTCTGTGCTAACGCTAGCCCCGCATTGACGCTACCGAAGCATCGCCGCTTAAACCGCACGGTTGAAAGCGCGTGAAAAAAGTCGCGGCTTGGAGGCCGGAAATTACGGTAGTTAAAACTCAAACATTGACCAAACAATTGATTGAGGGGCCTACTTTTTATTATTTTTCTCAAATAAAATATAGCTTCCAAATTTGTGTTAAAAAAAGCAGTACAATACCTATCAGAAAATCCATTTTTTTCTGTCTTATTTGGTTACACCAGTTTTTACATGAAATTGAACATCGGGGTGACATTTCTGTCAGCGTTCATCTGCTTTAAAGCACAACTGAGAGGACGCACGTCTCGTAACAAATACTGTAGTATCCGTGAGGACTTCTCTAGCCACAAATTTGCGTCAAAAAGTCACTTTTTTGCGGAGCTCTTGTTATTTCGGGAACGATGTAAGACGGCAAAATACGGTGCCGAATCTCAAACTGGCAAATTGAGGAAACGTCGTGTTCATAAACGCCGCAAGCGGACATTTGCCGACAGCGCACGACACCTCTGCATTATTAAGCCGGCCATCAAGAGTGGGGCAAATCCCGCCGGGGGACCAAGATGAAAATGAAAAATAAAATCAATTAAAAAAAAAAAAGAAACAGACGGGCAGATTTTTTTGTCGCTCCCATTAAGAAAGACAATGAAACAAGAGCGCGTTGATTCACCTCCTCCAAGGCTCCCAGATCTAAAGCAAACAGCGGCCAATCCTAATTGGCAAATCCCGACTGTATGATTGCACGACAATGACGCTGATGGCGGCTGATGACAATGGACCAATTAATGACCGCCGTCGCGGCGCCGGGCAATGCGAAATAAAAAAAAAAAAACACAAATGGATGAATGCCGAGATGATGTCGGGTGATTGGCACCGGTCCGGTTTACGCGACGCGGCTTCAAGTGACGGTTCCGACTGATTCCTCTCGAGTGGCTGCGTTCAGATGTGACTTACGGCAGTCTGGGGGGGGGGGGGGGGGACAAAAAGCACGGAATCCTCAGATCGGAAGCAGGCCTCAATGGATTGAAAAAAATATATAACCCTATTATATGGAATAATGTTAAGTAGAAAATGTTGAACCCTGCATGTTAAATCTTTTATGAACAAGATGCCCATATTTTGCAGAAGATATCAAATGTGTCGGCACGGTGGGCGAGCTGGTAAAGCGTTGGCCTCACAGTTGTGAGGTCCCGGGTCCAATCCCGGGAACGCCTGCGTGGAGCTTGCATGTTCTCCCCGTGCCTGCGAGGGTTTTCTCCTCCCACATCCCAAAAACATGCAACATTAATTGGACACTTTAAATTGCCCGTAGGTGTGATTGTGAGTGCGGCTGTTGTCTGTCCCCATGTGCCTTGCGATTGGCTGGCGACCAGTTCAAGGTGTACCCCGCCTCCTGCCCCGTTGACAGCTGGGATCGGCTCCGGCACTCCCCGCGACCCTGGTGAGGATAAGCGGCAAAGGAAATGGATGGATATGGTTGTAAAGTAACAGAACCACAGACGCGCTCGCCAATCTGGAGCGAAACCTCAGAATCGAATGGAATGTTAATCCATATCATTTACAGTCATCTTTAATGACATAATAACAACATGACAGGGAACTCGCCGATAAAATTCTGTAAATTTACGTTCTCTAATTGACCAAAGAGAACGTTTGTTTTGGGTAAATAATAAAACAAGTCTTGACGTCCATGTTTGAACAATAGTATTTATGAATTATGATATTTACGGTAACAATCCGTATGTGATGGCAGCATCTATTTGAGGTAGGCGAATGATTCCCCTGGCAACTCATCGATTTATTATATTTTATACTATTTGAGTGAAAAAATGGCCGATAGTGATGCTTGAGTACTTCTTGATGTCCATTTGGGTGGCATGGATGAGACTTTTTTTTTTTTTTTTTAAACCACTATTTTGTCAATATGAACCCATTCATAACAGCCCATATCGGATATAAAATGGGTTCACATTCCAAACATTTATCCACCTTCCCTTTAAATAACACAGGAAAGTGTGTCCAAAACCTCTGACAGGTACTTGAAATGTAAGCACGAAAAATAAAAAAAATATAGACACAAAATTGGCCACTTATTCCTGCAGCGCGGGACTTAAAATAGACTTCATGTCACCAACTCAAACCTAATTTCTCTTCCCGTGCGAGCGCCATGGCAACCGCCCCAACGCCACAACCGAATCGCCAACTTCGTGACACGTCGAGCACGTAGACCCGCAATCCTTCGCTTCGGTGTAATTTGGGGGTTTGCGTGATAAAAACGCGATCGAATACATCAAAGTTGGCGCCGCGACTAGAACAGCCAGCGCGACAGACAGAGCGTTTTGACAAAAATTATTTTTAAATCATCCCCCAGTTGCCATCCCTCCATCACCACCTTCTCCGGCGCCCCGTGCCAAGTATTAAAGATCCCCGTGCCAAAGCGCTTCCCTGGGATAGAATGAGGATTGCGGAGGTGGCGAGCTGAAACCCTTCCATAACATGTCAAACAACGCTGGAATCCGGGGAAGAAAAAAAAAAACGCGAGAGGGAGAGTGAAAAAGGGTTAGCGGCAGATTTTCTACGGGGAGAAAGAAACTGTCACATCATCAGATTGGTTATTCTAAGGAGAGGGCTGCGGCTATGCGGAGGCGGGGAGGGGCGGTTCGCCGAGAAGAGGCTCGGGCTGGCAAATCTGGCAGAGGATGGCGGCGTATCCGTGAAAATAATCACCCCCCCCCCCCCCCCCCGGCAACGGAAGGAAAGGGTGGCAGTGATGGGGTAGAGAGGCGGGATAGAGGTTAGGGATTGTAGGGGTAGGGAGAAGGCGACGGAATGGCTGAGGGAGGATATAACTGTGTGTGAGTGTTGGGGGGGGGGGGGCGACCATGGAGAGAAAGGAAATGTTTTGGGAAGCCAACCAAGAAAATCCTGCTTCTCAGATATGCAGCTGTGGAATTAAAATTGGTATAATAAAACACTAGAACAAAAATGTACTTCACACTTCGCAAGCCTATTGAGAGTGCGTAGGGGAGGGGGTCGGTGGGTGAGGGGTGGGGGGGTGGACGATACCGTCGCCGTCCAATGAAACGCATCAAAACATTGAGCGTGGCGTGTCATTTTTCGGATTAAGGCAAAACTCACCTACTTTGCACTTCTCTAGCCACAAATTTGCGTCAAAAAGTCACTTTTTTGCGGAGCTCTTGTTATTTTGGGAACGATATAAGATGGCAAAACACGGTGCCGAATCTCAAACTGGCAAATTGGAAAGTAGTAAGTAACTGGCCTACGGGGAGTACCGTAATTTCCGACCTACAGAGCGCACCCGATTATAAGCCTCACCCAGTACATTTGTAAAGGAAATACCATTTGGTACATACATGAGATGCACCCGTGTATAAGCCGCAAGTGAGAAACCCAGGTTGAAACACGAGATATTTACAAAGAAAGACTGTACACAAAAAGAGTTTTCAAAGTTTCAATACCTTAGCTTAGCGTAATTTAGCAACAACACGGTAGCGCGAACTGCTGCGGCAGCTACACAGTAGCAACACGGTAGCACAAGCACTAACAAGGCCGGTTAAAAAAACAACACCTAAATCACTGAGATGCGGCAGTAAGTAACACGGCAGCAGCGCGCTAACACTAGCAGTAAAAAAAAAAAACAAACAACAAACAAACAAAAACACCATACCGGTAAAAGTCACTTCCTCTGCACATATATTCCACCTGCGTCACTCTTACCTTTTCCACTCGAGTGCCCCCTTGCGGCCGTTAGGAAAAAAAAAAATGCACAAACTCGCCGCATCACCGCATAAACCGCAGGGTTGAAAGCGTGTGGAAAAAAAGTCGCAGTTTATAGGCCGGAAATTACGGTATTTTGGAGCGATGTGGTTGACCGAGAGACTTGAGATCTTTGCATGTGGGTTTGAAGCCACGTTTAGCTGAGGTCGTCAAAACACTCAAGCCGCCAAAACGACAGAAGGCGCCGTCGTTGCTCGACAAATTGGCTTTTTAACCAACAAATCGGGACGGATTTGAAATTCGCTCGTGCGGAATTCGCCCGGGTACGAGCCTCGAATGTCAAATTTGCCAGGTCGACCTCTGCGTTGGTGTCACGGAGGAAAGGATAACGCGAGCTTTTACAGATGCGGCGCCAACAGGTCTCACCTCGGTCAGTCCACATGCACTTTTCTCGTCAGTCAGGAACGCGACGGTGGCTTTTAGAAGCAGGGAGGAAAAGTTGGGAAATTGCTGTCTTTTTCCGGGAAGTGTGAAAGGGGCTCGTCTCTCGCGGTCCTCACGACTCGCTTTTCCATTCAAGTCGCTGCGTCGGGCGCAGTCTGGCGTATCATTTTATTCGGCGGCGTCACTCTTCGCGCAATTGTTGCACGTGCGATGGCGGGAAACGCGCAGGCAGCGTCGGGACGGACGCTCCCGAGAAAACGCTGCGTCAAAGGGGTTTTAGTCTGGAGATGGTAAGTAGGGAGGAGACTGTAGTTCTAGGGGTGGTTCGTGGTGTCTGTTTTCAGTTCCTGCAGGGGTCTCATCAGAGAAGACCCTCAAAGAACAAGAAAGGCAGAAAAACCCACGAAACAATTTCTACACGACGAGTTCTTGGCCCCAAAGCGGATCGCAATTGATTCCCGGATCAAACGAGCGCGATCGTCGCTCAAATTCAATAATAAGCCGCGCAATCTCGCGCACTCCAAATAAACTGCGCCCCGCACTCGAGGCCAGGATTAGGACTTTCTGCCGACGCGCCACATTACGGCACAAAGAGCCGTCGCGGTGCAAAAAAAAAAAAAAACGAGCGTGCAAACGCGCCGCTAAATGACAAACCGATTAACGCTAAACACGCCGACAAGGACGCTGACGTCTGCGGCGCGCGCCGCTGCGAGGGTGGAATAAGTTTGTAGGTTGTTTACCGATCCGTACTACAAAGCGTCAAATGGATAAACACGACATTAGCGGGCCAGTGACATAATGAGGACGTTAATATTTATTTCCTTAATACGCTGTCGAAGTAGGTTGCGTCACGCCGCCCGCATACAAAGTTGATCTTAATACAAATCTCCGCGTAACGCAGACCCATTCATGTTGCCGGCTTTTGCCCGTCCAGTTCAATTACCAGACGCTCTCGGGCAGAGATATTCAATTAAAAGGAGCCCCTTCTTTAGTTTTATCTGATGTTTCCTTGAGAGATCTCCGAAAATGGATCTCATATAGAAAGACCCTTTCGAACAGAAATGGAGAAACGGACGAGCTCAAGAGCACCTTCACTATAACACCCCGCCCAAACTGTGAAATGTACTGCAAATCCTACCAAAAAGTCAATTCTGCTCAAGTTAAGCGGCACATTTCTGGAGTTTATGTTTTGACAAAAGGATTCCCAAGAGTCCAGGTCCAGAACAAAATCTACAGCCTGCATTAAAATTCGAAGAAAAACTACCGTCAATATGTCATGTCATTATCCAAGTCGCTTATCCTCATGAGGGTTGGCTATCCCAGCTAGCTTCGAACGAAAGACTGACCGCACCCTTAACCGCTCGGCAGTCGGTCACAGGGCAGATATCGACACCATCGCTGAGCGGGAATCGATCCCACGCTGCCCCGCACCAAAGGCAGGCGTGTGTACCACCACATCACTGACATATACTGTCAAGATGATATTATTATATTATTTTGTTATTATCCAACAAGAGGCACGGTGACGCAGCTGGTAAAGCGTTGGCCTCACAGTTCGTATGTTCTCCCCGTGCCTGCATGGGTTTTCTCCGGGCACTCCGGTTTCCTCCCATATTCCAAAAACATGCAACATTAATTGGACCCTCTAAATTGCCCGTAGGTTGTGAACCTTGTGAGGATAAGCAGGAAAGAAAATGGATGGATGGTACCAAACGTGGAAAATGAAAAGGTGCAAAAAGTCATATTTTTCGACAATCAGGAGAGTACCGAGAGCACTTTATATTCACATGTTGCAGAAAAAAAGGTCACAAAAAGAGGGACAACGTGAAACGTTACACGTTGTTGCATTATGTTTGTCATCACTACGGTCAAGAACCTCCGGTATGGGGGCGGGCCCAAATGCAGGACTTCGAGGCAAAGGCATAATGTTCAATGTGGTTTATTCCCGGAAACTGGGTCATACACGGTGTAGCAGTCCGCCAAGGCAGAGGCACAGGAACGCTAAGCTAGGCGGGATCCAAAATACATACAGCAAGGTCTGATGAATATGGGGCAAATTATCAAAACAAAAGGGCACAGAATCGCTGTGACTAGGGTTACTCTAACTTAGGTGTAGAAGCGGAGAGTCCCACAGGAAGTGAATGCGACTCACTAACGCAAGGCAACGAACTGGCAAAACGCCAGTGACAAAAACTCAAATGCCCGTCTAATGCGAAATAGCTGTGACCGGAGCAGTGGCCTGGCCACGCCCCTCTTGGCGGTGGCCACGCCTTGCTCGTGACAACTACCACGGGCCAAAAATGTACAGTCATCATTTCACGTTAATTTAATATGGGCTCGTTTACGCAAAAATCATTTTGGTTGCTCCTTCTTACAATTTCCAAATCGAAGACGACATATCGCATTGGAGTTTGTATAGTTTTCGTATCCGCAATAAAAATCGGAACGTTTCCGGTGCAAGCAAGCGTCATGACGTTTTCATAACGCTTCCTCTCGAGCGCTCGGGGCGGATCCTCAGCGACTCAGAAAGTAAAGAAGACCGGAGACGTGACATTCATTCCCGAAGTTTTGTAAATTGAGATAGCGAAAACGTGTCTTGAAGAAGAGCTCAATTTTCCAACCGGCGGGAGTAAAACGCGGTACACTGGGAACGGAAGGCCAAACAATGGAGCGACTTTATTCGGCATAAGCGGCGTTTTTGTTCAATTCTCCGCTGAATTTGTGGGGCCTTCCTTTCGCTTCGGTGACATTCTCTGTGTCTGACCGCGCGGGGTCCTCTCCAGAGAGGACTATCAGGATTAGGATAATTAATATCATCTCATTTCATTTCACCGCCATCCTCTCCGCAGTCCGCCGCGCACACAAGGACGGGACGCCTCGGATGTTGCGGCGACGGTATCCGCTCGCCTGTCAATCTCGGCCACACGCGCGCCCGCACGCACGCACGCACCTCTCGGCAGCTGAATTGCAGTCAGAGAGACGACAGGGGAGTAGCGGCGTCGGGCGGCGCGGGCGGGGGCTTGCCGGAGGTGGGGTACCGGGCCCGGAGGGGGGTGGGGGGGGGCGCGCGCCATACAATGGAGCGCACGGCTGACCAGCGTTCAGGTGAAATTGAATTGGAAATCTTCCACGGCTGGTTAGCATAACAAAGAGCCGCGTGGCTTTAGACAAAGGCTGCTTCTCTAATGCACAAAATCAATCTCTCTATGGGCTCGCCGCATTGTTCCCGCCCGCCATACAGGTGTTCCTTCAATGGTCCTTAATCAAAAGTGTCAAAACAAAGTTAAGAGTTATCTCCGAGCCTCCGCAGCTGCTGCTGCTGCTGCTGGAAAAGCCAAAGACAGCCGAAGCCGGGTAAAGTGTACGGGACGCGAGCGGACAAATGAGCAAGCGCGCGAGAAGCCGAACGCGTTCGATTTATCCCGTGCCGCCGGTGAAGAACGGCCGCTCTCGTTTCGCTTCGCTAACTGGGGCGGGCTGTCCGACGACAACCTCGGAAGCCGGGACGATTTTGACCCGGACAAAATGACATTCGCGTGAAGAAGAATGTATTTTTTTTTTTAACCTCCAGCGGTGTCCTCCACTTTGACCGCAGTCCTTTTCCACTGCGCGTGACCAACATCTAAAGGAAAAACAAAAATAAAAAAACATGCATGCTAATGTTAGCCTAACATGCTGCTGTGATTTAGCTTAGCATTGCACGTCAAGAGTCTCCATTTGTAGATTAAGTGAACATACAACAATTTGCAGCTGAATATTCACATGTTTACTAATCCTGTGATCATTGTGGATTTTTCTGAAAACGTTTAATGCCAGAGGATATTTTTTATCAGAATATTCTGAAGTCCGGATTACGTGCTAGTTTCATTATTGTGCCGAATAATGCTAGCCAGAGGAGTTGTGGCCATTTTGCAGTCAAGAGCCTCCACTGTTTAGCGTGTTTTTGCCACAATGGCTTCAACGCACATTTTACTTACCGGTACCTCAAATTACGAGTCTTCCCCAGTTTTGCGAGCATAATTTGAGATACAAAACAAGCTTTGGAAATGGCGAAGAAGAAAAAAAAAAAAAAAACAAACAAACCAAACAAAAAAAAAAAAAAACACGGAGCAATTAAGGGACTTCATGCGGGTAATGAGAGCAATTGATTTTGCACGCGTGCCTGCTGATGACAAAACAAAATATTTACGCTTGAATAAATTTTCAATAACTGCCCTCGTTAATTCCTATAAATTTGCTGATTTCTATGGAATGTGGAATATCCCCCACACCCTTTTACAAACCTGAGTGAGGAGATGAGAGGGCTTTCTCTCTCTCTCTCTCTCTCTCTCTCTCTTTCTGTCTGTCACATCTCATCCCTTACTTTTATTGTGCGCGGTGAACAGCCTGATGGGTAATATTAGGTAGCGGTGGCCATTCACCGCGAAGGTTGTTTAACAATCGGAAGACGGCGAGAGCGGCCGCCGACGCGACCGTTTCTCGGAAGGCCAGAAACCTTGACTTGCTCCGGATGGATACAATGGGAGATGACTAAATAAATACGACTACAGGCAGGCGGCGTCTCTTCGCTCGGCTTACCGATACGGTTTTGACACGTGGGTCATCGTAAAGCGGAAAATAGACCAATCCGGTCTCCGGCGTCACGTGTGTGCATCTTGCGTTCGGCAAAAAAAAAAAAAAAAAAAAAAAAAAGGGTCGTTCTCGTACCGGGAGACACGTCGGATTGTTTTGATAAGGTTGAGCAGACGCTGGCACCGTTTGGAATTCAACATGTAAATAATATGATAATGCACATCATTTGTACACTAATCCCACCTCATAATAAGGAGCACGCCTGTCTTAATATCTCAACCAGACGACAATCAGTCATTTTAATTGGCGTTGGCACTTTATTGGCTGTCGGCTATTTATCGTTCTACATCAAAAGACGTGGGGGGGGGGGGAGAAAAAAAAAGACTATATAAATACTATTATCCATCCAGCCATCGTTTTCTTTGCCGCTTAGCCTCATGAGGGTCGCGGGGAGTGCTGGAGCCTATCCCAGCTGTCAAACGTCATCTGCGGAGCCGATCAATGGCTTCATTGGTCGGATCGGCAAATTATGACATTAAAGCCAATCAGCACGAAAAGCTCATCGGCTGAAACCGATGAAAATCGGTGTAAAGTCTGTAATGATTACACCACTTAACCAAGGCTAATTAAAAAAAAAAAAAAAAAAAAAAAAAGGGATATTTGCAGACAAAAAAAGTACGACAATTTTTTAAAATATACAAAATAAATGACAAAATATATTTCCAACGACAAACACGCGACTTTATAATATTATATATTGCAGAATTAGGAAAAAGGAGTGACTAATGTGTCAGGTCCAACCTCTGACTGAAAAATTATGAAATCAATTATTTCATTAATGGTATCTAGTAGTTTTTAAGGGTACAGAATAATTGTTGAGTGGTGAACAAATGAATTAGATGGCCTGTCATAAGAGACGTGCTTTAATGTGGCTTCTTCCATTCCTGGGAGCGCTCGAGTCGACGTTACGCCAAATCTGTCCAGAAAAATGCTATTCATTAACGATAATTTGACACCTGCATTAAATTGCTTTTTAATACATTAAAAAAAAAAAAAATCCAGCACCAAGCATTCTTATCCTAAAGAGCGGCGTACGAACCACATCAGAAAATCAATGATTTTATGAATCGCGTTCACCGAGCTCACGCTGGCCGCCGCAGCACGTTGGTGAAGCACTGCACTTGTGCTCTTGAGCAAAGTAAAGTTGTTCAACAATACTTTAACGGACGTGAAATCACCGCACGTGATCGTCGGTCTGCCCTCCCCGAATGCGATTTCCGTCAACAATGGGAGCTGGAGCGAAAGCTAAGAAAAGAGTCCGAGAAACGAGCTCTTTTACTCGCTACATTGTCCTCCAAAGAAAAGTGGAGTCCTTCAAAGAAGTGTAAAAAAAAAAGAAAAAAAAATGAAATAAAATAAAATACCACTCAACTTCATCAATGTTCTTGTTGAAAGAGGTAAAAGTGAGATGAACAGAGCATACTTATGCTGTCCCTGACCCCCGAAAGCGTTCTACGTTCGTCTCGGGCCAGCAGTGAACTCCCTCCCTCTTCACTAAGACACTTAAATCTAATTTTTTTTTTTTTTTTCTTTGACGTCGCTAAAGCTTCAACGACGTACATGTTTCCCGGCAAGGACAAAGACGCAAACAGAAGTTTGAAATAAAGGCCGCGATACACGAGCGAGAATCGCCCCATTTAGTAAGTACAATGTTTCCTGTTTCCGGGCACGTTCTGAGCTGCGTTTCAACTACCCAGCAGCTAAGAAAATGGACGGATTTCTAATCATAACAGCGCATTACACCATTTTGCAATAAATCCTGCAAAATTCCCACAAGAATTTGCTTGATGATGGGTAGTTGGTACTGGCCGCACTATGAGACCATTTTTTTTTTTTCAAAGTCATATCTCTCATGAATAAGAACCGTATTGCAGTTTGACTTCCCTTTAAAAATAATGCTGCGCTATCATTTCGAAACGTTCTCTCTCACATCGCTTATTTTTATTTAACTGGTTTACAACCTCAACTCAAAGAGTTATTTTATGATTTTGTTTGCATGGGAAGGGCAATTTCTTACAAACAAGCAAACAACAAATACATGATTCTGATTTAGTCCATAAAACTGTAAATAAATGCACACAAATAATGAAATGATGAAGAAATCAAGCTTTTGGAACGCGCATTATATTATGCGCTCAAGCCGAGAAAATTCTGGTCGGCGATTGATTGATGCTTGCTCTTGGCGTGTGACGTGAAGCGTGAGAAATTGGTCATTAATAAAAGGTCCGTTTGTGCGCCAAAAATCTCGATCATCCCGAGTGTTCAGTGATGAACGCCACCCGCCGCACGACGCGGCGACCGTGTTGGTTCAAGGACCCACGGGAGGCCCTCATGACTACTGAGGTTATTTGCCAGATCATTGAAAATAAAACGTGCGTAAATAACGGATAAATATGAATCCCCGGGCTGTCCGAGCCGGCCTGGTGGTATTTAAAACGGCGGTCGGAAGACTCACGCGGACAAGTTGATTAAAAATCACTTAGCGGAGAATGCAAACAAAGCTGTCAGCCACTGGCTTGCCCTTGGGACCGGGAAGGGGGCGAGGGGGGGGTTGGGCGAGTGGCGGCACTGGAGGGTGGGGGGGGGGGGTTCTTATGAGTCAAAAGACAAAATGTAACCTTTTTGACCGAACATTTAGCAGAGCTTCGGGATCATATTGCGGCGATGCATCTCGGCCAAAGAGCCGTTTATGATAAATTGCTTACAATTATTGAACATTAACATTTTAGACACGGCTCTCCCGCAATGTTGCAGCAGATGGGAAATGGAAACATTTCGCAAAGGTTCTGTGGCATTCGCAGAAGGTGGTGGATGGAATTTGTCCTTCGAGAGAAGCCTCGCTGCGGCCGGGTGACGACCGTTCAAGAAAACATTTTGATCATTCCAATGATAATATCGGAATTATGAATACCTGCAAATGTGTCCACTGTTATGAGGCTATCAAAGTGTGATTTTGCCCATAAGGAGCACTGATGACAAAAAGACAATTTGGGATGACAAGCGATGCATTCTTCATTACACGTTTACCGTAATTTCCGGCCTACGAGCCGCAAATTTTTTTTCCACACGCTTTCAATCTTGCGGCTTATTTGTGCATTTTTCTAACGGCCAAAAGGGGGCACTCTAGCGGAAAAGGTAAGAGCGAGACCGGTGGAATATATGTGCCGAGGAAGTGAGTTTTACCAGCCATGTTAGTGCTACGCTGGCGTTAGCACTGTGCTAGCATGTTGCTGCTTTGCGACTGCCGTGTTTTAGTGATTTTTTTTTTTTTTTAAACTGGCCCTATCAGCGTCACGCTAGCGTTAGCGTTAAACTCTTTCTGTGTACCATCTTTCTTTGTTAATATCTCGTGTTTCAATGTGGGCACTTGCGTCTTTTACACAGCTGCGGCGTACGTATGTACCAAATGGTATTTCCTTTACAAATGTACTGGGCGAGGCTTATAACCAGGTGAGCCCTGTAGGCCGGGAATTGGAAAAACTGGTAGTCCTCAGTGAAATGATCTAATAAATGCTAATGTTTTTTGGGTTATATGAAAGAGTTAACTGCTCGCTTGAACTCTGCTGCCAACCAAAACAGCAGCACCTACCAAGGCACCGAGGCCGTTTTTCAAACGATATCTGCAGTCTTCACGTTGTCAAACATTTCGCTGCCCACAATTGCCGACAATCGTTTGTTGTGTGTTGATGACGGGGATGCCGAAATATCAGACTCGGCAACAAAAAACAGAGGTGTCAAACTCGAGGCCCGGGGCCCAAATCCGTCCTGCCACGTGATCTTGTGTGGCCCACAAAAGATATTCTGATTCCTGTTAAAGTATGGACCAAGACATCTTGACCAGAATTTTACATGGTTATATGTATTGATAACCTTTAGATATTACAAAAAAAAATTCTTACAATTTTTTTTTTTCTTGTAACTTGAAAAATTGAACAAACTATTATCCTTGACTTCTGATTTTACAACTAGTCAGCCGACAATTTGTGGTATATATGTGATAATATGACAAAGCCTCTTGGCTAAACTCCAACAAAAGCGCCTCCGGCACCCCGCGCCTCCATTGCGTGGCGCAGATTTCATTTGCACCAAATCCAACTCAATTCTCAGGCCAACAGAATTCATTCTCGGGGGTGGGGGGGCGTGGCTCTTAAACCGCAAATGCCAACAAATGATGACCGTTGCCGTTTTGCAACAACCCGTTACAGCCAGATTTGACACAGACGCACACGCGTTCACAGCTGCCGGTGACAAGGGTTGGCCGGCCCGGCCCCCAACGGTCTCCTGGCCATCATCAACAGATGGTCGGCCCCCACTGGGTTCGCATACTCAGGCTAGAGCACGTCAACATATACACACACGCACGGACGGACACTTGTGCGCCTGAAACGTGAGCCTCTGAGCCAGAGAAGAGTAAAACATTAGGGGTAAAGAGATTGAACCTTGAGGCACACCAAGAGCAGCTTCTAGTGTGTGCTGCACGGGCAGGCTTGTCGTGACATTGACGATAGTTAAGAGTTGCCATTCATCTCGAGAATGTGTTCATCATACGAGAGTTTGGATGGAATATTGACTATACAAAGCGAATATTAAATTAAAATTTCAACATTCATTTCTCTCGCGGTCTTTCAGAAGCAAATTTTCACAGTCGCTACACATTAACAGATGACTGATTTTGTCTTCTGTTAACCGGGCATGCGTGTTTCTCGGAATGCGTGAGGAAACCGGTGGACTTATTTTTAAAGGGAAGTCAAACTGCAACATTGTTATTATTCATGAGAGATATGAATTTAAAAAAAAAAAAAAAAAACCTTTAAAATGGTCTCATAGTGGGGCCAGTACCAACTACCCATCATCAAGCAAATTCTTGTGGGAATTTTGCAGGATTTATTGCAAAATGGTGTAATGTGCTGTTATTATTAGAAATCCGTCCATTTTCTTAGCTGCTTATCCTCACGAGGGTCGCGGGGAGTGCCGGAGCCTATCCCAGCTGTCGACGGGCAGGAGGCAGGGGTGCACCCTGAACTGGTCGCTAGCCAATCGCAAGGCACATAGAGACAGACGACGGTCGCCGTCACAATCACACCTATTGTCAATTTTCGAGTGTCCGATTAATATTGCATGTTTTTTGGGACGTGGGAGCTAACCGGAGTGCCCGGAAGGAGGAAACCCTCGCAGGCACGGGGAGAACGTGCAAACTCCACACAGGCGGGGCCGGGATCGAACCCTGGTCCTCAGAACTGTGAGGCCAGCTGATCCATCGAGCCGCCAACGTTGAATTATTGAAATATTTTCATATAACCTTCTCCAAAATGGGTTAGAAAATGACATGAATTTGATTTGATTTAATAATGATTACAATTTGTTTCTGGGGTTATTTTTCTATCGTTTTTTTTTTTTTTTTTTAGTTGAAGTCCACATTTGACTTATTTTTTTCCAGTAGGTTTATTTTAGGATTATGTTTTTATTTTTTTTTTTTTTTTTTAAACATGAGTGAAATTTATTTGTTTCCTGTTCTGTCTTCTGAATCACATTGGAATACATGTTTGGTATTTTTTTTTTTTTGTCAAATTCCGGAATGGTCTGGCTCGCAAAATTGTTTTGTTTTTCACTAAAACATAAACCCCAAACTAATAATCCAATTTGTGGTTCCTTTACTTCAATTTTTCCAGATAAACATCGTCGGACGCCACCGGTGGCCGCGATCCTTAACGCCGTCGAACGTACGGTACCGACACACGAGCGCGTCTGTCGTCAAGTGCGCGTCATCTTTTATTTTTATTTTATTTGTATTTTTTTCTTCCATGAGTGAATGCAAAGCAGCAGAAACCGCTTTTAATGGATTCGTATTCTATAGCGCGCGCGGAGGACGAGGCCGCACGGGAGTACGCGACACAAACAAAACGGCGTAGGTGCGAAGAAGCAAGGCGAGACGCGTCCCTGATGACGGCGGCCGAGAAATTGACTGGACGACGCCGTGGGGTTCATCAAAAAAAAAAAAAAAAAAAAAGAAAGAGTGACAATGGCGAGAATGATGAATATAAAAATCTGCTCGGACCCCCCCCCCCCAAGTGTCCCCCTAAAGGGGCCTTTTAAGGGTCAACTGGGTGTCAGCTACATTGTGACAAGCGAAGAAAGGATGGACGTAACCTTGCTTCGTGTCTCCATGAATTATACATACACGCCCTCTCACAGGTTACACTCCGTCAGCCTCTCGGGTTAACCCCCCCGCCTCCCCCGCTCCCCCCGTCCCTCGTCTCCGCCGCATCGCCGTGAGCCTCCATCTTATTTCCCCGACCCGTACGCGACAGAGGTGGGCGCGTCGTTGCGCAACAGACACCGAAACAGCCGGTACTGGACCGGCCGCCGCGACCGGGCTCCGACGTCGCAGCTGCGACGGGCGGATTTGGACCCCCCCCCCCTTCCCCCCATCATCCCCCCCCCCCAACCCCCCCGCTTGGCCCTCGGCAACACGACGAGCAATCAGAGGGGCTGTCAAAGCGCTGACTGACGCGTCCACGCCCAGCCCGCCGCGGACTTGACAAATTACCCGGCAAAAGTCAGACAGATCACGATCGAGTAATCTTCCATCTGGTTCACACGGGGGTGGGGGTTGGGCAGGGGGTCTTGCAGGGTCGCTTGCCATTTTTGTTTTTTTCCAGAGCGCCACAACAGAGCAACTCTTCGATAAATTGGGATGCACGTTACATACGTCGAGATGCTACCTTAGTGAAGGACGGAATATGTAATTTACTTTAAAAAAACTGCCAAAATCGGAAGACCGCGGATTTAGAGACGGAGCCGACAAACGACCCACAACAAGGTATTGTTTTAAACTCCTTTTACAACATTACCCTTGAAAATGAAAAGGTCTTACAAATTACTTGAGCTTTAAAAAAAAAAAAAGAAAAAAATGAATCTGAGGACGATTGTGCGTCGCGAGCCATAAAAGTACCAACGTCGGAGATAATTTGCGATATCGCAGTCACCAAATACTTTGCCACTGAGTGTCTTGTCGTGCAAAATGTTGATCGTTTTGATCGATTCAACTTGATCCCATCCCATCAAAATGTTATTTTAGATCTATATAGAAAATGGCGGCACGGTGGAACCGCTGGTAAAGCGTTGGCCTCACAGTTCTGAGGACCCGGGTTCAATCCCGGCCTCGCCCCGCCTGTGTGGAGTTTGCGTGTTCTCCCCGCGCCTGGGTGGGTTTTCTCCGGGCACTTTGGTTTCCTCCCACGTCCCAAAAAACATTCAACATAAATCGGACGCTCTAAATTGCCCCTAGGTGTGATTGGGAGTGCGCCTCGTTGGCTCTACGTGCCCTGCCATTGGCTGGCAACCAGACTCCCCGCGACCCTCGTGAGGATAAGTGGCACAGAAAATGGATGGATGAATGGATGGATGGATTAACAGATATATATATATATATTTTTTTTCAATCTTTGATGTCTTTTCATTGGGTTTGCATAGCATCATAGCATGATGGAACGGTGTATCAGCATTGGCCTCACAGTTCTGAGGTCCCGGGTTCAATCCCGGCCCCACCTGTGTGGAGTTTGCATGTTTTCTCCAGGCACCCCGTTTTTTTTTTTTTTTTTTTTTTTTGTCGCTTATCCTCACGAGGGTCGCGGAGAGTGCTGGACCCTATCCCAGGTGTCAAGGGGCAGGAGGCGGGGTACACCCTGAACTAGCCAGCCAATCGCAGGGCACGTAGAGCCAAACAACCAGTCGCACTCACAATCACACCGATGGGCAATTTCGAGTGTCCTATAAATGTTGCATGTTTTCGGAATGTGGCAGGAAACCGGAGTGCCCACCGCACAGGCAAATGAGGAGAACGTGCAAACTTCGCACAGGCGGGTCCGGGATTGAACCCCGGGTCCTCTGAACTGTGAGGCCAACGCTTTACCGGCTGATCCACCGTGCCGCCCAAACAAATAATATCAACTAAATTCAGAAGCTATGCCAACAAATCCAGCGACATCTCAGATCAGCCCTCGACGCATCGACAACCTGTTGAATCATCGTCCGACACTTTCAATTTACTTTTAAAAGCATTTCAAGAGAAACCGCCCGCCCCCATGGGCTCCATTTTTGCAGAGGCAGTACGTTGCGGGGGCCGCACGTCAACCCCCCCCCCCCTCCCATTTCAAGACACACTTTAGGAACACGCAAGCAGAATCAAAGTCTCGCGAACGAGTAACGGAACGGTGATTAAGTCCACGCATTTCTCTGATAAAAGGCTAAGGTAAAAAAAAAAAATGGAAATAGATGGAAGAATTTATAAATGTATGAATAATGACAAAAAAAAAAAAAACATGCCGATGACAACCCAGGCCAAGCAAACGCAGCATCCAAAGACTGAAGCCAACGTGAAGATGCATATTTGTACAAAAACGTCACCATCGTCAAACGGCTGCAGAAAAAGTTTTTTTTTTTTTTTGTTTGTTTTGTCGCCGCCGCATAACCGTGCGATCACTCGTCTCCCGCGTGTCTCCCGTCCGTTCGCGTTTACCTGCGGCGGAGGTTTGTGGGGGGGGGGGGTTGGCGCTGCCGCCGCGCACACGTCCAAATTGCACACGCGCATGCACGGGAGCACAAAAAAAAGAGGGGACCCCCGCCGGGAGAAAAAGAGCTACAGTACTGCCGACATCAACATTGGCCTAGATAAACACAATACACACAAAAGAGTCACGGCATGAAAACAACCCTCCATCTCAGCATCAGTGCACTTATCTACTCATAAACATAGGGACAAATCAATTCAGTGAGAAACACTTTCTCCCCCCCCCTCGCTCGCTCACTCATTTGAAATTACAGCTCTCGGAGCAAAAACTAGCATGATAGCATAGGTCAAATTCACTAACCTCCTCTCTCCATGGCAACAGCTTCCAGAAGCTCCACGCTTTATTATTTTCCTCTGGCTAAAGAGCTACAATTTTTTTTTTTTTTTTTTTTTTTTTCCCCCCCCCCCCACCAAGCGTTTGCTCATCTCCGCATTTGCCATTCCTCCACCCGAGCGAGCCTCTCCAGGCCGCAGTTTTAAAATGAATTTTTTTCTATTCGAAATTGGACCTGCCTATCAACTTTGGAATATTTTAATGTCGTATTTTTGCACCCAAAAACGTTTGTGTTTTCAGTTTCAATTATTCCTTCATCACTTCAACAGTTTTGGTTCGTCCTAAACGGGAGTTTCTACACAAACTTTCCACAGAGCTGTGCTTTTACATTTTTAATTTCCATAATCCCCCCTACCCATTGGGTAGCACTTTTTTTTTTTTAATATAAAAAGGCAAATGTTTGCAAAAAACCTCACCTATATTTATTTTTTATTGAACTCATCAAATATAGTCAACACATTTGGATTTTTTTTCCCCCCCATTCGTGCTTTATATTCATATGATATCATCTGTTTCAGTTGGATGTCTTTATTTTTGCAAAAATGATGTGTGTATGCAGAAACTCCGCGAAGTAATACATAATTTTGGGTTTTCTGCAATCTTCTGCAGTCAGTACTGTGATATTTTTGTACAAACCGCACGCACGCTACAGTTTAGTGGCTCAATTGATTTCCAACGCCATTTTTCTTTTTTTTTTTTTTAGGCTGATCATTTTATTTGTTTTGGAACCCAAACTGCTCTCCCCCCCATTTTTTGTTTTTACATTTCTCCAGTAGCCCATTTAGCAATTTTTTTTTTTTTTTAAATTGATGCTTTTGCCCAAAATTTGCTTTTCTCTCTCTTTCTTTCCATGGGAACTTTTTTAGCCAGAATTTTATTAAAAAAAAAAAAAAAAAAGTCTGTTGCTCTTTTTCTCGCCCCCCCCGCCACCCCAACTGTAATAATTTACACAGACATCACCAATCTCTCTCCTTTTTTTTTCCCTCCCGCAAACCGGCTTTTAAATGTTTTCCCCTCGCCGCTACCTTACCCCGCAAACGCACCTGAGCACTCGACATGTTTTCATTTTCAATTCCTGCTTTTCAACGCCGCGCTTAGATGTCGGCTTTGCGCTGGAATGCGCGCCGCTCCGGAACCGGCACGCATACTCCGATGGCGCACGCGTGCGCTCTCACGGCGACGGGCGCGAGCGCCTCGCGGCTCCCCCTTTCCGCCGTGACCCGTATAATCAGTGTCACATTAGCAACACAACAAATCAAACGCTGCCAGTCTGCCTCAAAAGGCACGCGCGCTTAAGGTGCGCGCCGCATGTCCTCCATCACGTTCCCAGCTGGCCACCGCGCGCCGTGTCAAACAGATGCTAATTAATATGATAACTAATACCCATTACACAACACGCGGGTCTCCAAAAGCGCTAATTTAATTTCCTCTTATTTAAAAGCGGAGAGGTGAGATGAATTAGAAGGAAGGAGAGAAAGGGAAGAAGAAAAAAAAAAAAAAGAAAAAGACAGATCTTCCCGTTTTGTCTCGCAGCCAACGAGGGTGAGTGGCTGGTTTGATTCGAATCGACTTTCATGCTATTATCTATAATAATAATATAATAAAATCATGTTAGGTGGTACAAAAACTTAAAAAAAATGATGAAAGCAGAGAAAACCTAAAAGATTGCTGGAAGAAAATAAGAGCAGTTTAGATTTTGTTTTGCTTTGTGATGCAAGAAAATAAAATAAAATAAATTGAAAAATATATTAAATCTATTAAAAATAATATCAATAATGGGTAGGGTTAGGGTTACCATAACCCTATAAAGATAAAAAAAATAAACACTGCACAACCTGCAAAAAATAATGAGGTGGGATATTAATCTCTTTTCAGAAATGAATTTACCACAATATTTTTTGTGGGAATTGGTTTGGAACTGCATCGTATCATACTGACTTTTTTTCAATATATAATATATTTTGCTCCTCGTGCGTCGCGATATAGTTTGAGGAAACCACAATCTTGGAAACAGTTCAAAACAAACACAGTATTAACATATTATTAAGCAGATAGTCATTGAAAAATACGAGCAGTTATTTTCAATAGACTAATTTTAATAGCCCTCATGATCCAAGTATCATGGGCGAAAAATGCTGGTTTCAAAAACCTCGAACAAGTTTGATTCATATTTGAAATTTTGATGATTTCAGGATACTTTTTACTAATAATTTGGGCAGATTTGATCCCCCAAAAACATTTCAACTATAGCTTAGCAACAAATAGCGACAGGTTTTTAATCGGCCTTTCTTTTTGTTCAATTGGATAAACTGCAAGGTAGTAAAATCAATCAAATGAGTTCGGTGGAGGAAAATGAAAGATGAAAAGAATACAAATCAACACGAATCCAACTCTTGTATCTGGATGTTACCGGCGGAGGGAGGGTCGGGGGGTGGGGGGGGTCTTACGGGGCGGGGGGAAAAAGAAAACAAGAGCGTAGACGAGAAGAAGGAAGAAATGGAGTAGGAGGAAGGAAGGAAGCGAAAGGAAGAGAAGCGTCGAAGATTGGGGTGACGGATGGGGGGGGGGGCCCGTTTTGACTTGAAGGAAGCTAGGGGCGGGGCGGGGGCAAGCTCAGATGTTCGGGCTCCAGCTGACATCGGCGGGCCCGAGTTTATGAGATGTGGTGATTAGTCAAAACGCTTCTAATCAATCACACATTCACGCCGGTTCCTGCTCCGTTGCGCCACACTAATTGGTCTATTCTGCAGCAAATGGAGGGGGTGGGGGGGGGGGTCTGTTACCCTCACTGGGGCGACAGGGGGGAATAGTGGGGGGGGGGGGTGTCACGTGTGTGTCAAACATGCACGCTACCGTACATCTCTTCGGCTCCGGAGTCTGTATCAGATTCTTTTAAAAAAAAAAAAAAAGGTCAAATTGAGACAGATTGGATTTAAGCAGCGACGGAGCCGCATCAACAATAAGTCGAGAATGCGATCCTCCAGGGTGGGGCGGGGGCACGTGGAGAAGAGGCCTAAATGCAATTTAAGTTTGTTGAGTATTTAGATAATGTCTCCTAATGTAATGGCCCACTGTATTAATAGCCGGTCGTCACAATGCAGCAGCAGCGCCACCAACGTCTGAACGGGGGTACTGCAGAACCACGGCTGGCTCGCTTGCTTTCCTCCACCCGGATGAGACGGCGGACGCGAGAAAAGAACTTTCTGGTCAAGCGTAGCGCAATGATAGTCAAATGACATGCCAGGATTGGTTCCTTTTTTTTTTTTTTTTTAAACATCTCAAACATGATTTACACCGCATAACGTATTGGAATAAAAAGCGTATGAGAAAATGGATTCAAAATCTTCCAACCTCATTTGACCTTTCGGGGGATTCTCCATTATTATATTCTAAATGAGTCTTTGAAAAATATCCACGTCATTTATCACCGCTTTCATTTTTGCACGTCTCTGCCGAAAATCTGAGGATAATATTTCCCGATTCTAAAGTCATCACAGTAACACGGTTAAGAATAGGAAATGTTCAGCTGGTAGGGTTTGCTGACGTGATTATGACATAATTAATGCTCCGAGGTTCCATTTGGGTTTTAGAGAGTCTTTTTCTGTTAAATCGCAAAAAAGGCCTCAGACTACTTGCATAATGTAGCCAGTGGGATTATTTATGTTTATTTATATTTATTTTTTTGTACAATTATTATATTATTATTTATTTCTGGGGATTCTCTATTATTATATTTTAAATGAGTCTTTGAAAAATATCCACGTTATTTATCAACTCTTTCATTTTTGCGCGTCTCTGCCAAAAATCTGAGGATAATATTTCCCGATTCTAAAGTCATCACAGTAACACGGTTAAGAATAGGAAATGTTCAGCTCGTAGGGTTTGGTGACGTGATTATGTCATAATTAATGCTCCGAGGTTCCATTTGGGTTTTAGAGAGTCTTTTTCTGTTAAATTGCAAAAAAGGCCACAGACTACTTGCACACGTAGCCAGTGAGATTATTTATGTATTCATTTTCCTGGTTGCAAAGGGACCGAGAATGTTATGGTCTGGCAAAGTCAACTGCCCGCTGTACTGTGTATTGTGGACTCGGACACACGCGCGAGTGAGCGTAGCACAATTGGCCGGGTCATCGCGGGCCGTGGCGCTCTCAGGGTGAGTGGCGCTGGTTAGCGGCGCTTTGCGTTCAAGAGCGGCACAAGAGGACGGTTCACTCAAACGCGCGACTGCCGCTGCCTAAATGTTAGTCTCTGGCTTTGGCCGCTTTCGGCTGAGGGGGCCGCCGCGCAATCATTTCGCCGCGTGAGCGCGGGAGGGGAAGCTGTTTGGGGGTAAATAGAGCCGCAATTATTCTTTTAACCTCGCTGGAGTGTCACTGGCGGCAACACTTCAGTGGAAACTCACCAAGGTGTGAAAAACCGCAGCGCGGACGGAGCTCAACATCCCACAGCCGACGGTCGTTTTTTTGTCTTCTTGAGACGGCAAAACAAGTTGGGAGGGAGTCGACGGCGCCTCTGCTGGCCGTCGCGCGGTACCAATAGCGCCGATTGGTCATCTTTTGGGCTGAACTCTGGGAAGACATGAACGTGCGTTGCGTTACATCATAACATAAGATGCATCTGATATTTTGACTCTGTAAATGTGTTGAATGGAGCATTTAATCATCGCTTGGCCATAAAACAAAATCTCTCATTTATTCCCCGCACCATAAAAACATAAATAAATAAATCTGGCTTCTGATTTGATGAAGCAAATTGCAATCAGACATCACTAAAAACAGGTTCAGCTTTTTGTGTGTGTTTTTTTTTTTTTTTGTCGGATATTTCATTAATTTCTCCTAACACCCAACAAGATTTGGAAATATTCCACAGAAAGAATATAAACGAAAATTGTTTTTCTTCACAGATAATATCTCCATCACCTCTATTGGCTGAACGTCACGTGACCAAACCCAGAAAACAAGTTTGCGGTCTTCCCGTGCATGCCGGTAGCAGCAAAATAATAATCTCTGGGGTTGGTGTCTTCGTACAAAAGTTGAATGAATATTACTTATTTGCTTTATAAATATCTGGCTAATGTTCAGCGTCCACCGGGGCTGCTTTCCTGCCACACGGAAAACGAGACGACGCGATTCCGCTGGGGTTGTCGCCTTCGTTGTGGGAGTTAAAGTCGCTTTTTTTGCAACTTTTTTTGTTGTACAGCGACTGCACTTTTGTAATATTGTCTCCCATCTGCTCACATCAATGTTGTCAATGCAAGCAGTGCACTTTTTAAGTCGAGACACAATTTGAACTATAAAAGCCACAAAAAAAATATATATATATATATATATATATATTATATATATTTTTTTTTTTTTTTTAAATTGTCATTTCCAATCATTTCTTTTGGGCCCCATAGCTCAGTGGTTGGAGGATTAGTGTCAAACTCAAGGCCTGGGGGCCAGATCCGGCCCCACCGCATGATTCTATGTGGCCCGCAAATGCAAATCACGTGTGTCAAATTCCACGATTCTTGTCAAAATGTGTACCAAAATGTCAAATTGTCATATCATGAATGACAGCAATGAGATTTTGCAAGCATTTTTGTGCTGCTAAACATCAACAATAGCAGAAAAACCCATTATCCTTGATTTCTGATTTCAAAACGAGGGTAAATATGACGAGTTTATGGATTCAGTCATAACCGCCGTCTGAGGGGAAACCGGAACTACATTGGCGGCCATTGACAAAGATGAGTTTGACACCCCTGGGTTCGAGCATTGGTTTGCTACACCGGGGGGTCGTGAGTTCGTATCTCACTGGGGGCCTCTACTCCCCGAGAGGGGCTTGCGTCGGGAACGGGGCATCCGGCGTAAAAACTGTTGCCAAACAAATATGAGCGTTCATCTGAGATGTCGCGCTGTGGCGACCCCTAAGCGGACAAGCCGAAAGAAACCTTTATTTCAAATAACTTATTGAATTGGGGAAAATACAGATATTGTATATAGATGGTTATTACATTTTCCAACCATTTATAACCTCAACTACACATTGTTTTGACATATATCAATTCATTGAATTCCGTGTGCGACAGGAACACTCATACACGTGCATAGGTAGTACACTTTTTTCTTTTAATTCAACATTTACGCCAAATAGTGTCAACCGCGCCCCCCCCCCCCCCCCCCCCCACTACACATGCTCACACACGCGTGCGCAAAACGCAGACAAAAGTAGCCGAGCATCAGTTCAGGGATGCTCCTGAGCGATTTCTGCCTTTTGTAGCGTCAATGATATCAACCGCCGGTAAATAAATAAACAGACAGCAATCTCAGAGACGGCGGTCGGATGAAAAGGATCGTCGGCACTTCAAAATCCAAATAAAAAGTGCATCATATTCAAGAAGAAATGTTACGCACACGCGCGCGGGCTAATAATGTTATCGGCTGCGATCACCAGCTCAGCAGATCTCAAACCGCATGTCAGCCATGATAAGTCGCACACATCACTGACGGAGACGAGAGTTTGTGTGGCCCTTGTCAATAGGACGTTGAGGGTTTTGCCACTAATGACCAGTGTAGAGATAAGAGAGGAGAGGTTAATGTGTTGCTGTGGGTGATCAAGATAAAAACGATCCCTTCAAGCTCGCACACAATGACACAGCGAGCGACAGAAAGAAAGAAAGAGACCTACAGACCGCCCAAAGCCCAGGTGAGGATTTTTTTTTCCCCCTCTTATTAAATACATAAAAAAACAAGCCTTCCGATATTCACTCATACAGTATTTAATGCGCGTCGTAATTAGATTCATTCACGGGGAGTCGGGCATAGAAAAAGCACCGAACGTGCTAAAAGGTAAGTGCAGATTTGCGCTGAATGCGTTATCAGCGCGCGGCAAATATATATGAGGCTGTCTGGCAAACAAAAGGCCTTCGTTTGGGAGCCTCCTTTTGTGCGTAGGTGCGCGTGCACGTGCGCGCGTGCACGGGGGGCCAGCCACAACATTAGGCACGCACGAGATCCAAGGTATTCCTTCAAATAATATGTTTTGCATTAAGGTCTTGTGTACAAACGCACTGCACCCGAAGAAGCGTTTCGAATACTTTTCCATCCATTCACAGGGATGAGCATAATAAACGATGGGGGGGGGGGGGGGGGGATTGCGCGGAATCAATTGCGGATCGATGGCGTCTTCGAGGCGACCGGCAGAGGTGATGTTGATGCACTCTCAACTAGCGACACGAAAAAAAAGGGGGATGGATTTTTGTTGTTGCAGTTGAAAGAGAACAAGAATATTTTTCGATATTTCCAAAGTAAAGAATTTGCCATTGAATGGTTCGCGCCGGGTCCTTCGGCTCCCTCCCAAATTCTCAAAAGCGAGCAATTGAAGGTTCACTGACGGCTAAATGATGCAAAAGTGTGACCGTGAACGACGGGATGGATTGATGAGGAGAGTGTGATTGCTCAATTCCGGTTACCAAATGAAAATATTACACAATATGACGCAGGGTAGGAATAATATTCAATTAGTCGATAGACAAGACGACAACATGGCATAAGATTTATTTGTTAACATGGAATTTTATATTCTTCTTGAAACAATTTGCAAAAAAAAAAATATGACAGACTAGTGTTAGGGGGGGGGGATAATACATAACACTCTCTGAAGCAAATAAAATTTTGCAGAGAGAAAAATCCGATATTTTCAGAAAATGATACTCTGGACTTCAAATCTTCGATTATATTAAACCTGTTGCAAATTTGCAACCCCTGCCCGGAAAGGGTTAACAATAGTGCAACTAATATGCAAAATTCAATATGAACTACATCAACGAGTGGAAGGGTTTCATTCCGGGTTCTGCCTTAAAAAATGTGGTAAAAAAAAAAATAATAATAATAATAATAATAATTTGAGAAAGGATATCACTGGATTGATGGAAATGTTGTGGTGGGCCTGTCCCAGTTCTATTGTACACCACCATGAGCTAAAAATCCCAACAATAATGCAGCTAAATTGTTCATTTAATACAGCAATCATATGACGTCAATCGATATCTTTGTTCGGTCAATTCTTGCATTTGATATTAAAAATATGTGCAAGCGTACCTAATATTGTGGCTTGTCAGCGCACACACAACCAGTGGCTTCCCTGTGAATGAAAAGTAGCATAGCCCCCTCCCTCCCCCCCCCCACCCCCCCCACAAAAATCCTCCCCCACGTCCTTCATCCCCCATCTGCGTGGCCGGCCGGCCTGGGTCGTCTGACATTTGGACACTTGTCAATCATCTCTTTCAATAGCCCAAACGGCAGGAAAAATGGAGTCGGGGGGTCAGAAACTCGGCGTATCGCCATGGCAACAGCTGCATTGAAGTTCATAGCCTGCTGGGACTGCAGCGCTAAGTGTGTGCGTGTGCGTGTGCGTGCGTGCGTGCAGGAAAGTCCATTTTAGTTTGCGCTTCAAGGGTGTGCGCGCGCCGCCTCGTGTGTCCAATTGTTCGCCGTCAGCAAGAGGCAAATACGACTCCCCCAAGCCTTTTTTTTTTTTTTTTTTTTTTTTTTATCCCCCCGGCGTTCATACACCTCTCACCTCGCAACCTCACACGCCGTTTCTGCCTTTTTCACCCTCACTTCTCTTGTCCGCACTTTTTATTTACACTTCGCTGCTCCGCACGGCGGGTCAGGGGATCAAGGCCCCCGCAGGATGTACAGCGTCCCCCCGCGAAAAATGAGCACTTAACCCCTGACCTCTCCTTGCCTCACCGGCGCGCTTCACCTCGCAAGCTCCCCCCGAAGCAGCCTCGAAGGATAATTATCGTGGGTTCTGCGTTTGGCGTCGGAGAACTCCAAGCGACTGGAAATGTGCGCTAGCGCCGCGTACTGATCCGAAGAACGATCGCGCGGTTCCGTCTGTTCGGCGGTGACGCAAGACAAACATGACTTGACTAATCTTCAACAAACCAGTACAAGGAGTCTTCGGTCTACGACTGAGATCCGTTCCCACAATAGCGACTTAACTCGTATTTGGACTGAAGTACTGAAATACTTTGTATAAAAAACAAATATATTGAAATAAACAAGATGATGTACTTAGCATTACTGCTGAGAGGGGGATGAAGGAGAAGAAGGGGAGGCCGTGCTTCGCTATCGCCAAGGAACCTGGTCCTCAATCCTCTCCATCTCGACAAGTACCCAAGAACCTCGTTTTGTGATCAATGCGTCCGACATACGAGATAAACTGACAACCAACAGGCCACAGTCAAGGAAATACTTCTTTTTCGTTTCTGGTCAAGTCATATGAGAACTTTACTGATTTATAATCTTGTCCCAAAAATGGGACGTGTACTTGGGTTTTTTTTTTCTTAGTAGATCGTCCCAAAAACCAGAATCAGAATCAGATGAAAATCGTGACGTCCCAAAAAAGGGACGCTGCCCACGAATGGGTTAAGAATTCTAATCCTAAAATCCTTGCACTGGCTTCCAGTCATCTTTAGAATAGATTTGAAAGTTCTGCGACTGGTCTATAAATCACGATATGATTTAGGTCGTGAATACATGAAAGAAATGCTGACGGAATACGAACCCAGTAGCGCTGCGGGATCGACCGACTCGGGTCAAATAGCGGAGCGCGGAGTCCCAAGCAAACGTGGCGAAGCAGCGTTTAGCTATTATGCTGCACACAAATGAAATAAGTTGCAAATAGGGGTGAGGTCACCCCCGAGTGGGAATGTTTTGAAATCCAGGTTGAAAACTCTTCTTTTTTGCTTCTCATGCTTTTTAGGCGATATCCATATCTTTTTGATCATATTATTTGCACTCTTTGCGGTTTTAATTGTCTTTTTTTTTTATATTTTGTATGCCGTTTTAAATGTTTTATCTCTTTGTTTTCAAATGCCTTTCATAATGTAAAGCAGAATGTTTATGAAATGCGCTGTACAAATAAATTTGCTTTGCTTTAATTGTCAACCGACTGAAGCCTCGGTGGTGTTGGTGTCTCTCCTTCCTCCAATCTTTTTATGATCTTGAGCTTCGTTTCGCTGAGCAGAAGCATTTTTTGTGGCGGTAATGTCTAAAAAGGAGGCCGAAAAATGCGAAGACGCTCGAAGCGCACAAACACGGACGAGCATGAGCCAGACAAAATGGCGGACGGGCGTTGTAAAGTCGAAACGTCTCAGGTCAAGACAGTCTTAACCTGAGGACTCCCCGTACTGAAGTCGCACCTGCACTACATGTTTGTATGACAGACACAAAGCCAAATAACGGACATTTAGCGTGGCATTAGCTTAGCATGTAACGACGTATCCTTGCAACTTTGCGCAGAGCGGCTCATCATCTTGAAAGTCTGTCGTAAACCCCATGTACAATAAGTATATGTCCAGACCGCATTTTCCCCACTACAAGGCGCACCTGAAAAGCCTTTAATTTTCTCAAAAGCTGACGGTGCGCCTTATAATCAGGTGCGCCTTATACATGGATCAATATTGAGCCGTTAGTGGAGCTCCATCTAATGGATGCACGACGTAACCCCAGCCTCTACTCTAACGTCTATTCTATGCGCCTTATAACACCACGGTGCGCCTTATATATAGGAAGAGTTTTCAAATAGGCCATTCATTGGAGGTGCGCCTTATAGTGCGGAAAATAAGCTACTTTACAAGCCCTAAGGATCTTAAAATAAATAAATAGATAGATAAATAAATAAATACACAAATAAATAAATCTTCAGATCCCGCCACGGTCCACCTCAGTAAATTGGTCACTCTCTTTGTAAAACCTACAGCGCTTTTCATGTATTTGGACAACTTGGAAACATATTTTCATATTTCCCCACATTTTGGACTCAGATAACGGTGAGCAAAAGTCAAAAAGCAGGTTTAAAGCACAGCCGTCTCAAAATAGCAGTTCTGAACTGGACACACTTGAGGCTCATGCTGTGAAGAAAGTGTTACAGGACTGCAGAGAAAGAGAATCACAGACACAAAAGCAGTGGAAGAGAAAGAGGAATTATGTATTTCAGATGAAATATGGCCTCCTTTCACGTACCACCGTTTGAGGTTGGAATTTGATTGGTTAATTTTGAGCACAGTCACAGCCCCACTTTCAAGAGGTCGTGAACATTTTCCTCACTCTTTACTGTCACTCTCGATTTCTTTTCTTTTCTTTTTTTATAACTAAAATGAATTATGCGAGATACAGGCCACCATAATGACAAAAACAGTTTAAAAACTATATTTCTTGGGCTTTTTTTTTTTCATTAAAGAAACCCGACGTCGACTTTTACATCAGGTGTATTTCCATCCATTTTCTTAGCCGCTTATCCTCACGAGGGTAGCGGGATCGAGTCTATTTCATTTTGTAAAAATAAATACATTTTGGCGGCACGGTGGAGCAGCTGGTAAAGCGTTGGCCTCACAGTTCTGAGGACCCGCGTTCGATCCCGGACCCGCCTGTGTGGAGTTTGCATGTTCTCCCCGTTCGCCTGCGTGGGGTTTCTCCGGGTGGGCACTCCGGTTTCCTCCCACATCCCAAAAACATCCAACATTAATTAGACATTCTAAATTGCCCCTAGGTGAGATTGTGAGTGCGGCTGTTTGTCTCCGTGTGCTCTGCGATTGGCTGGCGACCAGTTCAGGGTGTGCCCCGCCTCCTGCCCGTTGACAGCTGGGACAGGCTCCAGCACTCCTATGACCCTCGTGAGGATAAGCGGCAAAGAAAATGGATGGATGGATAAATTTTAAAAAGCTCAAATCGGAAGTTAAGTTGCGGGTCCAACTACCAGACTTGTCTGTCGTCAACGTCAACTCCGCCGAAATCACTTTTCGCCACAGAAGCAGTCGGACTTATCGGCAGTTTTTTTGCAAGGTGGCGCCATCTATGGCAGCGGAGGGCGACCAGGAGAAGTATACACACCCGGAAAAGGCTGCCGAAAAAGCATTTCAGGTCTGGCGAATCCCACTTGTTTGCCAGCTTTCAATCTGCCAAGTATTGCGAGCATTTGCGTGCGCGTCGGGCCAGTTCAGTCTGCTGGTGGTCGGTGACAAAAATAGGGGATAATTTGTCCTCCCAGTCGAGAAAATCACTTCGATTGAGCCCGGGGGGGGGGGACAATCCGGTGACCTGTTTAGCGAACACTTATCACGGAGAGCCTCACCGCAGCTATTCAAGCGGCCGACGCAGGTTGGCGGCGGCACACAAACAGCCGAGCGGTCGCCGAAATCTCCAGCCCCAGACGCTGACAGCATGGGAGAAATCACTTTAATGACGCGCTCGAAAATTGCCGTAAAAATGTGTCGCTTTTCAAACAAATCTTGGCAGAAAATAATGGCACAATAGCTGCGTGGTACGAAAAAAAACACCCGCCCACACCACCACCACAGCCCGCCGGGGAGGACGAGTTGAAAAATATCAAAATGCAAAGAAAAAGAAAAAAAAAATGCTCTTTTTGCTCGCAAGTCTGCCGAGTTAAATCAGCCGCTAATAGCTGGTTGATGTGGATTAACAGGCTCCATTACACCCGATGCCCCACGGCTGCCAGAAACATGACACACACACCGCAGACCCCGTTCCCACAGATGGACAAGGCCTGACTGGAATAGCGTAATTCGAGGGGATAATTCGTGGATAATTTCAGGATAATCTTCAGACGGCAAACCCGTTCGGAGCGCCGCCACCCAAGTTTGCCCACAGCCTGATTAGCGGGCGCCCGGTGCCAGCCACTTGTAGTGACCAGCACCGCCAGCCGCCACTTTTGCGCCGCGCAAATAAACACAAACAAAGACCCCTTGGCGGAAGGCGGTGGGGGGTGGGGGTCTGGGGGGGGGGGGGGGAGATGTTGCATATGGCGCCCGCCTGCCTGCCAGTCACACAGACGGAAGGAAGTTCATCACGGCATTCCGGAGCCACCCTGAGGCTTTCCCGTTATGTGCTACTGCCATCGGGTGGTGGGAACCGGTTCATTTCAGACATGGTGAGGAGCCAAACCATAAAACATGAACATCACTACTGTAATATTCATCAGCATCACTCTTAAATCTTAAAAATGTGACACGCGGAATTGGCTGAACTCAAAGTTTCTGCCACGTTTAAAAAAAAAATGTATATGTGGTTGCATAATTTGAAATCATAGTTTATCTATTCACAAAACTATATCATGGGTGTCCTTTTTTTTTTTTTTTTTTTTGACAAGGCCGGTAACACGTTTTAACAAGAACATCCATTTTGTGACGCATAAACGCAGCTCGTCTAGACATGCAAAGAACAATTTTCTCTCCATAATTTCACGGTGATTTAAGATGTCCCAGTTTCAGAAGTAAAAACGGTTTGCTCCGCTTTCTGCTCTTTGCCAAGGTCCAATTTGGGAACATATTAATGATCGTCAAGAAACTGCTTTAACATTAGTCGGCTGTCTACGGATTGCTTGTGCTTTGGTTCTGAACGTCAGAACTATTCTGATGGAATACACGGCCAGAGGACAGCCCAGAATCCTGTAATATCAAACAAGCAATATTTTCCCAAAGTTGACACCCCCGCTGGAGCTCATCATGAAATATGTTGAATTTCCAATGCAAATAAAAAGAATTTGAATGGAATCGAATGCGGTGAAATGTGTTGATAAATGCTGACATCTAGAGGCAAAAACCCGCCATTGCATTTGCCTCCCATTTTACACCGCAAGGGCTTCTCTCAATCCCTCAAATAAATAATGAGGAAAACAATTATCTTCAAAAAAAAAAAAAAAAAAAAACGAAAATCTTGACTTCATGAATTCAGACATTAAATAATATTAAGAGTCCGTAGTAAAATATACAAAATAATGTTTTCCCCTGGAGACACAAACCTGACATTCATTTAAGTGCTGCTTTACAGTAAAATGGAATATTTTCTTAATCCTAAGTGGAATTAGTGGCTCGTGTGTCTTCACGTAATTCGAATGTAAACAACTTCAATCGAATTCATATGCTAACTAAGATAACATCAACATTACTCGTCAAACTTGTGCGCAAACGAACCAACGCACACTCCCCCCCCCCCCCCCCCCCCCCCAGATTACTCACCGCGAGTTACGACCGTAAAGTTGAGGCGCGCGATGTTCCCTCGGCGTTCAGGGAGACGCGGAGTGCGGCGATCGAGCGGCCGGCGCCGCGTGAGCATCACCCGCGGACCCCCTCACCCCACCTGCATCTTGATCCGCTTCGCTCCGCATCCACTTTTTTATCTGGCCTCAGCTCTCCCGCCTTCCCGGCACTTTTCCTCAAGCGAGCGCTCCGCCTCGACAACGCCATTGCAAATATTCTCCTATTCGGCGTCCGGTCCTCGCTCCCTCCCTCCCTCCCTCCCTTCCCTCCCTCCGCCTCGCCTCCTTATATATCCTCAGCCTTCCCTTTCCTTCTCCCCATCTCCGGCGGCATGAATATATTATTATCCGCACAATAGGGCCCCGCTTATTGTTTATGAATTACCAGCCGAGCGGCCAAACAAAGCCTATTTTCATAAGAAACCTCCATTTCATTTCAGCTCCAATTAGATTGGGAGGGGGCTGAAGAATAGCGGTCCTCGGGCCTCTCAGCCCCTGAGGATGGCAGGTCCATTCAGCCGCCTTCAATGGGGGCCTTATTGCTTCGCCGTACAAAAGAGCACGTGGACGAGCTTTCAGACGGAGAGAGCCGCCCCCCCAAAAAAATGACTGGGAGACGCTACTGTACAATAACAAATCTTTCAAGAAAAGGACACTGAGTGCTTATCCTCCCGTCCCATCAATTCATCCCTCGCTCCCGGCTTTCTTCTCCTCCGCCGCCGCCGCCGGATCGCGGACGTTAATGACGGCCGCTTGAAAAGGGGAGAAAGGCGGAGAGGAGAAAGAGGAAAAGAAAAGGGCTCAGTTTTCCACAATGCACGTCAAGCCGAAATGATCGCCGGCCGCTGAATGGCAGGAAGTGAGTCTCCTGTACGTACGAGAGCGAGCGCGTGCGCGCGTTTGATTGATTCCGTGCATTCAAAAGTGAAAGAAAGGGGGAACACGCCAGAAGAAGAAGACCTTGATGCTTTTCTATACAAGCCACAATGGTGGCGGCTTCCAAGTTGAGGCCGTCACTCCATCCTATGCGTGTGCATGTGTGTCCGTGCGCCAGACGCGCGATACTAATACGGCGCTTTTCCGCCTCCCTTCAAGTTCCTCAAGTAGCAGACAATTGAGAGAGACTTCCTGCTACGCCGGGAAAGTGAGCCCATAGCCGCATCTCCGACATTCCGTGAGATCCTGAAACTCAAAGCCCCGCCGCCATGCCGATAAACATTCAAAAATGGATATGGTCATGAAAACTAACATATCACATTCACTTCAAATGTCGAGAGGAAAAAATTTGTATGAGCGGAGGGCGCGTCACCCGTGCGCAAAGTTGCGGAAGTCTCATTCGACGTTCGAGTGGTCGCCATATCGGCTGCATCTTCTGTCCCTGATTGAAAACACGCTGTGCCACTCACTATGGGAGAGGAACAACCGAGATGTTCGGATTTTTCCGACACGGAAGCTCTTTTCAAAGAAGAGAACATCCGACAATCGAGTGAAGTGACCGGGGCAATATTACCCTAACGTTTCGAGCCATATTTAGATGATATGCGGATCACGGCCAAACCACGTCCCCGTCCGATCCTGCGAGCGACGACGACGCCGCAGCCAAACCGCCTCCCCGTCCGATTCAGCTCCACGGCGCAGATGACCCACCGCGGGTCCACCAATGACGGCTTCGGGTAGCACATTGACACATTAAACACCCCTGATTTACGGATTACGTTAGGCACTATTAGTACTGAAAGGTACATTCAGGTATTGGAGAAACACATGCTGCCATCCAAGCGACATCTTTTTCATGGAGGCCCTGCTTACCTCTGTAAGACAATACTGTACATTACAACAACGTGGCTGTGTAATAAAAGAGTTCGGGTACTAGACCGGCATGCCTGCACTCCAGAGCTGCGCATGTGCGGCGCATAATGAAGCGTAAAATACGACACCGGAGACCCCGGACTGTTGAACAGCTGAAGACGTACATCAAGCAAGAATGGGAAAGAATTCCACCTAAAAAAAACTCAACAATTTGACCCCATTGAACTCTGCCTAGCACAGAGGTTTTCAAACTGGGGGACATGCCTCCCAGGAGGTGCCGGCGTTATGACCGGGGGACTGCGGGGCTACTATGAACACTTTTCATGAAGTTACGCCCAGCAGATGGAGCTCGTTTTACCACCGAGCACTCAAGCCCACACCAGACAATAAAAATGACTGCATGAATTCAAGATTTTTTTAATTTTAGCAGAATTTTTTTTTTTTTTTGTAGGTTTTTGTTTATTCTGGGTGGTTTGGTAGTGTAATATTTTAACTGTAAAAGTGACCATTGCAGTGATTATCGGAGTTATGTTTGTTGTTCCTGTTTTTGATTTTCACAAGCTAACCATATGCGGAGGGGGGCGGGGGGTGTTTTATTTTGGCGTTCCGAAAAAAGTTTGGGAACCACTGGGCTAGCAACAAGTGACTTAGCAAAACCAAGAAAAACACAAAATCATATTTGATTTCACTTTTACAGTTACCTAGTCACACATTTTTGTTTTAATTTAGCACAAAAAAAAAAAAAAACCTTGACCAAATGTAGTCAACGTCCCGCGGTTTTGTCCGCCGTGATCCGCCTCATAGGTTGAATGTGAACAAAATGCGTTTTGTTCCCCGGGGGGGAGGCGAGCATATTCAGCGTCAAACAAAAGGCAACAGTTTTCATTACCCAACGAGTGGACAAGGTGAGAGTTACAGTGAAAAGGTTGACATCTGCGTTTATTCATACCGCCGAGGCCGGATCGGATAAGCCGACCCCCACAATACACAAAGCCTGTCACCGTTTGGACGGAGCACAATGGACTTCAATAGACCGGCCGCAAACACACACACACACACACACAAACACGCGGCGGCCGACATCCGGGCGTAGTACGATACGGCGGAGATACGATCACTCATTAACCGGCGGGCGACATGCGCATTAAAATAGGTCATTAAGGCCGACTTACCGGACTGGACACTTGATTGGGGACGCGAGCAAACATGATCCTGCAAAAAAGATCATCATTGTTAGAGTTTGCTGTGCTGCGGAAGTACCGAAAGCTCGTGACAATATTTTGACTTGTACCAGTCGCATCAATTTGTGCTCCGCAAATGTGTCTGATGAGATGATGAACATTAGTATGTATCTTAATATCATTAAAGTAAATATTACTGTCAACTGTTGGAGGACGCTTTTTTTTTTTTTTTTTCCTCCGCGTGTTAATTTAATTTCGGGTAGTGAGAATGTTGGTTATCCAAATACAGGCTGGAGACGATGAACAGTTTCTTCCAAGTTTTTACAGAACATTCCGGGAGTTATAGACGACGACTGTAGGAGCTCACAAGTGCACAGGTACAGAGAAAGCACACATCTTTCATCTTGTCAGAAGGGCGGACCATGGGCGGTATCGAACCTGTGGCACTTTCCACGAGACAAAGACTTTCTGTCTGAACCGCTTCTCGCTGGCAATGCAATACTACAAAGTTTCCAATATGCAGTTCAGCAAGGTTAGCCTACGTGCAGAGATGCGCGATATCGCTCGAGCGCACAGAACAGAGCCCCACTGAGAAATTATGCAGTCATGACTAAATATGGGCATAAGACACACTTCGCAACCCATAAAGTAACATGGATGCAGTATAAAAGTGTCAATTTCAGTTCAAAAAAACGCCTCAGTTTGGTCTTACAAGTGACCAGGCCGCTCTGAGAGCTCCTTGTGTTTGACCCAGTTTTGTATCCCCTTTTGTTCATATTTGGCTAAGACCGCCCACTCTCTTCTGATTGGTTGCCTTCGTGTGGAAGGCATAGCTAGCTCAGAGCGGAGAGGTATGCTAGTGTTCGCTAGTGATGTAGATAAGCCCAAGAAATTACAAAAACCTGATATCGGGCGTGTAGCCTGGAAAAACATCTGCGAGTCAGGAACGCTTGGATGACTTTCATTTACATTCCAAATGTTTACAGAGGAACCAACGAGCTCCCCCCCAAAAAAGAAAAGTTGGTTGGATAAAATATGGGACGTTTAATACGCGAGTTAATGTATGAATATTGCCGCAGTCGTCAATCATCTTTAGACAGAGAATGAAATGACTCGCTAATGCAGTGGTTTTCAAACTGGGGGGTGTCATGACAGTGGGGAGGGGTTATTCCCCCCCCCCCCCTTGACAAATTTCATCCAATTTTCAGCCCCGTCGCCCAACCCCGCTTTTACATTTTTTCAGTGCTAGCACCCCCACAGTCGTTAGTGACAATTTCAAGTGGGGGGGGGGGGGGCGGCGAAAAGAAGTTTTAAAACCACAGCATTAATGTGAAGTTGTGACGACATAAACTGAAGATCCACTACAGCAGTAATTCCCAACAAGTGTGCCGTGGGAAATTATCAAATTTCATACGTGGTCAAAATATTATTTCTTTACAACAATAATGTACATTTTTTCCTCTACCTGTGGCAGCGGCATATAAAGAAAAACCAACAAATACTCTTCTATTTAATAGCAGAATGTGGATAATTGACTGGATGCGCACTTTTTGCTTGGCGGTGTGCCGTAAGATTTTTCAAATTTTAAGATATGTGCTCAGTAAAGGTTGGGAATCATTGCAATTTATAATGCATTGCATGAGTTAAAGAAGTAAAACTGTAATCCAAAAAGACGATAAATGGTCACGTGAAGAAGAAAGTACAATTTGTAGCTGGCAAAGTTTCCTAAGGGGTGCCAGTAGTACGAATGCATTTCAGGATGATTAGTAGGTAAAAATACAGATTAATCGTATTTTGTCATACTACGACCTGCATAAAAGTATTAATTTCATTTTAATGCCTGAATAGCGTACCTTTCATCCGAGGAATACTGTCAAGGGTCCACAGCTGTGTGAATTTAGGTACCGGAAGTGACGTCGTTCAGGCTGGCCACGAGAAAAGGTGTACGGAAGTTTGGCTTTGTAGTTAAAAGTTACAAAAGTGTGACATAGTTCCCACTAAAATATCTATTTGTCAAAAAAAAGTTTTTTTTTTAAAAAAAATTGTGCTCCGTGTTTGACCATTAATGGTTTGTTTCCGGCAATGTGACTGAAAGCTGCTTTCTTCTATTGGCCACCAGATGGCAATATTTCGACTTACAAACTGGAATGCGTCTATAAAAAGTGAATTTCATTGGAAGTGAAACTGCACTTTCCACTGGAGTTCAGTATCAAGCATTAGTTTCTGGTGAGCCTTGAGTTTACATACATATTTTCATGTATTTATATTACTATACCTTGCACTTTAGTATGCACTGGTAGTGGAGAAGCTCTCCTATCTCGTTGAACGATGTGACGTATGATGACAATAAATGGCATTCATTTAACATAAAAAGACCTTTAGGAGACGGGAACATCTCAATAAATAACAAATACAGCAGAAAATTACTCATAAACATCAAGCCTAATGACTACATTAAAATAATTTCCATTGCTTCTTCTGCAATATTCTACTTTCAAGAGATGGTGAATTTTGGGTTGTCAAAAAAAGTTTTTTTCAAAAATTTGAATATTTCGCTGTGTGTAGTGCAGCTCTGCGAGTTTCACTTCTTGAATTGAACTATAAATGAGGCTTTGACAGATATATGACGATAGTTACATCACATTTGGTAAGCTTGCACAATCAAATGAAATGTTAATACAAAAACTGTCAAAAATGTTGACATAATAATGCTGAAAGTCAGTTTTATCACATTTTTTTTTATTATTGTGGTTGTCATTTGCAGTGCTGTAGAACTGCTAGGGATTATACCGGTAGCTATTTTTAATGTTATATTATTTATTGGAATTATTGGAGCACACAAAGGAATGTCTAAAAAAAATGAAACTGAAGTATTTGTTAGTGAGACAATAAGGGGAAACGCTAAAACAAAGAAATGCAGATTATTTTTTTTATTTCTCCCCAAACCATTTTTGGTGCCATATTTACACTATACAAGTTAAACGATGCACAACAACTCAAATCGCAAAATAAACATGCAGCAAAATAAAAATGAAAAAAAAAAACCCCAAGCCTATACAACAAGGCAAAGAAACTCATAAAAGAAAATCATAAAAGATTAAATAACACGAGACATGAAAAGTTACAAAATAAGACGGCAGAGGTTCAAACTGACCCACGACGTCACCGTGTATCAGTACCACGCGTGGAGTACCACAGGGCATCCAGTGGAATGATTGTAAACAGGAGGAGCGCAAATGTCTCCCGAGTTGTCTCCGCCAGACTGGAGATGGCGTCGATGTTTGAGGAAGGTTCTTGAAACGGTTCCGACGTGCACGGCATCACCAAAAAAAAAAAAAGAGAGAGACGAGCGCGCGTCCGAAGCCGAGTCTCACAGGTTGGTCTCGTCCCACGTGGCGTCGTTCATGCTCTTCAACACCCTCCTGACGACCTTCTCCAGATCTTTGCGGGCCCTCTGCTCCTCCTCCAGCGACCTCTTCATCTTCTTGTTGTCCTACAGGAGAGTAACAAGTAAAAATAAAAACCCCAAGTTGAACTTTACTGTCAAACTATTCATGAAAACGACAACAAGAGGTTTATTTCAAACCACAACATAGCTTTTGCCCGACGATAGTCGCTTTAGCTAAATGCTAATCCAAAACACCATTGACGGGCTAACACTTGGGCCGCTGTTCCCTCTCCCTTTGAAGCTATTTACCTCGCGTAACATCGTACGTTTGACTGACACTTCTGAGAGTCAAACTCCGGCCACGGAGAAGGAAGCTAAAATCGTCATTTGTGCAATTTTGTTTCTTCGTGGTGCTATCACAGCCATTCGCAGTATATGTGACGTAATGGTGAAAAGATCTGCTTTTTATGATGCGCTAGCTACTATTTCGTTTCGTGCCATGGTGAAGAGCAACTTTTCTGAGCTACAAATCCTCACCAAGGGTACAAAAACCGCACGCATCACAAGTATTCTAACACTCCTGTGGGAAAACACGCTAACCATTAATGCTAACTCACGTGTACATTAAAGCAATGACAATGAAGGACAGAAGAGTAGCAAAGAAGGTAAAAACGGTAAAAATGAATAACCATGGAATACGTAATGGAATTATTATGCAAGTTCCACACGTCTTTCTACTCAGTACAATATGGCAAAATTAAAACGTGGGGTCAAAAAGAGCAACGGAAAGTGACCTCACATTTTAATATTAACAGCTGATGAATTCTTTCGACACATTTAAGTGTTGAAATGCTTGAACCCTATCCTGTACAGTAAGTACAGTAAGGGGCAATGTTCCCTCTAAGCTACGCAACTGCGCATTTGCGCAATTGTCTCACACACTCAGCGCAGATGAAAAAACAGATCCAGCGCAGTGAACTAGTGGCAACACACTGCCTCTCACAACGAACTGCTGTTCGGCCACGCCAGGCCACAAACTCTACTTACTAGTTTACCTGACACCCCCCCCCCCCCCTGCACTTAAAGTGGTACACTCATAATTACAAACACTGGCCACCACCACTACTTTAGTTAGAAACACAGTCTGGGCAACGTAGAGCAAAGAGAGTTAGACATGTTGCTTATGGTTACTCTCGATAGTAACGGTGAATAATAGAAGAAAAAAATGGTCAAACTGGACAAGATATTCTCTTTTTTTTAGTAAAAAGGGTCTGGCCTGAAGCCAAAGAAGAAATTGCAGGATGAGATGGTGTATAATGTTAAAATTCCACCTTGGCACAGCCTGATCGAGGATGAAAGCACAGATGATACAGTGCCCAAAAAGCTAATTCTGTATTTTAAATATAGGAGGCAACATAAAATTGACCCTAAAACTGTTTGAGAGCATCATTCAGCTTCCAACATGCATTCCTAAAGATATTCGGCAACCAATAATTCAGTTTTACACCAAGAAAAACAGACAGGGATATCAGTTGTGGGTTAAAAAAAAAAAAACCAAACAAAAATGAAACAAAGTTAGAAGTGACCTTTCAAATTTATAGTTAATAGTTGGCTTGGTATGTATTTGTATTCTAATGTATTTTTTTGTTTGACATTTTCAGTGTTAGGGTTTGCAAAAACAATATTGTTTCAAAAAATGTTCTGAACGCAATGTAATCTGAACCTTTTAATGAGCCATGTGACTTCAATGGATGACACTGATTGACCACAGAGCGCACGTCTGATGTTGCTCACGGTTGTCAAAGGGGGCGCTCAGGGGCTGAGAGTGTTTGTTCACACACGTCAAAAATTACAGGGAACATTGGGAAGGGGTCGAGTTATGTATTTAGCATATTTACCTGTTTTATCTCCTGTACCTCATCCCTCAAGGCGTACACCACGTCAACAAGGCTCCTTTTTTGGGGGTGGTGGGGGGATAAAAACACAAACAGGTCAGCCTGACTATTGCTTCTGGCTTCCATCAAATATTTGTATTCATTTCTGGCATGGATTTTGTTGTTAAATTCTACTTCCTGCTATTTCTTTCACACCGTAGCATTCAATTCAAATTAAGGTCGATACCGTAATTTCCGGCCTACAAGCCGCAACTTTTTTCACACGCTTTCAACCCTGCGGTTTATGCGGCTAATTTGTGCATTTTTCCTAACGGCCGTAAGGGGCCACTCGAGACAGAAAAGCTAAGAATTGGACCGGAGGAATGTATGTGCCGAGGAAGTGACTTTTACCGGCCCTGTTAGCGCTGCGCTAGCGTTAGCGCTGTGCCAGCGTGTTGCTGCTGTGTTACTGGCGGTAACGTTTAATTTAACTGGCCCTGTTAGCATTAGCGCTAACGCTAGCGTTGAACTCTGTGTACCGTCTTTGTAAATATTTCGTGTTTCAATGCGGGTTTTACATAGCTGCGGGATGTGTGTGTGTACCAAACGGTATTTCCTTTAAAAATGTACTCGGTGAGACTGTAGGCCGGGAATTACGGCAATTTTTTCATGACTAATAGTGACATGAGACCAGATAAACGTGATACAAACACAAATCCAGTCATCAACCAATCACCAGCGGAAATTTGAAAACAGGCTGGATGCACCCTGACCGGTCGCAGGACATATAACGTGTCTCGTATTGGATCTTACTGGATCGTGCCGATGTACCTTAAGTGTCCGGTACTGTATATTCTGAACGCAAACTGCCCTACAATGTAGCTAAGGGACAAAAAGTCAAGGTAGAGCAAATACTTCTCTTCCGCTGCAATTTGTCCGTTGCGACTCATCGCGTCATCCAGCAGTACTTTGTCCTCGCCCGGAATGATCACGTGCAGCCCCGTTTCCCTCCGTGGTTCTGTTTCAAGACAAAAAAACAGGACTCAGAAACGTAGCACTTGGCCTCATCAGACAGTTGAGTTTTGTTTTGTGTTTTTTGAACGAACAGCATCACAATTTCGGAAGCAGGGGCGTGGTGAGTTCTGCAGAGAACAGACACGAAAGTGGAAGGAAATGAGAGAATCATGACAAAATCACCAGGACTCCAAATGTCTACCCAAAGACAGATTTATTCCAAACTCATACTACAGCCATTTTGGAAATGGAACAATTTCCCAAAGTGTTGAAGAGACGGTCTGTTGGCGTCGTGCGCGAGCTATTGAGACACGGTGCACGTCGAGGACACTGACGGTTCGAGACGGGCTTCAACCCAGCACGTCCCGAATGTTGACTCCACGGAATACTGGAAAACTGTCACAAAAGTAGAGCACGACACGGGACGGGGATATTCCTACTGCCCAAGCTAATTCATGACTATTATTTACATGAAATGGATGATGTGCTCTTTATACTCTGACAGCATTCTGAGATTGAGGGAGTTGATAAATCCACTTGGAAGTCCGACTCGGAGCAGATTTTGCGAATGACGGAGTACATACATAGAAATGTTTCTGTTAAAATCTTATTTTTTTTTTTAGTGGCCCTTCAGTGCTTACACAACGCTGAAGGAAGCGCGTTTACACCACATGACTTTACAGGAACACTGAATATCGAGTAAGTCTTCCTTTAAGGACTATCATACACACTCCAGGTCGACGACAAAATAGTACATCTGACACATTCTTTCTTCACCCATTGTCCTGTTACATGATTGTGCAAAATAATTTAAAACGATTCACTTTTCGTCCAAATAAATTAAAAAAAAAAAAAAAAACATTTCAAAATCATTCATTCTCCCACAGTTGTTTTTGTAAACAATGACAGAAATAGCGATAAGAGTACTTAAACAAAAAAAAAAATAAACGTATCTACAACAAAAACAGAATGTAACATCGACCATAATGTATGACTCTTAATAGATGCCAATTCCAGACTTTACAGTACCAACACTGGAAAAATACTTCTTCATGAAAATATTGGCACGAGCCAGATAACACTGATGCGTGCCGGACTCTCTTTTGGGGCTAAAAACGCAGGCTAGCTTGTCAGCTCGCCGTGGATGACTTGAAGCAAACCCGGTCGACCTTTGACAGCCTTCTGCTTTTCAAGTTATGACTGTTTGAATATTTTGGGAAATCTGACCGTATCCAAGTACTTTGGATGCCCTGAGGCATCGTGCTGCCACTCACAGATTTCAGCTTTTGGGGGAGAAGACTCGCATTTGTCAGTGGACATCCTGAATTTTTGCGTTTTGCATGCTGTTTTGCACATTTCCAATACACCGCACAAAATAACAACATTTGAGGATTTGTCACTCGGAATGCGTGTAGACCAGGGGTGCTCAATGTGTCGATCGCGATCGTCAGCCAATGTTCCCTCTAAACTGCCCGAGTGAGCAATTGTGCACCGCTGATGCAGTCTCTTCGCAGGTAATCTACATTGCGCGCAAAAAAATGTAAAAAAATCCAATTGCAAATTCAAAGTATAACATGCAGCTATTTGGTTTGTGGCATTTTGCAATGTGATTCAATGAGTGAGGGATGACTGGTTGATGCAGCCAATGGCACAATTCACATACGTGCTGTAAAAAATGAAAAGAAGCCACTGTTTTCTTTTAGGCAGCACACGGAAATTTCTCTAACAACGACCACTACTCCGCCACACTCTTTTTCCTAGATTACCTTAGGCCCCCCACACCTCACTCTTAAAGACGTACACTCATAACTACAACTGTTAAAGTACTTACGCAGCCTATCAATGTGTTTTATAATGACAGCGTCCACCAACGCTGATTTAGTTAGCAACACAGTCTGGGCAACGTAGAGCAAAGACAGGCTAGACATGCTGCTTATGTTTACTTTGGATATTAATGGAGAAAGTTAAAAAAACAAATGCTTTAACTTGACTTAAGAATGTTTTAAGATGCGATGACTGTCGGAGTATGTGAATAATCGGAGAAAAAGTGGGTAAACTGGATGAGATTTTCTATTTTCCAAGTGGGAAAAGTCTGGTCTGAAGCCAAAGTAAAAAGTGCAGGATCAGATGGTGTGTCATTTTAAAATTCCACCTTGGCACAGCCTGATCCAGGATGAACGCCCAGACAATACAGTGCACAAAAAGCTAATTCTGTACTTTAAATATAGGAGGAAACATAACATTCACCTTAGAACGAAATCCCTCCCTGTCGGTAGCTTGCGAGAGGCTGGCTGCTTGAAAAGTAGATCTTGGGGTAAAAAAAAAAAAAAGTCCGGGAACCCCTGGTGTAGACCATTCCACCTTTAACACCTCAGGTAAGAGCTCCAGTTTTTATAAACAACCAATTCAAGGACTTTTATCTTGTGCAATGCTTGAAAGGAAAATACAGTGTTTCCCAAAATGTCAAACAATATTTTAAATTGCGGGACGCCACAAAAAGTCAAAGTCATTGTCACAACAGATTCCAACGGAAGGAGGGGGGCGGGTGTTACGTTCAATTGACATGCTGCTGTATTAATATACGACCAAAGTTTTGTGTTTATGTGCCATCTGTCCTAAATGTTTGAGCGTACGCCGCGCAGTCAAAGAGAATACACTCGTTCCAGAATTGACCCCTCCGTGGATATTGCGCAATCCGCGTCACTGACCAATCAGAGGCCGGAGATCTGCATAAACCAAAGCCCGTTTTTGCTCCCGCCATTTTCTCTGACAACATTGCATGGTCCAGTATAGGTTTAGTTAGCGTTTTATCGCGTATTTGGGTTATTGAACAAAAAATATGGTTAAGAGGTGTAGTCACGGACTTTGTAATAGTGACGACGGGTATCCTGAAAGCCGAGTTGGTGGAGTTCGATTCGTACCCTTTCCAAAACCGAAGACCCGGTACGAAAAATGCCTTCGATGGGTCAAACTTTGTGGAAGACCGCACCATCAACTAAATCCATCTAATATCAACCGGAACACATATGTTTGCACGAAGGTATGCCCTATATTTGATTTTCAATACACGTCTCGTATAAATGAATTCGAAGTTCTTCGCTAGCATAACACTGCTGCGTGTGAACGATTGACACACTTATTCTTTGTTGAGCGATATTTAGCGATGATCGGACTGCACAAACGTATCGATTTCTTGCTGGCTCCCGACCGAAGCTTAACCAGACTGTGTTTGCACGAAGATATGCCCTAAATTTGATTTTTTAATACACGTCTCGTATAAATGAATGAGACGTTCTCCGCTAGCATAACACTGCTACGTGTGAATGATTGAATGAAATCAGAAGCATAGAGTCTGTCTCAGTTCAGAATGTATTGTATTGTATTTGCCATTTTTACTGTTTGTCTTAGGTGAGGCGTGCTTAAGTGCCCTGTACGGAGGGGTCAATTGCATCTGAATATCAGACAGGAAAAGCTGAGTTATCACCTCTCCCTCCACTTTTTTTTTTTTTTTTTTTTTTTTTAAATCCCACCAACTCTCTCTTTCGCAGTAACTTTACGGGGCAAAAAGACAGTTCCCCACGTTTGTGCTCAAACGATGGGTTCACATTCAAGATAAAATGAAGAGGAACACGGGGCAAATGCTTACTGCATGACAGCTACGGAAAGAGAGGAGGCACATAGAAGGAGAAAGTGGCAAAGGCAACAGGGACATCCTCAAACTGTCCAAAAAAATAAATAAACCAAATAAGTTAAAAAAAAAAAAAAAACAACAGCAGAATAAATAGATTTTGAAAAAAAAAAAAATCCTACTTCAGACTGTAAAAGAGGTAAGCGCGCCAGGTGGCAGCACCGAGCATTCTTTAGTTTTGGTGCGAGATGCAGCTCTTGCGCGGCACCGAGCCCATTCGGTAAGAATGGCTGGTCCAAATGGAGTCGTAGTCCGAGTCCTCCGAAAGGTCGGAGCTCAACTCCGGCCGCGACACGCTGCTGCGGCGGCCCGGCGGGTCCGCGGGGGGCCGATCCGCGTCGGCCAGCACGTGGTTGTGCATCAGGTCGGTGCCCTGCCAGGCTGCGATGGGGGGGTGGGGAGGGATTGTGGGAATGTGGTGGGAAGGGATGTGGGGTGCCACGCAGGATTTTCATGCACAAAAAAAAAAAAAAAAAAAAACAATAAATGGCAAAATTGTTGGGGGGAGAAAAAAATGCGGGATGGGACAATGGGGAAAATAATGCAGACAAAGAATGGATAGAACAAGAATGATAAAAGGTCAACCGGAGCGATGAGGAAAGGAGGGAGATAGAAAGGAGGAGAAGAAACTGTTAGAAGGCACAGTTCAGGACATCCGTGTTAATAAGAGGTCAGCAAGACGACAAAGGGAGACGCTGCTCGTTGTCACGGGCATGTCAGAAGCAACTATTTTTACAAATCTCACGGCTGTCTCACAGTTCTGAGGTCCAGGGATTGAATCGGCCTTCTGGGGTTCTCTGTGTGCCCCCCCCCACACACATTCCAGAAACATGAAGTCTCGAAATTGTCCATAAATGTGAGCGTGATTGCTCGTGTGTTTATGTGTGCTCTGAGATTTGTCCAGGGTGTCGCCCAATATTTTTTTTTTTTTAATTGGTCAGTGGTGTGGACGGGGATGTTTTTAAATACTTGAGACTTTTTTTTCTTTTTAATACACATGTACAAGTGAATCAAATGTTTTTTTCTTACTGGAGTTGAGTGTCTGCCTGGTCTTGGCGCTGGTGCAGTAGGCCTCGATGACTTTTAGGATCTGGGCGTCTTCCTCCAGAGCAGCGGTGCCTAAAGATAATAACAGGTTATTGCCTCCCCATCAATCTCGCAGACAATAACGCTCAGTTTTGATGGACGCTGCGAGAGAAGCCATCAGTTGACAGCGCACTTATTGTTATGGTTGGCGTAGAATTTGCACCGCATCATACCGAGCGATAATATTTTGGTGAGCATGTCGAGCGGCCGTCATACACAAACAACCAGCAGATATGAAAAGGGAAGAAAACGTACTCTTCCTCAAGGCGAACTCCTCCTCAGACTGTTTCCTTTCTGGCTTTCGCTTGGGAAGGAGTTTCTTGACACTCTTGGGACTTTTACTTAGATCCTGCACATCGAGAGAAAACAACAGTTACTGTACGGGAAAAAGCGACAAGCATGTAAAGTAAGTCATAAATTAAGCAGGGGCCTGATGAATCTGTTCAGGTTTTTCCACCCATCCATTTTCTTTGCCGCTTATCCTAACAAGGGTCGCGGGGAGTGCTGGAGCCTATCCCAGCTGTCGACGGGCAGGAGGCGGGGTACACCCTGAACTGGGTCGCCAGCCAATCGCAAGGCGCATGGAGACAAACAGCTGCAGTCACAATCACACCTAGGGGCAATTTGGAGTGTCTAATTAATGTTGCATTTTTTGGGGGATGTGGGAGGAAACCGGAGTGCCCGGAGAAAACCCACGCAGGCACGGGGAAAACATGCAAACTCCACACAGGTGGGAACCCGGGTCCTCAGAACTGTGAGGTCAACGCTTATAACAGCGGATCCACCGTGCCGCCCTGTTCAGATTTTGCTGGTGAATTTATTCCAAAAGCGTGGATTCCACTACTTGGCATAGTTGCCGGTTAGGTCAAGGGAAAAACAGAAACTTTATTATGCCCAAAAAAACTCAAAACCCAATAAAAATCTGCGTATAAAATTGATTGGTGGAAAGTTGAATGCGCCACGAAAGAGGTTTCCGTGTCAACAGCCCAAATAACTTTGCTGGACTGACGAATCTCGCCATGACCTGCTGATTTATCACCAAAAATATCGAAGCTGCTCGAAATTGACTTTATTCGAGATGAGAAGGTTAGCTTGCAGCCTCGGGTTCGGCTACAAGAACGTTTTCATTTGGTCGTTATCGTATGTTCTTCACATCAGACATCATGATTTTTATTAATAAATCATGAACTCTTTTTTTTTTCCCCACAATAAGTCAATGTTTTTCATGTTTGATATTCTATTCTTCATCAATTGGTTAGTCACAAATCACATGGTTCAAGCTTTAAAAATGGCGTCCTCCGTTTACGCAGGAGTTCTGTTCTTAAGAGTGGGGATTCTACTTCAATGTACATTGGAACGTGTCATATTCCATCACTAATGCTGCACTCACCAGTAGTCAAATCATAATCACGGCAAATAGTTGTATGAAAACACTGAAGCCAAGTACTGGGTCGTGTGACCAGAATTTATGTTACCATCTATGGTTCCGAGCCACATTTGTGGGGGACTGCTTACTGGAATAGCAAACAGAAAACACTTGAATACTTCCCACCATTTAAAATGAATCCACCCCAAATAATTGATTGCCAGTTATTAATAATTCACGCCGTCTCTTCCCCAACCCCCACCCGTCACACCTCCTTATAGCAGAGGGCTGCAGAGGGTCGCAGCGGGGGCGCGGGCCGCAGGCAGCTCAAGCTCCAGGGTTTCGGGGTGTTCGGAGGTTCCAGGGGGCCCCACATCATGGTGCTGTGAGACGTCCCGTGGGAGGACGGGTGAGGCAGGGTGTGGTAGGTGGGGGCCACCGTCATGGCCCTCCCCTCCGCGTGCCGGGACGGGGTGACAGGATGGGACGGAAGCTGAGGAGCCAAAGCGTTTCAAATGTATTCGAAGTGGAGGAAAAGCGCAAAAGGGGCGCGCGGTCCTGACCGTGTGGCAGGGAACGTTGAGAGGTTTGTGGCTCGGCGCTGTGGCCGCAGTGTGCTTGATCTGCCGCGTCAGATGCTCCACCCAGTCCTGCAGATCCTGCTGGTTGGCGCATGACACCTGAAGACGCTCAAACATGGGGCCTGCCCAAAAACGAGACGTTAAAAGCCGTGCGATGACGCGCAATAAACCGTTGCGCACGTCGAGTCCGTTTACCGCTCAGCTCAAAGGCATTTTTGTGGGCTTCGCAGTCTTCCAGTTTGCTGACCGACATGCTGGCCAGAGGCAGCTTTCCCTGCGGATAGAAAGCGCAGCGTGAGAAGTGAGAGCCAAATAAATGAGAATCGGAAAAGCACATTCCTCAGCGGTAACCTGGAATATGAAGCCGCTCATCCTGGGGCTGGCCGACAACATGAGGAGGACGTGCGGGAAGAGCATGAGGTAACGCTCACTCTTTTCCTGAAGGACGAGAGAGAAATGCGCTTTGCCGAGAAACGATTTCACTGTCTTGTGGTCAGCAGAAATAAAAACATTTTCAACAAATGCTGCCAATAGGTAGAGCTGCTATTTCAAGGGTGCGAAACTCCACAGAATAAACTGCAGTCAGACTCGGGGTGTGCAGAACGCCAGCCGACTTGTCAGCTGAAATTGAGGGTGGGCTCCGCTTCTGTACATTATTAAGTGGAGACAGACAGCTTTTTTTGTTCGCTTTTTTTTTTTTTTTTTTTGGGCAATCATTAGAACTCAATCAACATTTTTTGGCCGCGATGCATGCAGAGCGTAACAGTGCATTGGCGTACGCGCAGATACGCCGGCCAATTGCAGGATATTAATAGATCAAATAAACAGATAAGATTGCAATGGAATAAAAACAAACGGACAATAGAAACACAGTGGTACATCGGTTTTAGAACGTCTGTGTTTTCGACCGAAAATCGGTATTGGAACGCCCCGACCAGCTGCCCCGCGACGATTTGTTATTTCGCTTTCAAACTGCGTTCCCCAAAAAAACGGAAACGACGTACCGCGCGCGGCGCTGCAAAATTTCAATGACGTTGTTATGAGCCACTTCAGGAAGGTGTTCAAAAGACGGCAGGAGCAGTCTACATTAGATTCGTTCTTTGTTAAAAAGGGGCGAGTCACCCCCACCGAAGACATTTGAAGCAGTTTTTTTGCACTGCTTTTTTTTTGTACCATTAACCCAATCTCAAGTTGCAAGTTACATTTTTTGTACATGTTACGCAGCTTCTGTGCAAATAAAAATTATTGCTTGTTTAAAGTTATTATGCACTTTTTTTAATTAAAAAAAAAAAAAAGGTTTACAAGCCCAGGGGGCAAGTTGCTACCGATACGACAATGCACTCCCAGCCTTGCATACTCTACTACTAAAGCATACATTTTAAGCAAAACATAAATACATTTTTTAAACGATTTAATTATATAAATAATAATATAAAGTACATAAATTGTATTTAAACTATACATATATTTCTACTATGAATTTTATTATCAGAAAAAGCTAAAAAAAAAAAAAAAAACACTAAAAAAAAAAAATGTTTTTTTTAGGCTTGGAATGCATTATTTCATTTTCAAATCATTGTAATGGGAAAACACGCTTTGGTTTTCGAACGTTTCGGTTTTCAACCGGCACCACTGTACCGCATATTCTTGAAGACGGTTCTATATGATGCTGAATAAAAAAATGGAAGGTCACAGTGTGTATGCCTAACATATTGTCCGCCAAAGACATAAACCGCAAACAGATTTTTTTGTAGTCTAATCTCAGCAAATGGTTACACGCACATTTGAGAAGCGTGTCAAACTGTATTGAGAGTGATGCGTAAAGCGAAAAGATTGCGATGCCACTGGGTCTTACCTCGGCCCCAGGAGTGTGCACCAGGACCTGGCTCATGTACAGCACAGAGCCCAGAGTCTTGATATCGTCGCCTTCCCACAGCCGGATGGATTCGGTCAGGATCTGCAGCTCGAGCTCCTTACGCTTGCGGACCTCCTGGCACTGAGTCTGGCACGGCGGAAACAGGCAAAACACGCTCAGAATCTGCAATCCTCGTGCGGGACCGTAAGGCTAAAAGCTACGAAGTGTCGCACTCACAGACAGATGTTTGAAAGAGGCCATGCACTTCTGGATGTCACTTCTGTCGGGGTGACTCTCCTAAAAGACAACAAAATTGTTGCGTTGTAATGAGACAGGACACAAGACGATGCAGTGTTGTACCCGAATGCGTTCAATGAATGAACGTTCATGAAATAGTTTTTCTGTGGTTATTTTGTAATATAGCTAGAGCTGCAGGGAATGCAGACTTATCCATGTCCTTTCATTATATTTCTTTGAACATTCGGGACAAAAGTCCTGTTTAGTTTTACACTCCTTGTTTCGAAAAGACTAATCCAAATGTTCCTCGAGTATTTGAGATTGAAAGGTGAAAGATGCAGCTGGCTACTAGTGAATGTGTGGCAACGGTGGAAAAATAGTTGTCCATCACAATCCGTTCCAGAAAACGATTCTAGAAGTGATTTGTTCGGAAACAGAATCGATGTTTCCCATTACAATGAATGGAAAAAGAAATAATGCGTTTTAAGCCTAAAGCAGTAGGCTTTTTAAAGCATTTTTTTTTTTAGCTTTTCCTGATAATAAACTGCATAGTAGAAATACATGTATAGTTGAAATACTTTATATAATAAAATAATTCAAGAAATATATTTATTTTTTGCTTAAAATGTATGTTTTAGGAGTAGAGTACGCTAGGCTGGGTGTGCATCGCCGTATCTGTAGCGACTCGGCCACCGGCCTTGTAAACTTTTTTTATTAACAAAAGTGCAGAATAACTTTAAACAATCAACTTGCCTTCTTTGGGGCCATGATTGGGGGTTAATACGGTAGTCGTCGATAAGAAGAAAAACAACAGTCATTACCGGGACACGTCTGTGTACAGACGCTGCGTTATACAGATTAACAAAAGTACGTCATTTATGTTTTTTTTTTTTTTTTTTTCGGGGGCGTTCCAATTGCCAATAACAATACTGATTTTCGTTCGAAAACAGAAGCAAAAAAAATCTCGAAATTTTCGTTCAAAAAACGGGGGACACTCAAGAACCGAGGCTTTACCGTATGAAGATTTTAAAGGGCATGAGCCGTCCGTAAACGTTAAGAAAAAGAATAGAAAACTACGAACTAGTTCATTTCTGGAAAAGTGAACTGAACTTTGAACTAGTTTGCGTCGAAAATGAACGTTCCCTTGTAGACATTTCCACACCTCCATGTGGCGTTCCAGCTCTTTGAGCAAGGTGGGGTATTTGTCCAGTCTCATGAAAGGTTTACTGAGGCCCGTGGTCAGTGTGAGGATCCCGGGACAGACGGCGCCTCTCCCCTCCATGAACTCCCCCAACGCCTCGCTGCAGGCAGGCCACGATGACAAAATACATTTTTTTTTTTTTTTAATAAGACTTCAATGGAAACTGGATTTTGCGCAACTGGTGTGTTCAGACACCGACCTGTGTTGCGTGAGCACGTTAACGGCGCAGGGGTGGTTGGAGCAGTAACCCACGTAAAGAGCCTTCATCTGGGGCATGAGGTTGAGGAAGAAGCCGCCCACCCTTTGTTGACTCTCCGGAAGCCTTAAAACAAATCACAAAAAAACGTATGAAGACACTCACCACCCACATTAGGCGTCAAATTGACAAGGTTGTGCAAAAAATACTTGGTTTTAATGACTATTATATTGATTTCACAATGTTTAATAATGTGGGGGCGGCACGGTGGGGAAGCTGGTAACGCGTTGGCCTCACAGTTCTGACGTACCGGGTTCGATCCCGGCCGGCCTTGCCTGTTTGGCCTTTGCATGTTCTCCCCGTGCCCGCGTGGGTTTTCTCCAGGTACTCCGGTTTCCTCCCATATCCCAAAAACATGCAACATTAATTGGACACTTCAAATTGCCCCAAGGTGCGATTGTGATTGTTGCTGTTTGTCTCTATGTGCCCTGCGATTGGCTGGCGACCATTTCACGGTGTACCCCGCCTCTTCCCCGATGACGGCTGGGATAGGCTCCGGCACTCCCCGCGACCCTCGTGAGGATAAGCGGCAAAGAAAATGGATGGATGCATTAATATAGTGGGCCCACTGAATGAAAACTCCAGTGTGTTTTGTCTAATTTATTTTAAAATGTAATGTTTTTTTTTTATTTTATATTCAAATTTTATATTAAACCACATGATATATTTTAATGGAACAGGATTAAGCAGAGCAGAGCAGGGGTTTTTTTTCACCTCAAAATGGGGACTAGTTAAAAAAAAAAAACTGCCAAATCGACTCTTTTTCTTCGTAATACAGAGGGCCAACACTAGAGGGCTCTACACTTTTGTTATGAAACAGGCTGCTGCTGCAGTGGGGGTGCGAGTGGGGGAATTACTTGGTGCATTCCTCCAATGATTGGACGAGCATCTGCTGGAAGGTGCAGATCTCCTCCAGGTTTCCCAGGATCAGAGAGACGTCGGAGCCGCTCAGCCTGGAGGTGGACACAGACTGTGACTGTTTAGCCGGGACCCTTTTGCAAGGCGGCTCCGACGCCGCGACGCGGTCGTACTTCTCAAAGCTCTGGAGAGGCCGCAGGTAATTTGTGAGGAGGCTCAGGAGGTCCTTGGAATACTCGATCTCAGTTTCTAAAATGTTCTGCAACACCTGCAGCACAAGAGAGTACAATGAGTCCAAAAAATAAGTGACCACATGATCAATTCGGAAACTGCCAATGTGAGTGGCGTCTTTACCAAGTTGTAGTAAGTCTTGCTGATGGCAGATGTGTCAAAGCCTTTGGGAAGACTTTTAAGGGTACCAGACTTGGGGGACACTTGTTTGTCTATGAAAAGAGAAAGAAATACAGTGAGCTGCATTCAAGCATCCGGGCGCAACGTATCAACGTCGGTAAAAAGACCAGCAAAGGCACCCACCGGAGCCTTTGAGTTCACGGACATAGTTGCTAGGAAACCATCCCGTCTTGCCGTCGAGGGTTCCTTCCCACCATCCGCCGTCCTCCTGACGAGTCACCCCGATGATGTCGCCTTTGTTGAAGGTGAGCTCATCCTCGTTGGTTTGCAGGAAGTTGAAACGCGCCTTCACCAGCAGCTGCTGCCCGCTGTTCTCTGACATGTCCTGAAAAAGAGACAGAAATCGTCACTTCTGTCAAATCTGAACCGCGACATGGCGAGATGTATTCAACTCTCGCAATTTTGCACTTACCAGACTGCGAAACTGGTTCTGCAGCAGCTTGGAGGATCGACCCAGTGACGCCTGGGAGGCCACAGACTCAAACGACTTGATCCGTTGGGCGGACGAGTGCCGGGCGCACACCGAGTCACTGCCCACGCCGATATCTGGCGAGGAAAGAACGGGAATAAAAATATCTCGGACCCGGCGGCTGCGGTCAGCACCCACGCACGCTCATTGACTACTCGACTGTCTTCTGATACGGAACGCCAGCTCTTACGGTACTCACGCGCGGAGTCGGACTAACCTGCCGTCGCTTTATTGAGAGCCACGAGACTGCTGAGCACCTTAGAGAAGTTCAGGCCGAGCAGCAGGTCACCGGCCTCGAACGGCTGTGGATGAGAAAAGAAAGAAAGAAAGAAAGAAAGAAAGAACGAAAGAAAGAAAAGCTTGAGTACGAATTAGCTGGACCGCTATGCATGTCCTGACTGTCTGACAACACGTCACGTGAGGTATTTTCAATTTTCAAGCGTGCTTGATGGTTCTCGTGGATTTCAATGACAGTCACGAGTCTAAGGAAAATGCTGCGCTCCGTGTTTTATAGCCAGCCTCATAACTCAATGAATCGCGTCTCTATGGTGTCCACGCACTCGCTTATAAGTTCCATGTGGTGCGTGTTTCGGACATCTGGATAAGAGGAGACGCATAACGGGAAAAGTATGCCGGCCCATGCGCGTACGGTAGCGAGGACTTTTTTCGGGCTATTTACTCAAAATAAGAGATTACCAGGAATCGATGGAGCCGTGAGAATGATTGACAGCTCCCTTTTGACCAATCAGTGAGCGTCATTTTCTGAACTCCGCCCATGCTGTCCACAGCCGCAATCTTTTACCCACAAACAACGTGAACGTGTGGTTACTTTATGCCTCTGAATTGCGAGTGCATAGTCCTGTTTATATCCGATTCGGAAATATGGTGCTCCGATGCGGCTGGGGAACGCGAGATGGAGACGAGCGCGACCCAGAGAGAATCTGGTGCGCTTTCCCACCCCAAAGCGTAATTTAGACAAACGCAAACGGTGGATTAAGCCTTGTGGCCGACCTCACGATCCAGATGAACGTATCGAAGATAAATCGGCACAAAGCCATCTGTTCCGAGGTCGGCTATTCAATTAGTCGGTGGAAAATCTATAAAGGAAGGAGGAAGCTCAAAGCGTCCAGCCGCACCTCGGCTCTGCTCTCAAACGTCACGTGAATACCAATATTTTGGGCCTACATTTATGCGTACAGTACGTACGTTCAGATCGATAGAGGACACGCGTACTGCCACAACAGTGTCTGAGTGGGCGTGGCTTAGGCGCCTTGCGCGGATCTATACATTATGGGTAAGGCATGAGGGGACTACCACGCAACCACACTGCAGAGAATCAAATTTTAGACATGCTGTAATTTAATAATACCAGATGAAATGTATAACACGTTCCATAATAAGACAATATTGCAAATCACAAATTGGGAGAACTGGAAAACAACATTAGCAAGCAGTTTAACGTGTATATTGTCTTTAAGTGCTCAGTGTTGAATTACAATATCACTCAAAAACAAAATCTGTGAAATAGGATATTTTATTTTTTGTTGAATTAATCCAAATATGCAGTACTTTCTAAATACTGCAATGTTGCTCGTGACACTGAACAGTTCCACATATATTGACACTACGAGTCGTTCTGTTTCAAGCGAAATATGCTCTTGGTATGTATAAATAACATTAGTGGAGATATAACAATAGTAACTGTTTTTTGTTTTCTTTTGTTATGATGTCAATAGCATGCGCGCCTGCCTGTAACAATCCGGTTGTAGTGGAATATGACGACGACGACGACGGCGGATGGTCAAATGTAGCCCGATGCCATCCTGTCGCTTAACGTTCAGGTCAGCGCGACCCACAGTCCGCATGAAGAGCAGCGACTGTATCACTGATGATGATGATGACGAGCGGCTCTTCCTTCCCCCGGAGCTGCGCTTATTCCCGCTTCAGCAATACTGAAGATGAGTGACCGAGATTGGAATCTTTATTCGTCTTCCGCTCTGATTGCTGATATGCCTCCAGGTGATGTGTGGATGTGGCTTTTGCGTTTTGTTTTGTTTTGGTTTTTTTTTCCCCAACAGTGTCACAATACAAGTCCGGCACATAAAGTTCTCCGTTCGTTGTGCGTGTTTGAAACCACGGATTACAACTTGTGCCCTTTAACGAGGTTCCCCGTTGAAAACAAGGCAGACACATGTTGGGATAACAGCACAACAGCTTTCTGACTCAGCCGGTGTTGACTGTCACGGGGTACCGTAACAAAAGACTCCATCTACGCCACTATGGAGGCAAATCATTCTTGCGTTGTGTTACTGTAGGCATGATCTGTCTTTTGATTTACCGTAATTTCATGCCTATAAACCGCCACTTTTTTGCATTTTTTCCAACGGCCACAAGAGTGAGACCGGTGGAATATATGTGCAGAGGAAGTGACTTTAACGGTTTTTTTTTTTAACCGGCCCTTTTAGCGTTGTGCTAGCGTTAGCGCTGTGCTAGCTGTGTTACTGCGGTGCCCACTGATCTGAAAAAAAAAAAAAAGACTGAACGGCTGATTGGCCACCAAAACTGAAGTCGCCGTCCGCCATCTTGACACTACCAAAACAACCGAGCCGACCTGTGCGCGTTAATTGCTAGTTTTGTGGCTGTGAGAAAACATTCCACTGGTAAGTTAGAAAGATTTACTTTGATACTGTTAAAGTTTATTTGTAAAGGCTTTTTTTGTTTTAAATTTATGAGCTTAATTCACTTGAACAAAGTTTTGTTTACGGTTGTGGTTGTTCACTGTTCACTCTCTGCTTCACCTTTATAGGCCGACGGTTTTCCGGGAAAAATCGATGGAAATATTTTCCCATACTCAAAAACCCCGCCATAATCTAAACTGTAAACTACTTCCTCCACACGTTTTGGGAGTACCAAGATGGCAGCCAACTGGCTTCAACAAATCGACATACCGCTCAATGTGTATCCACTATCAAGTCTTTTTTTTTTAGGTCAGTGGCCGTGTCTCAGTGATTTTTACCGGTATGTTAGTATGCTAGTGTTAGCGCCATGCTACCGGTTGCTGCTGTGTTACTGCCGCGTCTCAGTGATTTAGGTATATATATATATATATTTTTTTTTTTTTAACCGGTCCTGTTAGTGCTGTGCTACCGTGTTGCTGACGTGGCTGTTTTTTTTTTTACCAGCCCTGTTCGTGCTACCGTGCTGTCGCTATGTTAAGCGAAGCTAAGGTATTAAAACTTTGAAAACTCTTTCTGTGTACCGTCTTTCTTTATTAATATCTTGTGTTTCAATGTAGGCACTTGCGGCTTATACACAGGTGCGGCTTATGTATGTAGCAAATGGTATTTCCTGTACAAATGTACTGGGTGAGGTTAATAATTAGGTGCACTGCGTAGGCCGGAAATTACAGTAATTGTTTCCCTTGCAGGTTTTCTATCTCATCCCCTGGATCAAGTCTTATCTCAGACCTTCCCTTAGCATCATTAAATGTCTGAAAGTAGGACTAAAAGGCTTACTCATCCCTGTACTGTATGTATGAAAATAGATCCATATCTATATATAAACAGCGTAAACATCACCCCCGTTATACCTCCATAAATCTAATACGACGGAATTAGCAAAGAATCCGTCACAGACCGACATTCTAGACTAAATCCCCGCCCACACTCGTACACAAAAAATGGAAAAGTACTTTTACAACAAATCTGGAGAAATCAGAGACAACAAAGCAGGTGTCAAAGAAAGAGAACGCGTAAAGCGAGGACTCCCTGTATCTGAATAAGAAGGTGCTAGGGTACTACCGATCGGAGGTTTTCCGGTCTTGACCAACTAGTAGAAGTACCCGAGGAAAGCCGAGAAACACCAAGATATCCCCAGGAAGAGTTCTAGTGCGGCTACACTACTCAGCTTGCCGCCACTGTGACCTGATTCGTGTGGGAGGGAGCAAATGGATGGATTGTACCAAATCGTAAAGAGCTCAACCGCCTCCATTAGTCAAGACTGATGCCAGACCGGGGGTGTGGTTACGACTCCCGCAGGAGCAGAGAGGTCACGAGAGCTGTAAAGATGCCTTCATTTGTCAAATACATCACAAGCTTTATCGGTCAGTCGCTGCTGCATCTCATCGCGACGAAGGATCGGATCGCTTGGACTCGAGAGCGCGAGACTCAAACGACTTGATTGGTCAACACAAACAGGAGAGAAGAAGAGAAGAGTCGCTTCTGTGGTCAAAGCAGGTCTGGCAGATGCAGCAACCTGTCTGTAGCGCCTGCAGCGCAATGTGCTCTGGAGAACATCCAGCTCGTCTCTGCAGATGGCCGAGCCCCAAACTACGTGTAATCCTGCTCAGCGTGCTTCAATCAAAAGAATAAAGTCGTGTATTTGACAGAACGTGCTCACTCTTGCACGCGCGGTACCTTAAGCGTCTCCTGGTCATTTTAAATCATGGAACGCGATGTCAATCGCCATCTTAGTCTACGGCATGACACCAGCGCAGTAGGACAGTTCATAACACGCCAATACATTAACATGCTCACATTATTTGTAAACGATAAAATGAAAGGATTGTTTAAAAAAAAAAAAAAAAAAACTAAGCCACTGTATTTGTTAAATTGTGACTTGTCTTAATATTAATTCTCACAAAGAAATGAGACATATGGACACTAATGCGGTATGTTGAGTTCCCATCAACACTCTCGGCCTATTCTGTCAAACTGCATGCAACAAGAGTGCTACCGAGCAAGACAGTAACATTTTACATATTCTCGACATTTTACAAAAACAAAACTTTGCAACTCATCAAACCGCAAGAAGCATTGGCCTCCGGCAGCGAGGCCAAGCAAACAGACTTCACCCCCCCCCCACCCACACACACACACACACACACACACAAAATCAGCAAACGACGTTCCTTCGCAGACATGTCAGCTGCACGGAACCGCAGAAAGGCCCGTTTCATCCGCTCAATTTCTCCGGACCCGACTCCGGTTGGCGAGGAGCGGCGCTGGGGAACACTGACCGGCATTGTCCCGAGGAGCGTGCTTCAAGGGACCCCCCCCCCCCCCCGCACCCCCTGTGCGCTGGGGCCGACGCGCCGCCTTCCGTGGCACACTGCCCTCCATTAAATTACACTTGTTGAGATATTATCGGCCCCAACACGCAGAGCAACTTGAAATAGCAAGCGATAAAGTGCAACTCCAACACCGGAACAAACAAAAAAAAATACCAAACAATGACATTATTTGAAGACTATAACACACACAGGATAATAAATATAGCAACAGGACAAGTGGCCGCCATCACCGTGGAATTTAAAAAAAAAAAAAAAAAAAAAACTGGGAATGAGGACTTTGCGTAAGCCTCGCTAACAAATCACAAAACATTTTTTTGATTAATCGATCGCCGAAGTCCGTGACCTATTTTTGTGTCCACATTTCTCTTCTCGCCTAAAATGTTCCGGTCGAGTTTTCAGAGCAAATGAGGCAGTCACTGTAATTTTGAAAAGTCACTGTCAATAATTTCAGACTACATGAGCAATTGGTCAGCTGGTAAAGCGTTGACCTCACAGTTCTGAGGACCCGCGTTCGATCCCGGCCCCGCCTGTGTGGCCTTTGCATGTTCTCCCAGTGCTTGCGTGGGTTTTCTCCGGGCAGTCCGCTTTCTTCCCACATCCCAAAAACATGCAACATTAATAGGACACTAAATTGCCCCGAGGTGTGATTGTGAGTGCGGCTCTTTGTTGTCATGTGCCCTGCGATTGGCTGGCGACCAGTTCAGGGTGTACCCCGCCTCCTGCCCGTTGACGGCTGGGATAGGCTCCGGCACTCCCCGCGACCCTCGTGAGGATAAGCCGCAAAGAGAATGGATGGATGAGCAATCGGTGTATATTTGTAACTGAAACTTGTCATCTTATCTGAGAAGTGTTTCTCCGAGTAGCAGACAAAATATGACTGACGAAGAGATATGTTGAGAAACAATTACATTTGACTGTTTTGCTGTAGAGCGCTGGTCTCACAGTTCTGAGGACCGGGGTTCAAATCCCGGCCCCACCTGTGTGGAGCATCCATGTTCTCCCCGTCCCTGCTTGAGTTTTCTCCAGGCACTCCAGTTTCCAGCCACATCCCAAAAACACGCATACGTTGCAGACTCTAAATTGCCCCTAGGTGTGATTGTGAGCGCGAATGTTTGTCTCCATGTGCCCTGCGATTGTCTGGCAACCAGTTTAGGGTCTACCCTCCCTCTTGCCCGATGCCAGCTGGGATTGGCGCCAGCACTCTCGCGACGCTCGTGAGGATAAGCGGCTCAGAAAATGGATGGATGGCAGCTATATCCATCGAGTCTGAACAACAAATGAAATTATCACTATTTAGAGAAAAATGATGGAATTGGACTTTTAGTCTTACATCATCATCATCGTAGACTTCTTTTAAGAAAAGGTCCATAAGAACCAGTACAAGTTCAGGTTGAATTAATTAGTACCCCTAAGCATTTCTAGACATGCATGTACAGGTCGGGGATGTGAAGGCAATCATCACACACAAAACAAATATTCACTTTTGTAGCTTTTAAAAAGATCATCCATTAAAAAGCATCTAGCTACATCATTCCTTTATGATGCTCCTGAAATATGACATGTTCAAGGTCACAAACTGCTCGCGGCGTGAAGAAAAAGTAGCCATGCAACTGAAGAGGGCATGCTAAGTTTCTGCAAGCCACACCATGTTTCTTTGGATTGTTTCAGTTATTGCCTTCAAGTGATTTTCAACATTTCGAGGTTACAAAAGGCGCGAGTTGCCACGGTGACGCAATAAGAGGCACGAGAAAGAACGCTCGGTACTTGGTACGACATGGTACTTACTGGTTTTCGTGGTTTCGAGTTGACTGTCATACAAATATTAAGAAGTATGGCTTTACGACTGCATTTAAACACATTATGAACGGTTTCATTGCTGCTGAGGACAAGAGAACCGTAAACCATATTCTTTTGCTTCTATCTGGAAAAACAAAAACAATACGTTTTCTGTGTTGTTGATGTTTTCCATTGGACAGCATTAAAGGGGAAAAGATGCAGAAATGTGATTGGCTGCTTCGTACGTGCTGTGACATTTTCGTGAGGTCGTGTCAGATTGTTATTTTGGAACAGAGCAAGGCTGAGGAAATAGTAAAATAGCTTTAGTTTTACTACGCATTGCAATTTACATAAGGCTGGAGTAGTTGTGACAAAACAAAACCAACGAACAAACAAACAAAAAGCCACGCATGAGCACTTATTTTTGTAGTGGTTAATAGTTACACTAAGAACTTCCGGAGATGTAAATCTGGGGGTTGAAGATGGTTAAAAGGTTGCTGATTCCAACAGTGGTTGTCGAGAGATGTTAGCGACAACGTTAGTGCGGTGGTCCTCGCCACACTGCAGCCGGGCGACGGGCGCTCGCTCGCCGGCTGCAGCCTGCTGCTCCTCCTCCCCCCTGCCAACGCAGCGTCAACCTTTGTTTCACCATCTCCACTTCAAGCCTTTTAAGTCCGCTCGGAGCACGGAGGAAGGGTTCGGGCGACCCCCGGACGGGCTCTTACCTCGACGCGGAAAGATGTGCAGCCCTTGACAAACTCCTTTATGTTGCTCAGACACTCGGCGTCGTTCTTGGGCTCCTGGTAGATCTTAAGGGGAACGAGGAGAGGCAACATTAGCGGCGCATTTCCGCAGCTCCGTCGCGGGGCTTCCTTTCCCCCGCGTGCCTGTGAACTCGGCGACCTCGGGAAAGTGAGAAAACGAACACTAACAGCGTTCACGACAACACAGCGGACGGAAATCGGGACGAGTGTGACACCCCGGAAGGCTGCGCTCGGATCCCGGAGACCAGCAGGAAGGGAGGGTTGGACGCGCGTCGGAAATGACGTCGGTAAAATGGCGTCCCCCCCCCCCCCCGTCGCTACAAATCCGCGTAGCATGCTAACTTCGTCGCCTAATCGAACTCGAGCATTCAAACGGTTGTTTGTCTCACAAAGTTAAGATGGGGGGGGGGGAAATAACATAAACAATAACGACAAACGCCGAGGTCCAGCAATAACAGCAAATTGAGGCTGACTCATCCGTCCTAGCGTAAGCGGGGTACAGAGCAATTTTTTTTAAAAAACAGATTTTAACTGATTTTCTTTACGTAAATGAATTCTAATATTTGTTCCATATACTTGCATTGATAGAGCTGGGGGAAAAAAATTGACACGCTGTGGCGACCTCTAACGGGAAACGCCGAAAGGAAAAGAAGAAGAATACTTGTTTTGATGAGTTTCAAATTACCCGTCATGCCTTGCGACGGCCGCCATCTTGTGTGTCGTAAAGGTCAGAGAACGCAGGTGATAGGTGAAGCGTGAAGTTTTTTTTTCTGTCCTTAATTCGTCTGATTGGTCAAACAAGTTATGACGTCCTATAAAATTCCCAACAGTGTACTACAGTGGTGCCAAACTCACAGCCCGGGGGCCAGATTTGCCCCACTACATCATCTAATGTGGCCCAAAAAAACAAATCATGTGCATCAATTTCCATGATTCATGTTAAGATCTGTGCCAGAATATCAAATTGTCTTAATGAATAAAGACATTGAGATATTGCAAAAGTATTTGGGAAATTTCTGTGATTGGAATTTTCGTGAAATTTAGAAAATGAGCCACAAAACTTCAGATTTGATTGCAAATTGCTTCTGCATTGTCAAGCCGACGCTTGTGATTGGGTCTCCGGTAAGATGCCATTCTACCGTAGTCACAAACATGACATATTTTTTCCAAATATGATCTTAAAGCAGTTTTGTGGTGGAATCTATTGGTTTGTCTGTGATTTTGAACAGGTTAAGCTCATAGTTACACTTTTCAACACATTGACTGTTGAATCGCTTCAGTATGATTGGACTTTTTTTTCTTTCTTTTTTTTAAAGGATAATTGTCATTTGGCAGCACAGTGGAGTAGCTGGTAAAGTGTTGGCCTCACAGTTCCGAGGTCCCGGGTTCAATCCCGGACCCACCTGTGTGGAGTTTACTTGTTCTCCCCGTGCTTGCGTGGGTTTCCTCCGGGTACTGCGGTGTCCACCCACATCCCAAAAACATGCAACATTAATTGGACACTCTAAATTGCCCCTAGGTGTGATTGTGAGTGTGACTGTTTATCTCTACGTGCACTGCGATTGGCTGGCAACCAGTTCAGGGTGTACCCCGTTTCCTGCCCGTTGACAGCTGGGATAGGCACTAGCGCTTCCCGCGACCCTCGTGAGGATAAGCGGCAAAAGAAAATGGATGGATGGATGATCTTAAAGCAGTTTGGTGGTGGAATCTATTGGTTTGTCTGTGATTTTGAACATGTTGGGCTCATAGTTACACTTTTCAACAGATTAAACATTGATTATTGAATTGCTTCATCTTTGTACGATTGGACTTTTTCAAAAAAGCGTAATTGTCATCCGAATAAATATAATCTAAATTGTGCACATTTGTCATTAGCTCAACACAGCATGGTATGCTGGTTTTCTACATGCTGTGCATATGTAATGCACGTGCAATGAGATTTTTTTTTATGCAAAATGTGTGCCACAGTGAAATGGTGATGCAGACAAGGCATCATATCAGAATTTGCCACTAAGAGTGTATTGTGACAAGAATAAAAAAAATTGGGGCATCTTGGATGGAGCGTACAGCATTAGTAATTGTAATATATAATATCATTTAGTTTCCATGCACCTCGGGACCCGCTGTCTAAACGGGTCGGGGCAATTTGCTGACGGACACAAACACCACACTGTGCCTTTAAAAAAAAAAAAAAAAAAAGAGGGGTGAGAGAGGGAGAGAGAGAGAGAGAGAGAGAGAGAGAAAGAGTGGGAGGGGGTCCATCTGCGTTTGCCTCAGCTAGTCAATGGCGGTTTATAGCTACAGTATATGGTCCACATCAGCACGTCACGTTGCCCCGGTATGAAATGTCAAAGGCAATGTCATTAAAAAAATGTATTGGCAATGTAAATTTAAAAAAAACAAAAAACAAAACATGCGGCAAAAAAACGGGTTTCTTGTTTCAAAGCATGAGCATGGGTGCCGTTTTCTCCACACAACAATAATAACGTCGTGACCTACTAACGAAATCTCCTCATGGGCCAGTGGGCAGGGAGAGAAGCCAGACAACAAACCGCGTCGCTTCCACGGACGTGGGCAGCGCGCAGACACGCCGACCTTATGCGGAGGCTGGGGGGGGGGGGGGTGCGAGCCAAAGGGGGATCGGCGTACAACAATCGCAGCCTTACTTTCTCCGTGGATCCGGGGCTGAGGCGCTCCAGGAGCCTGCAAAGCACCACGCCATCCTTGAGGGAACCGTGGAGGAAAGCCTCGGGGTCCGCGATGCTCTTCTTGGGCGACTCGAGCACGCCGAGCGTAATGAGCCATGTCACCGTTTGCTCCGCTGAATTCATGTCCGCATCCGAGTCGATGAAAGCGGCCGCGCAGGGAGGAAGAGGGGCGGGGGTGGGGGTGGGGAGGAAGGGGTGGGGGGGGCCCGCGCGCGTGTACCTCAACAGCTCCTGGCCCCGCTTCACGCTGTCATCCCGGAGCATCCACGGGAATGACGGGAAGACGAGAGCGAGAGATGGAGGGGGGCGCTCGGGTTTCTCCCCTTCCTCTGTGGTGTGTTTCCCCCTCCCTCAATCTGTCAGACTCGCTGCTGCTGATGCGCGTCCGCTCGATGACGTCACGCACGTGTGTGCGGGGAGGGGAAGGGGGGGTGTATGTTTTTCACGTGCCACCACGTCTGGGGGGGGGGGGGGCACAACATTCTGTAGATCCGATGGAAAACGCTTTTCATGACAGAATTGCTGCACTGCATCAGTGGCGGTCATCCAAAAATGTCACATTTAGAGGCTGCGCAATATGGTTGTTGTTTATCGAAAAAGGCAGCCTCGTTCCAATGAGCAATAATGGCATTAAACAACATTTTTTTTTTAATTTTGCTCAAAGGACACAGAAGAAGATCAATCAGATCCGTGCTGAGACGAGTTCGGAAGAAGGTTCCGGCAGCCAGCGGCTGTCCACCGTGCTATTTCCCGCACGCAAATCAGTAAAAATGACTTTTATATTGTGTTTTGTACCATAATTCGACCGCAACATCCACGAAAAAAAAACCTGGACCGACGTTGTGGCGAAAGCAGGGTGTCAAACGTGCGGCGCGGGGGCCAGTACGGGCCCGCAAGGAGGTTCGATCAGGCCCGCAAGATAATTTAAAAGTGAAAAAAAATGCATAAAAGACACGGAATAAATATTTTTAATAAGGTGCAACGATCAGAGAAGAAATCAACAACAGTCTGAGTCTGTCGCTGAGACAGACCCAACGCAGCGGTATCAATGCGCTACCTGCTGCTTGTCACGACTTTGTTTTTTACCTTGGCCTCTTCCCCGCCCCCCACGCCCTCATTAGCCAAAATGTCATCATCCAAACGCAGAAAAGTACACACAGAGTGTAGAATTTTTAATGAAAAATGGACCACATCCTATTTATTTACAGAAATGCGCGGAAGACCTTTGCGGTTGGCGTGTTTGCAACGTGTTCCGGTATTGAAGGAATATAACATTCGACGCCGCCACGAGACTCTTCGCGGCTTCCAGGGACAACCGAGAAGCGATACGATCAACGAATTGCAGGCGGGTCTGAGGAAACAGCAGCCAACTTTCATCCGGAGCCGACAAGTCAGCGAAGCGGGCGGTAAAATCCAGCTTGCTAGCGAAATAGCGTTAGCGTCAAAGCCGTGTTCCGGCGGTGACTTTGTTGAAGATGAACGTCCCGAGATGCGACGAACTTTTGCTAATATTAGCCCGATGCGCGATAATATAGCAGAGAGGATTTCGGACATGTGTGAATTTATGTGAATGATAAAAGCAAATTGTCTAAGGAAATCGGAGGTGTTTCATTTCATGTTTTGCAAAAGGAATGTTCATTACATTTCAACATTTTCATAATTGTTCTTGTGCTTCGTGACACCAAAAGAAAGGAAAGACACGATATTTTGGTCATTTATAGCAGAGTACGGTATCATTTTAATGGTCACTTGACATCTACCGGGGGCCGTACGTGGCCCACAATGTGAAATGGGTTTGACGCCCCTGGTCTAAAGTCCACCGACGTATGCAGATCTATCCATCCATCCATTTTCTTTGCCGCTCATCCTCACGAGGGTCGCGGGGAGTGCCGGAGCCTATCCCAGAAAACTCAAGCAGGCACGGGGAGAACATGGAAACTCTACATAGGGGGGTGCCGGGATTGAACCCGGGTCCTCGGAACTGTGAGGCCAAATGCCTGAAAACCATCTTTCTGAGAGATTTTTTTCGCGAGTGCAAAACCACGTACAGTTCAATCGTGGCCTTCTTCAGAGAACCACTTGATCAGGACAAAAGTTTCCGACTAAATATGAAACTTGCCTGTCTTTCTCACAGAAGCAAAACCCTCAAAACTGGAAACAGATTGAGTCTCAATCTGGAGCGCAGCCAATCCCATCGTCGATGATCGTCAATCCGACGACCACGGAATTTGTCACGAGGTATGTCCTCTCCTCTCCCCTGTTATTCCTGCCCCGCAAGCGTGAGGCACATCCACAATAGTTTTGTCGGAGTCAGCCGTGACGGCGCGTGCGTGCACGGTGAGTCAGCAACAGCGGGAGCGGAACGTACGCAGCGGGACTCGGCCGTCGCTCTTTCTATTATTCATCAAAGTCGCGCGGTTCTGACTGGAAAGTGCCCACGATGACTTCATCGTGTGCGCATCAGAAATATTGTGGAGTGTGTTGTTATTTTGGGAGGATCGACTTCGATTGATCCCGTGGAGAAGCGCTCCACGGAGGCTTCGCTTCGAGCCACAGGGTGGGGCTCTCCCTCTACCTCCGATAGACCCACCAGTGGCCTTGGAGCAGCTGATAAAGGTCCCGGGTTCCATCCCGGACCCGCCTGTGTGGAGTTTGCATGTTCTTCACGTGGCTGTGTGGGTTTTCCTCCCACATCCCACAGACATGCAACATTAATTGGGCACTCTAAATTGCCCCTAGGTGCGATTGTGAGTGCAACTGTTTGTTACCCATGTACCCTGCGATTGGCTGGAAGCCCGTTGAAAGCCGGGATAGGCTCCGGCGCGACCCTCGTGAGGATAAGCGGCGAAGAAAATGGATGCATTTCATGGCAAAACCAAAATACATGCTGTACTCCTTCAGCTCAACAATCACTATGCATCTCGGCACAACGTTACATTTTCTGTAGCGTGAGTCCTCATTAGGGTTTTGGATATATTTAATCTTCAATAAAGCGGAAGCAAGACCACCCCCCCCCCAAAAAAAAAAAATAAAATAAAATAAAATAATGAAATGCACAGAGATTTGAATCTGTGACCTCTCAACTGTGAGCCAGGTTCAGGAACCACTGTGGTTGGAAGGCAACATTAGTGTTCATCCATTTTCTTTGCCGCTTATCCTCACAAGGGTCACAGGGAGTGCCGGAGCCTATTCCAGCTGTCAACAGGCAGGAGGCGGGGGACACCCTGAACCGGTCGGCAGCCAATCGCAGGGCACATCGAGACAAACAGACGCACTCGCAATCACACCGAGGGGCAATTTGGAGTGTCCAATTAATGTTGCATGTTTTTGGGATGCGGGAGGAAACCGGAGTGCCCACCCGGAGAAAAGCCACGCGGGCACGGGGAGAACATGCAAACTCCACACAGGCGGGTCCGGGATTGAACCCGCGACCTCAGAACTATGAGGCCAACACTTTACCAGTTTTAATTTGATGAAGATGTTGTAGTTGTAGTTAAGGGGAAAGAACTCGAGGACTTGATCGCTGTCCAACTTTTGAAGGCCTTCATGATGACGGTGTGACCACGAGGGCTTTCCTATTACTGACATTATTGGTATTGGATCATATTTAGCATTTTTTTCCTCTCTTTTGCCGGAGATTCCTTGACTCACACTGTTTTGTTTAGTTTTTTTTTTTGTTTTTGTTTTTGTCTACTAGCATCAAGAAGAGGCTCCACACGCGACTGTATCTCAACGTCTGTATTATACCGCCCCCTTGTGGCCACGATTCACACACACCGAAAGGAGCAGCACAATGTCCATGGAACTAAAGCAAAAAAATGTATCAAAAACTTTTGATGTAATTATGTCACAAGTGATTTCAGGCTCATTTCCTTATGAAATGAATTCATATCGCAAGGAACCGCTGCATCTCAAATCAAGGCAAGATATGCATACAAGGTAATTTATCTTGTTCCCTTAAAAAGCACAACAATATATGATAACTTCTTGAGATTTTATTACTGGCTATGAGTAAATGTATCTTAAAATAAGACGTTCCATAACGTCATCGGTGCATGTGGATGAATAACAAATTGAAAACATCTGTTGGTGGGTTTGAGGCTATTGCTTATTTTAATAAATGTTGTCAAATATTGCCTGAATTCGGCAACATATATTTTGGTTCTTGTTTCTTTTGAAGTACAATTTTCGCAATGGCGCTGCAAACCGGTATCACCGACAGAGAAGACTTTGGATCACCACGGATACGGCAGCCCTCTCCATTCCGACGTGAGGGAAGGAAGCGTTGTCAGGAGGACCAACTCTTTGGGGCTCGGTCGACGCAGGTGGGCGTCAGCGGATGCGGTTGCGCGTCTGAGAGGCGCCGTCGCCATGCGCGCGTAACCAGGGCCGCGGCGGCGGTCCTCAGGGGGGCCGCCCCCCCCACCCCCACCCCCCACCCAGGCGTGTTCTGCGCCTCCATTCACACCAAATTCCAACATTTCTGCTCCTTCCGCTGGGAAATGCTGCCGTTTTGCTATTCACCTTGCAGCTGCGCCACATGGTAAGATAGCAACAGGCCGGGGTTGGAGGATGGGGGCGGGGGGGGGGGGGGTCGCTCCAATCTGCCGTACTGACGTGCAAATGCCGACATGACTTCTAGAATAGATTCGAGAACTGGACTCCAAGTATGGAAAAGGCTGACGTTACTTTGCTCACTGGTAATGCGTGACTACTTTTGCAGGTTTTTTTTTTTGTTTGTTTTTTTTTTCTTCTATAGGTACGCATTCTTTTTTTCCACATCTGGATTCCGGGCAATATATGTGAAATATGATTTCCTCTCCAGGCAAAGGACCATGCAGCGGGGAAAGCACAAAGCGCGGAGCAGGAATAATGGACGCTGTTGGCAAGCGGACAAAGGGCCGGCATCCAGGGTTAGAGGGTCGGACATATGTTCGCCATAATCCTGCCGCGGAGGATTATGTCAGCGGCAAAAGCCACCTGGGTCGTTTTTAGCCTCTCGGTTCTCATGCTTCGCTTACGGTGTGAAATTCATATACGGGAGATAGATAGATAGATAGATAGATAGATAGATAGATAGATAGATAGATAGATAGATAGATAGATAGATAGATAGATAGATAGATAGATAGATAGATAGATAGATAGATAGATAGATGGATGGATGGATGGATGGATGGATGGATGGATAGATAGATAGATGATAGATAGATAGATAGATAGATAGATAGATAGATAGATAGATAGATAGATAGATAGATAGATAGATAGATAGATAGATAGATAGATAGATAGATAGATAGATAGATAGATAGAAGGATGGATGGATGGATGGATGGATGGATAGATAGATAGATAGATAGATAGATAGATAGATAGAGATAGATAGATAGATAGATAGATAGATAGATAGATAGATAGATAGATAGATCGATAGATAGATAGATAGATAGATAGATAGATAGATAGATAGATAGATGGATGGATGGATGGAGGATGGATGGATGGAGGATAGATAGATAGATAGATAGATAGATAGATAGATAGATAGATAGATAGATAGATAGATAGATAGATAGATAGATAGATAGATAGATAGATAGATAGATAGATAGATAGATAGATAGATAGAGCGAGCTCCACTCTGTGACGCTTGTTGTGACGCGCGAGCGGCCAGTCAGAGTCCACTCGTCCCGAGTGGCGATCGCCTCCCCCCCCCCCCCGCCACTTCCGCTCACGTCATGCGTGACGCGAGCGGGCGCGGGCCCGCCCCCATCTGCCCTCCACGGTAACCACACGGAGCTCCATCATGATCCTCATCCTCTGTGGCAAGAGCGAGACGCCGATTGCGCTTCCCGGCCGCGTCTCGTCACGCGACTCCAGCCCGTTATGGACACCCACGCGGGGCTCTGAGCATCCACGCGGGAACCATGCCCACTGTCCTGCGCAGTGGCAGGGGGAAACTTTGCTTCGGACCTTCGCTGCACCGATGTCTCTTTCCTCAGGTGAGGGGAACGCCTGACCTCCGCCAAGGCGACTTTTCTGTGCGCGCGGTCGTCACTCTTGCTCGTGTTGGTGCGCAACTTCCTGGTTACACCTCTGAACTTTGATGCTTGATTGGTAATCTTTTAGTGGTGCTGATCGGTGACAATCGACACCTTAATAACCTCAGCAATGAAAGGAAAAAAAAAGAAGCCATTTTGTAATGGACGAAAGTAAAAAAAAAAAAAAAAACAATAATGAAAAAGGACACACAATTGATAAAAATGTGTATTCAAATTTAAATTCAATAATATATTTACAATAAGAAACCTGTAAAAATTCATTTGAAATGTGAAACTTTCGACTTGCATGCGTGTTCTGAAATTGTGTTGTTAAAGCAACTTTGGTCCAGATGTGATCCTTATTGCGCTTGACATGGCAATATAGCCGGTTATTGAAGATTTTAATAAAAGATAGTTTGGTTTTTTAAAGAGTTTTTGGGTTCCAGTGTTGCAAATAAATGTGAGAATCCATTCATTTTTTGTAAAAAAAAAAAAAACTTGAAAAACATTTCAAATTTTTTCCAAATGTATTGATTATAAATACAAAATCTAGAAAATTTTTTGTAGTTTATTTTAAACGTGGTACTTACTCAAATCAAGTGAACCAATAGCTGATCTTGATTGCACATTTAATTTTAAGATAAAATCCGATTTAATACCCATTTTAGTGAAAAAAAAATTCAAATCCAATGTAATCATATTATCTCATTGTTTAAAATGTCATGATGTCAGCCACTTGTAAAAAATATATATTCATCTGCTCCAACATTAGCTGAATAATTTCACATCCAGTAATAAAATGAGCATGAATTGAACACTCCGTCTGTTATCTGCCATAATTATGAGTACAAATTTGATTATTTTGGAAGAAACGTTGCTTAATTTCATCGTAGCCTTTGCGCAGGGCCTATTTTAAGTCAGCAGTCTTCTTCCGGTATGTTTATGTCGCGCATGTTTTGATGCGATCGCGCCGTGAAATGACAGATAGTTGAACAATGTTCAAACAGCCTTGCTGTGTGCAGCTTGTTGCAGTTTTTTTGTTTTTATTTTGGTCGGTCGCAGTTGACTCGGTCCCTCATGGCTTCACCCGTTCATCGGGGTATTGCGCCACGAGCCTGCAGGTTGTGATGTTAGCGCAGGCCGCCGCGATCACGACGGCCTGCTAATTGTAACCCGAGGATTTCCCATCTTTTCTGTTTTTTTCCTGTCCTGTTTGTGTTTCTCTCTCCCCTCCGCGATGAGACGGTTTTACACGCTTGCGCCGTTTCCCCCTCGGCGGACTTGCGATGTGGCCAAATGATAGCGAGCTTCTAGTGAGTCACGAATGCGGGAAGGGACACCACCGGCACACAAACGCAGCCGCTCTCCGCGGAATTCCCACTGAGGAAAGTGAAATCCCAATGTGGATGTTTTCAAACATTTGCCGTGTCGCTTAAGGGGGCGTGAAGGCGGGATTGATCGGGAACTGATCCCACGCCATCCGCATGAAAGTCCGCGATGTCAATGGCGAACAGCAAACGTTCGTTTTCTAGAGCGGTTCTCCTCATTCGGGTCCGAGGTGACTTTTTGGTCATAATTCAACTAACCGTGTTTGGAGGAAGACGAATGATGAGTTCCATCCCAAGAACACCGTCCCTACTGTGAAGCATGGGGGTGCTAGCATTGTGCTTTGGGGGTGTTTTTCTGCACATGCGACAGGACGACTGCAGCGTATGAAGGACTGCCGCGACCAGAACACGGGGTTGGACCCAAATGCACGACTCGGGAGACGTAGAGGCAGTTCGGGAAACGTATTTATTCAGTCCAGTGTCAGGGATCAGGCAGGCAGTCAACGGGAGCAGCAGTAACAAGGACGTCAGGCGTAGGAGGCAGGTCAGCGGGCAGGCAGTGAGATGAAGAACGGGATTACGAGAGCGCGGGAACGACGTATTAAGCAACGATCTGGCAAAGGCCAGACCGTACGTGTGATTCTATATAACTGGGACGTAATTACTAGAGACGAGGTTTGACTGGGAACCAGTCCAGGGTGTACCTCACCTCTCGCCCCCAAGTCAACTGGGACGGGCTCCACCTTACCTGTGACCCGAATGTAGATAGATGGGCGTCACTGACAAGTGGACGGACGGACGCACACGACGGAGAGATAAACGGAGGTCTCGGCTCTCACGTCGTCCTGAACGGCAAAAAACGGGGGAGGTTTCGGTTACAAGGGCAGAAAGCGAAAAATGATTTTGGAACCGCTCCCCCCCCCCCCCCCAACACCACCACCGCTCATCCGCAGCTGTGATTTCACGCGTACAGTATGACTCAATGAGTCCCTGTCACTTTTCGCAATGACTAATAGTGCATCTTCCCCCCTCATCGTTCACCTGCATATTTGCAACCGAGACGGCACAAGTGGGACTTTGACTTACTGTACATATTTGCAGCAAGTTTTGCTCTTGTGCGTCCGCGTGTGCACCTTCACTTAGCAACTGTCGACCGCTCATCTTCTTACGCACTTTTTTTTTTTCTTCTCTTGTGTGCAGGAAACAACAGGACAACACGGCTGTGCCAAAGATATTTGGGGGGTAAGAATCGACTTTTGATGGCATTACACATTTATGAAGGTCCTTCATTCTCACGGGACTGGTAATTACATTTGTAATAACAGTTCCGGTATTTCAGATTGGTATGATTTTCCGTCACAAATATTGGAAAGAGCTCTCGGTGTGGAAATGAAATCTACGGCTGCTATGAAAACTGTAAATTCTGGTGTTTAAGAATTTTGAGTGAATAAAAAATAAAATGTAAATATAAAAATAAAAAAAAAAGCAAAAGCAAATTTATTTGTATAGCGCATTTCATACACGAGGTGACTCAATTGCTTTACATGATTAAAGGCGTTTCAAAACAGAGGGATAAAACATTTAAAACGGGATGAAAACAATAAAAATGACAACATATTCAAGAAAAGATAGTTAAAATTGCATCCAGTGCAAGTAATATGATCAAAAAGTGGATATATTCTAAAAAGCATGAGAAAAAAAGAAGCGTTTTCAACCTGGATTTCAAAACATTCCCACTTGGGGTTGTTGACCTCACCTCTGTTGGCAATTTATTTCATTTCTGTGCAGCATAATAGCTAAATGCTGCTTCGGCACGTTTGCTTCGGACTCTGCGCTCCACTTTTTGACCCGAGTCGGTGGATCTCAGAGCTCTACTGGATTTGGAATCCGTAATGTATTCAGGACCTAAATCCATCCATCCGTCCACCTTCTACCGCTTCTCCGGGACGGGTAGCGGGGCGGGGGATCGCGAGGCGTTCCCAAAGTCTCTCCAGCGTGTCCTGGGTCGTCCTCGGGGTCTCTTTCCAGTGGGACGTGCCCCGGAACACCTCACCTGGGAGGCGTCCGGGAGGCATCCGGATCAGATGCCCCAGCCGCCTCATCTTGGCTCCTCTCAATGCGGAGGATCAGTGGCTCGCCACTGAGCCCCTCCCGGATGACCGAGCTTCTCACCCTGTCTCTAAGGGAGAGCCCTGACACCCTTTGGAGGAAACTCATTTCGGCCGCTTGTATCCGGGATCTTGTTCTTTCTTCCTAAGTCATTTAGTGATTTATAGACCAGTAGCAGAACTTTCAAATCTATTCTAAAGATGACTGGAAGCCAGTGCAAGGACTTTAGGATTGGAGTTATATGCCCTGACTGGTCAGAACGCGAGCTGCAGCATTCCGAATGCGCTGCGGCTGTTTCGTTCTCTTTTGTAGGGAGTTCAGTCAGAAGACCATTACAATAGTCAAGTCTACTTGACACAAAAGCATGGATGAACTATTCCTGGTCTGCTCGACACATACAAGACTTCACTCTAGATACTGTATGTTTTTGTGATTGATTTGATACGATTGTTGAAAGTCAGGTCGGAATCAATCAAAACACCAAGGTTTCGGACTTGGTCTTTGGTTTTTAAAGATAGAGTCCAAGTGTTTACTAACAGCAATTCTCTTTTCTTTATTGACTAAAACAATTGTCTCAGTTTTGTTGTGATTTAGTTGAAGAAAATCTGATTTAGACAAAACCTCAATTGAACTGCACTCATCTGGAGACACTGTGAAATATAACCTGAATAGCTACGGTAGTCAAAATTAAAGTTTTGAAGACTTTGACCCAAGGGTAGCATATACAGGCTGAACAGAAAGACAATTTAACAGACTCGTGGAGGTTGTGTTGGACTTTTGAGGGATATTTGGCCCGCACGATCTCCGTTGCACTCCAAATTGTAAACAGGAGAGTTCCGGCGAGGGTTCCCCCGCCGTCGGCATCTTAAAGATCATTTATGATTCAACAGGACATGACTCAGCCGTGGCCGTCCCAGCGAGCCTTAGCGGGTGACCAGCGGATCCTCTTCAACCCTACGGTACGTTTTACGTTTGGCGATCGTCGCGGTATCGTTCACGCGGTGTTACAGCGTTTGTTATTCCCCCCCCCCCCCCCCTTGTGTTTAAAGGATGGAAAACAGCCGCCAGCACGACAGAGGCAAGGTACCCGCTCGGATGTGGCTATTTATGTTGCTTTAAAAGCGACCCATCGTGACTCAATATCTCATCACGGCAGGACGGGGGGACGCTCTGCCGCCGACGAACCGTCACCCCCGCGTGGCGCCTCACAAGTCGTAAGTGGCACGGGAGGAAGCATAAGTCACAGCGGCGTGTTAAACTTCAAAGGGACCGTGACGCGATCCCAAATGTCAGGGGTCAACGACCTCTTTGAAAGCGCATCGGGGGGGGCAACTTCTTGGGTACTGAATAATGCAAAGGGGTAGCAATTGGATTCACACTTCTGCAATGACTAATTTGCTCAAATCACCTTTAATTAAATTATAGGGTGAATAATTAATGATAGCGCGGCACGGTGGATCAGATGGTAACGCGTTGGCCTCGCAGTTCTGAGCTCCTGGGTTCAATCCCGGCACCGCCTGTGTGGAGTTTGCATATTCTCCCTGTGCCTGTGTGGGTTTTCACCGGGTAGGCAGTCCGGTTTCCTCCCACGTCCCAACATTAATTGGACACTCTAAATTGCCCCCCTCTAGGTGTGATTGTGAGTGCGTCTGTTTGTATCTATGTGCCCTGCGATCGGCCGGCGACCAGTTCAGGGTGTACCCCGCCTCCTGCCCGTTGACAGCTGGGATAGCCTCCGGTGCTCCCCGTGACCCTTGTGAGGATAAGCGGCAAAGAATGCACGTGTGAATGCATCGATCATATTCATGATTTCTCGGGAACAATGATCAAGCAAGGCAGGATAGAGATGAATATCAATATGCAACGTGCTCTTCCTACAAATCTCTTCAATCCCTTCACTGCTGAGCTATTTTTAGAACAGGTCCGCGGGGGCGTTTATGTGGTCTTGAGGGGGGCTCGGTGGCTGCTGCCACCATTTCGGTGACCCCTGGTCGAACTCTTTTTAAAAATGTATCCATCCATCCATCCATCCATCCATCCCCATTTTCTTTGCCACCTATCCTCACATAGGTTGCCGGGCAAAAATTAACCCTTTTAAGTACTATTTTGGTTTACTGAATAGTGAACAACTGGTTAGCACATCTGCCTCGCAGTTCTGAGGAACCGGGTTCAAATGCAGTGTCGCTTATGTGGACTTGGCACGTTCTCCCCGTTGCCTGCGTGGGTTTTCTCCGGGCACTCCGGTTTCCTCCCACATCCCAAACTGAACTGAAGAGTCTGAATTGCCCATAGACGTCGATGTGAGTGCAAATGGTTGTTTGTCTCGATGTGCCCTGCGATTGGGTGGGGACCAGTTCAGGGTGTAACCCGCCTCTTGACAGCTGGGATAGACTCCAGCACTTCCACGACCCTGGTGAGGATAAGCATCCTCTGAACAGTGAGGCTGACGCAAATCTCACTCTCCGATTGGTTGTTTTTTTCCCCTTTTGCAGGATGCTTGTTGACGACCTAAAATTAAGCAGCGATGAGGATGATGTTCAAAGGGTAAGTGGTAGTCGTACTCGATGATAAGCTGGAGGGAACGCATTGAGGGGAACTGCGCGCTGACAATAGGCCGAATGAGGCACGACAGACAGCCTTTCAGTTCCAGACGTGTTCACATTTTGTTACTGATGTGGATGATTAATTAGTGTTCTTTTTGCTATGTGCCCCTAAAGGCCACCGATGAATCGGCTTCCTGGGACAGACACAGGTAACTTTACCAAAATTCACGGCTATCTTGGGATGTCACATTATACAAAAATGAAACCAAAAAAAATGGGACGTATGGGACCTTTAAAGCTGCTGTGTGCAGTTTTTGTCGCCCCCTCGGCTGGAATTCTGCATCACAACAACAGCGCCGTCTCTTTGATATGTTGTATGCTACGCCCGTGCCCCGCCTCCTCACCATGTGATTGAAAGGGAGCTGGTGGGAACCCCCCCCCCCCAAATAAACCCAACTATTGTATGATTATTTTCTGCTACAGAAAAGCAAAATAATATTTTTCAAATGGATGACTTCAAATACTCGGTGTAAACAATACAGAGCAAAGGAGAGTGTGGTAAGGAAGTGAAGAAACGGGTCCAAGCGGGGTGGAACAGTTGGCGGAAGGTGTCTGGTGTTCTATGTGACTGAAGAGTCTCTGCTAGGATGAAGGGCAAAGTTCACAAAACAGCGGTAAGGCCGGCCATGATGTACGGATTAGAGACGGACGGTGGCACTGAAGAAACAACAGGAAGCAGAACTGGAGGTGGCAGAAATGAAGACGTTGAGGTTCTCGAGGTTGGATAGGATCAGAAACGAGTTCGTTTGAGGGACGGCCAAAGTTGGATGTTTTGGAGACAAGGTGAGAGAGAGCAGACTAGGATGGTTTGGACATGTCCAGAGGCGAGAGAGAGAGAGAGAGTGAGTATTTTGGTAGAAGGGTGGCGAGGATGGAGCTGTCAAGGAAGAGAGAGCGAGAGGAAGACCAAAGAAAAGGTGGATGGATGTTGTGAGAGAGGACATGAAGTCCGTGGGTGTGAGAGAGGAAGATGCACGAGATAAGCTTAGATGGAAAAAGATGACACGCCGCGGCGACCCCTAACGGGACAAGCCAAAAGGACAAGAAGAAGAAGAAGTTTACAAACAGAAGACCGTAGCCCATTGCTAGCTAAAACGCGTCATTTCCAGTACATTGTGTTTGGTGCAATACAGAGCGCAGACTGTGTGAATTTTGACAGTCGACAGGAAATATAAACGATTGAACACTGAAAATTACAACAAGATGTTCGAAGAGTTGATAGGCTTGATCAATCGTCTGTCAAATGTCATTTCTTGTAGCAGTGGCTTGCGTGAAAATAAAAGTTGCGGACTGAACCTTGGAAGTATAACTACACATGATCATTTCTGACATTGACTTTTTGCCAGTTATTTATGTTGATTATCTCTGTGTAGCACACAAGCGGCACTTTTCTGACCCTCCATTTTGTCGATGCGTGTGTGTGTGTGTTGACCGACAGCCCGTCGCACACAAATGGCAGGAGGGCGAGAAATACCAGCTCGGACTCCTCGCGATCCCGCTCTTCCGCGGAGTCGGTCAGCAGCAGCCTTCGTTCCCGGAGCTCCAGCCCACCTGCCTCGCCCAGAGACGGGCGGTCCCCGCGCGGCGGCAACAAGGAGGTAACAACACCGGGGCCGCTGCCCGCGACTCTCTTTTAGCCGTTGCCTGTCTTTTGTGGCCTCTGGATCATGGGGAGGGGGGGGGGGGGGGCAGAAGGTGGAATGCAAAGTGTGAGTTTGGAAAAAGGAGGAGGAGGAAGTAGCTCGGGGGGCGTGCGGTAATAGCCGTAGCTTTGGGAATTAGTGCCTGGGTGTCATGTCAACAAGCTCAGTCTTATGGAACAACATTACGCACGAACCAGGGTTAGACATCCGTACAATTTCTAAAGACGGTGATATCGGGCGAGAGGCGGGGTACACAGTGGAGCGGTCGTCCGCCAATCGAACGCCCTAACCGGGATGATCTCAAATACAACAGACGCTCTGAAGTTAAAGACAAGCGCCTTGCGGGTGTGCGTTTCAAATCGACGTTCCCCTTTTGATATAATGTAAATATAACCGAGTGATTTGGAGAAGACCAAAGGCAGAGGACTCCCAGGGCGGGTGGCCAGTCAAGCACGGGGCGACCGTGACTTGAGGAAGAATCGATCCCAAGTCAACCAATGGTCCATTTTGCCAATGTTTAATGTTAAATTAAAGGACTAGATCTACTTCTTAACCTCTGATGCACCAGCGTGGCTAATGCTAAAATCCATCCATTTTTTGCATAGGACTCGTCCTCATCGGGTCGTGGGTGAATTGGAGCCTGGATTGGTTGGCAGCCGGTCGCAGGGCACGTATACGCTTACACATTCGTACCTAGGGACAATTTTGCATTTTCAGTTAACCCAGTGTGCATGTTTTTGGAATGTGGGAGCTAGACAACCCGCACAAGCACAGCAAGAACTGGTCTTTGTGATCTGGATTTATAGTCAGAATTGGGAGCATACTGTGCTTTCAAAGGTCCACTGTCATGAAATCCATATGATTTTTAGTACGTTATTAAAGGAAAAAAAGACAGCCGGAATGGACCCATCCATTTTTTTTTCCGCTACACAACATGATTTTGACGTATGTGGCTTTTCCCGCTATGAAAATCCTCTCAAGGGATTTGTTTTCAAGAAGAAGCAGGAAGTGACGTACAGGGCAGTAGCGCCCTCAAGCGGTCTTGTGTGTTTATACTAGTTTTATCTGCTGGAAGGTAGCTCGTTGTTCCTTCGTGTTAGCCAAAATGCCGGCTCGATCTATTGCTGATATTGTTCGAACACTCGGGAGGATGGATTCATTCTTCATACTTTTCAAAAAGACCCGGTTCGTCGTGAAAAATGGACGAGAGCGTCGAAGGTTCAAAATGACAGGTAGGTGTGTATACAGCTACTAAAAAAAAAAAAAAAATAGTTTGGGCGGGGGGTATGATCCTCTCAGAATGTAACAAAAGATACGCGCACGTAAGTCAGGGGTGCTAAATGCGTCAATGTACCTGTCGGCGCCGAGCACGGCTTGGCTCATACATCCTGTCTGGGTGTCTCTTGTTAGTTAGAAGTGATCCGCATATCATCTAAATATGGTTCGAAACGATAAGGTAATATTGCCCCGCTCACTTCACTCGATTGTGAAGTGTTCTCTTCTTTGAAAAGAGCTTCCGTGTCCCATAGTAGGTGGCACGGCGTGTTTTCAGTGGCGAATGTGTGACGGTGTGATGTAATGAACAGACGATGCAGGCAAGATGGCGACCACTTGGATGTCGTATGAGACTTCCGCAAATTTGCGCAATGGATGACGCGCTCTCCGCTCATATTTATTTTTTCGTATGGACATTGAATTGTTATAATGTTACATGTATTTTTCATTACAATATCTATTTTAGAATCTTTACAGGGATGACACTTGAGCTTTAAGGTCCAATTGAACAGAATCCTTCCAATTCCGAGGCGCCACTGACATTGTTAGTGTTGATGTGTTCAGCATGGAAAAGGTGGGGTTCCTGTGGAGAGTGGTAGGCTGCTCTGAGATGCTTTGGTATGTGGGGGAGGGGGTCCCGGGGGGGCAACCTGCTCCTCTTTCATGAATGCAAGGCCCTGTAGATGTCCAAGCAAGCACCAATTGGGCCTCCGAGGCAAAAAAAAACAAACAAAAAAAAAACACGGGGAGTGGAGCTTATGTGAGGCTCCGGGTGCGTGGACGAAGGGGGTGGGGGACGGGGTTGGGTAGGGGGAGCTGGTGGTAGACCATGTGGTTTTCATTTACGCCGAGCGTCTCCGAAAGGACGAGACGGGGGCTGAGGCAGTTCAGGGAAGCAAATCCAGAGCTGCAGGTACGAAAGAGGTAGGAAGGGCCAAAAGTCGAAAAAGGGGGAGGGAAGGGAAGGCAGTCGAGACGTTACAAGAGATGCAGTGTCTTCCCCGGAAAGAGGTCGAGGGATGTGACAGGAAGGAGGGGGCTCGCTGTTTGACTTGAGGATTGGAGGTTTAATTTAGCGCTGCTGCTCGGCTGCCAGAAGGAAGGCGAGAGAAGGCGAGAGACCGAGAAGGACGGGGAGCAGGGGGGGGGGGAGTTTGCGCCACAGCCGTAAGTATTTTTCCTAAAACTCCTTCTCGGGCCCGTATTCGCGCGTATCCGTGCCGTGTCGCTCGTTCCCTGGATAAACAGTAAGCACATACGAGGATGTCAGGAACAGCAGTCAGAACATTTGGTTGTTTTGTCTGGGTCGGCGTTGGAACGGTCAGCACTCTGGACACTGAATCCGGTGATCTGAGTTCAAATCTCAGGGGAATCTTACTATGAACTCACTTCGCGCTCAGTAAAACAGCAATAAGTTTATCTGTGTTGTAAATAGGTCACAGAAACCCACGTCAATTTTATTCTATATGTGTATACTGTATACAAATATATATTGGGCAAAACTAGTAGAGGAGACGGCTGATTTAAAGTAGGGCAGTACCTCTAAACACGATGTTGGGGCAAAACCTTTGAGAAGATACATCTCTAAAGTTTGTCAGCTATGTCATGCAAAACCTCAGTTCAGTGCACGACAAAGTATTTGCATGCGTTTTGGTTGTTACGAGAAGACGAATACTGTATATTGGGAGCCATTATTCTTTATGTGCCCTGTGGATTGGCTGGCGACGAGTCCGCGGTGCACCCCGACCGACTCTTGCCTCAAAAAGTCAGCCCGGGTAGACTCAAGCTTACCTGCGACTCGAGTGAGGACAAGCACCGTAGATAATGGATGGATAGATGACAGTTATAATATTACTTTATTAACTGTGCAGGCAGAGTGCGGAAGTTTTATGGTTGTGGCAATTTGACCCTGGAATAGATGATTTCCCCTTGACTTCCCATCGGAGAAATATTTCTGAAATATATGTTTCAGGTGTATGTTATCAGTTTCCAATGAGTTATATGCTGATGTTGCATTTTTCTTCACCGGTGTCTGCAGAGTGATCGGCCCACAGCTGCCCAGTGGCAATTGGATAAGTGGCTGAAGAAGTCCAAGAAAAAAGCAGCTGGAAGGGACCGTAGCATTCCTGGAAACCCGCCCTCTCCGCACACGCTCCGAGCGCCGTCTCCGGCAAGATGCTGGGACAGCAATCAGGATTACCGCCCTAGCCAAAGTCCCATTCCCAGCCCGCAGTTGAGCTACAGGCCCGACAGCCCTCTGCTGAGTCCCGGTTACAGCTTCTGCCCGAGCCCCCTTTCTGGCACCTGCCCGAGTCCGAGCATTAGCAGGTACAGTCCTGGACCGAGTCCAGTTTCAAGTGTTTTCCCAAGTCTATGCGGGAGCCCGAGAACGCAGCGGAGCCCTGATCCAATTCAGAGAGACCCTCAGGGAAGTCCTACTCCATCACCTTCGCAGTACTACCACTACCCTGAGGTTCAAAGTCATCTGTACTCGGCGCCACCTCCCCGCAAGACAAAAGTTAGGTCAGTGTCCAACTCTAAAGCAAAAACCAAGCACACAAATAGCACAGAGCCTCCCCTTCATCAGCACAGGCCCAAAGCGAGGCCCACAGAAGATAAAGACCACAGACAAAACAAATCCAAAGCGGTTTCAAACTCCAGTGACAGTTGCAGACCACAGAGCAGTTCCCATTCAGTCACTAAAAAGCCAGCCAAAGACACATCACATTACGAGCTGATCCAGGGAGGCCGACACGGCCTCAGCTCCGACCGCAAGACTCAACCTCCAGTTCGGCACGCTTCTCAGCACAATACAGCGAGAACAAAACACCATCTTCCAACTGCCCGTGAAACCGGCATCAGTCAAAGTTCGACCGCGAGGGCTTCCGGTAATAATCACTTGAGACCAGGTCCTGACGTACAACCCTGGGCCAGGCCGAGTGCTGTTAATGCTAATCCTTTCAAAACATCAGACAAGCCGCTCCAGGCCAAGAAACGTGAGGTGCGCCAGAGAGAAAGTCCTCATACCGAAGGCGAGGGGAGGAAAGACAAAAGGAGGGAGGACAGGCACAGGGACGAGGAGAGAAAGGAAGACAAGAGGCTGGCGGAGGCGCAGCTCCTGAGACGTCGCTGGATCGAGAGTTCCGCAGAAGAGGAGGAAGGAGATGTGGTAGCTGTCGAGGGGAAGAGGAGGCGGCCTCGTGAAGAACAACAAATCCGTGAAAGTCAAACAATCCAGTCCAAAGAACAACACCGGCATCACGATCATGCGCGCCAACAACGGGGAGGTGAGAAAGAGGTGAACCGGGGAGACACTTCATCTCCACCCAGTCCACCTCCTCAGCGACGGTCCCCCTCACCATCTGCCTCGTCAAATTCTGATTCGGAATACCAAGTCGCCAAGGTTCCGGCGGACTCCACTTCACTCCAGAGTCTCCGCCAGAGGGCCCAGCACGGCTGCGGTAGACCCGATGGCAGCAAGTCCCGAGGAACGCACTCAAAAAGCCCAGCCGAGGGGCAGCAGAGCGAGGACGGGCACAAACTCTACACACTGGTCCCGTTCGGCCGAAGCGAGCAGGCCACGGTGCCTTCCCAACGAGGCCTGAGAAACCTGGTGGTGCACATCGACCTCTGCCTCCTCAAGAGGGTCCCGGACACATCTGTCCATTCCACCGTTAAAGCCACTGACTCTGCCTCCTCCTCCTCTTCTTCTTCGACGACGAAAGGCAAACAAGCGAAGGCTATGAAACATCTGTACACGCCTGAGACCGTCTCCAAAGACACCAGAAGGAAACGCAAGGTACGCGTTCGCAGTCTTTACTAACAGACACGAAGCGTTTGGAAAAACATTCATTTTAATGCCGTTTGGAATGAGCAATTATTTCCAGGTGCAGGTAAAATTGCAGCTCACAGGAAATAGACATTATGGAAAAACACCCACACTACAATGACAACTTGAAATTTTAATGTTCAGTTTACGGCAAAGGGTTATGTCTCCGTGTAACTGGCAGTTATTTCCATTTTGCTGTACATGCAGCCCTTCATTTAATTGACCCCTCCGTGGATATTGCGCAATCCGCGTCACTGACCAATCAGAGGCCGGAGATCTGCATAGCCCAAAGCCCGTTTTTGCTCCCGCCATTTTCTCTGACAACATTGAATGGTCCAGTATAGGTTTAGTTAGCGTTTTATCGCGTATTTGGGTTATTTAACAAAAAATATGGTTAAGAGGTGTAGTCACGGACTTTGTAATAGTGACGACGGGTATCCTGAAAGCCGAGTTGGTGGAGTTCGATTCGTACCCTTTCCAAAACCGAAGACCCGGTACGAAAAATGCCTTCGATGGATCAAACTTTGTGGAAGACCGCATCATCAACTAAATCCATCTAATATCAACCGGAACACATATGTTTGCACGAAGGTATGCCCTATATTTGATTTTTAATACACGTCTCGTATAAATGAATGAGACGTTCTCCGCCGGCATAACGCTGCAGCGTGTGAACGATTGACACACTTATTCTTTGTTGAGCGATATTTAGCGATGATCGGACTGCACAAACGTATCGATTTCTTGCTGGCTCCCGACCGAAGCTTAACCAGACTGTGTTTGCACGAAGATATGCCCTAAATTTGATTTTTAATACACGTCTCGTATAAATGAATGAGACGTTCTCCGCTAGCATAACACTGCTACGCGTGAATGATTGAATGAAATCAGAAGCATAGAGTCTGTCTCAGTTCAGAATGTATTGTATTGTATTTGCCATTTTTACCGTTTGTCTTACATGAGCGCACGTGGCGTGACGTCACTTCAGGAGGCGTGGTTAAGTCCCCTGTACGGAGGGGTCAATTGCCATGTCTGCAAATCAGCTCAACTGGACTTGTGGTCGAGGGTTACAGCACCACCTGCTGCTCTGGCATGCACTCGACACCCTGTCAATGCATTTTCATAGAGAATGATTTAAAAATATGATATATAAGTGTGGGCTGTCCGTTTTATCTCATTAAATGTGTAATTTGATAATAGCTTTTTCATTATGATTATCATTTGCCTTTTTTTGATTGTAAGTTACCTTGTAGTTGCCTTGGCGTGAGACTCCTACGGTATGGATTTGAACTCACCGAACATGGTTCTTTGCCCTATACAGGGACACAAGTGACCGGTTTTAGGGTCAAATTTGTATTGATTATTTAGGGGTTAACTCTTCTATCGACAATAGCGTCTTCCGGTGTAAAATCAAACCATGTGAGTGACTTGCTGCGGGAACTCCTGATGGGCCGATCCAAAAGCTGCAACAAAAACTAAACATCAAACTGGGCGTGCGTACGTTTGTGTGTGTCTACGTTTGGCCGACTAGTTGGAGAATGCCGTGTCACATAAAGAAGGCAAGAAGAACACGCCGCTCGCAGTCGGTCGCAGAGAATCGTCGTCGCTTGCGGCTGAGCGTCTCCTTTCAACCGAGACCGTGCATAATGGGTAAGAGTTGGGATTTTGGGGGTCTCCAAAGTCTCTCGCGACAATTTGCACAATGAATTGAGAGCTGTAGCTCAATTCGCTGACCAAAAATGCTAGAAACAGCTTCAGTCACGAGGTTGAATGCTGTCTTGTTTGTTTACATCTTGTATGTTGACAGATTTTTGGAGGAATACTTGGACAACAAGCGGCCGTTATCGCCCCTGTCGCCGCTGTCCGACAGCACCGAGACCAGCAACCTCCCATCCAAAGCAAAAAACGGCGAGGCTTCTTACAGGAACAACGAGAAGAACAGAAATCCAGCACTTAAGGTAACACAAAATCCATGGGCCGGTTTCTTTCCTTGAAAGTTTTTAGCTTGATTCTAATTTTTTCACCGGCAACTTTAGCCCAAAAAGGAAGTGGATTGCGTCAAAGTGTCCAGACAGCATTCGTCCGATTCTTGGGGCCCCGCCGGATACAGAGGAGCCGCGTCGAACACAGAAACGTGAGCGATCACCCCGACACATCCATCAATCAGATCCCCATTTGAATTTAGGAACAAATTTTCATTTTTGTGGCGGATCCGTCTCATTTTTCCAGGTCACACCACGCCGAGTACTACTTACACGAAGCCAAAAGGATAAAGCACCGTGCAGATGCCATGGTGAGTTCACGATCTTCACGAGATCTCGACAGACGAGCTGCATCGGACATCATCTAGGAACTCGAAGGCAGACCGCTCATGATTATGAATCAGATGGTAGTGGATGGTTCATTTCGAGTGGACTGACTTACTCGAATCAGTTCCTTTAAAAAGATTCGTTCAAAAGATTTGTTTGCAGTTCTTTATCATAAAATCACTGAATTCGTCTTCAGGTTGTGAATGATTCATCCCTGAGGTTCACATTCACTCAACGCGTTCACCGAACCACCACATTCGCTCGCCTTATACCGGCGGACAAACAAAAAGAACAAACCATTTAAAAAACTGATTCAGTTCAGTTTCGTCACTAAAAAGATTTGTTCGTTCGCAAACAACACTAGCGAGAAAAAACAAAGAAGAAGAACGAGTGGTCAAAGGAGCTATTGAAACTGTTAGCTTATCTTAACTACTTAGCAGTTGCAAACTCTTATCCTTGTAGTTGACCACATAGATTTGGATTTGGATCTTCTGTTTAACATTTCATTGTTGACCCAGACCGTTTTCCGAGCAAAACTATTATCACCGGATAATCTTCTAGAAACCGCCGATATTCTGCCTTTAGCCGACACTGATCAGAAGAGAGGAAAAATGCTCAAACTCGGCCCGATTATTGGTACGTGGGCACCCGGTTTAAGGTACCACAACGGAGAAATTACCTGCAACCTTTTGTGAGCGCAGCAACAGGACTTGACTTTCCGGTCCGTTCCCGTGACCGAGTTCCCCATCTCACCGTCTTCCAGGTGGACAAGCTGGGAAAAGCCGTGAATTACGTCGACGCGGCTCTCTCGTTCATGGAATGCGGCAAAGCGATGGAGCAAGGCCCGCTGGAGGCCAAATCCCCCTACACCATGTACGCCGAGACGGTGGAGCTGATAAGGTGAACTACAAATGGCACGTACAGCACAGTACCGTAAATTAAAAACGCAATTAACTAGGGGTGTATCGTGGCCAGTGAAGTGGTGCATTTGGAAACCTGGAAATGAGTCTTGCTCGCTGGGTCCGCCAGTTAAGTTTTGAGTCTTTCTTACCCAGCGGACCAGCATTTTCTTTTTGGTATCAGCAATGGCGGAGTGAGGGGAAACGTCACGTTGGTGTTCTGCGATTGCTTGTCAGTCAACCGTCACAGCGAACGTGCTCCAAATAATCATCGTAAATGTTGGTGATCACGAACGTGTTTGCAGGTACGCGATGAGGCTAAAGAGCCACTCCGGTCCCGGAGCCCGACAAGAGGACAAACAGCTGGCGGTGCTCTGGTGCGCGAGTCTGCTCCTCACCCGTAAAATCGCTCTGGAATATCATTTTTTTATCACTTGTCCTTGTGGGTTCACAGCTTTCGGTGTCTCGCCCTCCTGTACTGGCAGATGTTTCGTTTAAAGAAGGACCACGCGCTGAAATACTCCAAAGTACTGCTCGACTACTTTAAGGTAAGTGACGACTTTTGTTGCTAATGTACAGTTTTGTTGACTAAAGTGAGACTTACTGTGCTATGCAACGTTTCCAGGTGTCTTTGTAAAATTACACCAACATCCACTTTGTGTCAAAGCTTGATGGAAATACTTGGGCATGGTGGGCGGGGGGCAGGAGCGGGGGGGGGAGTTTTGTCTCATGCGAATGAGCCACTGCTCACCTCACCTGCCTTTCTTGCCGATTGAGGCGTTTGTTACCATGACGACCAATCGGGAGCAGCGAACTTCTTCTTAAACTTGTAATGTGACAGGTGGCCACCATCTTTGTGGAATTTTCATGAAAAAATACAAGGCCTATTCTACTTGCCATTGGATATGAATAATGTTCCTTTTGCGCTATTTAAAGTCCCACTGACATGAAAAGCATGATTTTTAGTATAAAAAAAAAAGGCATCTGTTTTTTCACCACACAACATGATTTTGACGAATATGGCTTTTTGTAACTCTCGCCATGAAAATCCTCTCGAGGGATTTGTTTTGGAGAAGAAGCAGGAAGTGATGTCATTAGCACACGCCCACTCTGGCGGGTTCGTGTGTTTATATCAGTTTTACCTGCGGGAAGGTAGCTCTTTGTTCCTTCGTGTTAGCCAAAATGCCGGCTCGCTGCATTGCTGGATATTGCTCGAACACTCGACAGGATGGATTCACTCTTCACACTTTTCCAAAAGACCCGGTTCCTTGTGAAAAATGGATTGCACGGGTGCAAAGGATGAGAGCTTCGTGAGTTCCAAATGACAGGCAGATGAGAGCTAACATCTGTTATAACCTCACCCTAACCTATCCTTAAAAAAAAGTTGCTAAAATGATATACACATACACGTACGTTTGTTGTGTTCGTCTTTCTGAGACGTCCGTCACGAAAATGAACACTCGGCGACAAGTTGTCGAATGGCACGTGTTGAAGCATGGATGGGGATGTTTCAGACTGGCCGGAAGTTTACAAAATATACCCGCATGCGCATTAATCGCAAGGAGACTTTTCAGCGCCGGGAGTGCTCAGACCGTCACACCGGGCCTCGGCGTTGTCGTCGCTCGCGGCTGAGTACGCTACATACTGTCATACTGTCGGGGAGTCTGTTGTTAGTTAAAAGTGATCCGCATATCATCTAAATATGGCTCGAAACGAGAGGGTAATATTGCCCCGATCGCTTCACTCGACTGTGACATGTTCTCTTCTTCAAAAAGAGCTTCCGTGTCAGAAGGGGCGTTGGGAAAAATCCGAAAATCTCTGTTGTTCCTCTGCCACTACGTGTTGTCAATGGCGAATGTCCCGCTGTGACGTCTGCTCGGCAATATGGCTACCAATTGGATATCGAGTGAGACTTCCGCAACATTGCACATGGATGACACGCTCCCCGCTCATATTTATTTTTTTGTATAGACGTCGAAGTGAATAATGTTCTATGTATTTTTCGTTACAATATCTATTTTAGAATGTTGATAGGCTTTCTCAGTAGGACTTGAAGTACCATTTGAAATGTCCCGGAAGATTCGGAGAACCGCACATTGGCAACTCTCTAACCTCTGAGCCGCACATTCAAGTATGTGCTGGTTATCAGAAGCTGAATTATGATATCTGGCATCCTTGCAGACTTCTCCCAAGGGGCCTCCAATGCCGTCCTGCTGGAACGACACCGGGAAGTAGGTGGACAACAAGTCAAGCGCGACAAGCGTCCGACTTCAAACCCGCGTTGATGGCTTTTGCTTTTGCGGCGCAGGGAGACAGCAGGGCCCCCTCCTCCTCGACTGAGCGACGCGACCCCACCCTCGCTCATAAGCATCCCTCAACGTATCCACCAGATGGCGGCGAGTCACCTAAACATCACCAACAGCGTCCTGTACAGCTACGAATACTGGGAAGTTGCGGACAACCTCGCAAAGGAGAGCAAAGGTCAAAGCGTCCATTTTTGGATTGAAGCGCACCCGAGTGAACATTTACATTATCAAAAGAGTTCTGGAGCATTTGCTGGGAATACTTGCTGTTGCATTATAACGAATTATATTTGAAATAATAACATAAACCAGTGATTTCCAACCTCTATAGAGCCAAGGCACATATTTTACGATTGAAAAATCACACGACAAAAAAAAAAAAAAAGTAAATGTTACCAAAAATGGATCGATTAATTACTGTATGTACTTCCTGCCTTCGCTCACGGCACACTGTTTGGGAATCACTGACATAAAAAAATGAGAATGCGTTTATTTAATTATAAATAGAAAGTATCGCAAAGATACATTTCAAAATTATTGAACTGATTGAATAACTGAACTGATTTTAATTAAATTAAATTAATTGAATTGATAAATAATAATAAAATCAAAATTGAATGAATGAAAAGAAACAATTTTAGGCATTTTTAAATGGAAATTAATAGTTAATTAGTTAAAATTAGACTAATTTTAAATAAATTCTAGAAATTAGTAAATTATTTTATAATAAAAATGAAACACTTTAAATAAACAGTCGTTTTGTAAATTGGTTAAGTCTAAATTAATCATAAAATGAATAAAATTCCTTTATGAAAATAAAAAATTTTACTTAGTATCCAAAAGCATTTTATCCAGGTATTATTATTTTTTTTTTTTTACTTCATGTGTCCCCATTCAAAACAGTCCAAAATTGCAATTTAAACACAAAAATTTGCCCACCTTTGTGCTCAGCATTAGGCCACTGTGTTACCCATATCGAATATCATTCACGTCCAAAAATATTTGACGATAACTCTCTTGTACTCCCCTTTTCAAAACAGAGTTCTTCAACTACTTGAATACTCTGTCGGGGCCATTGACGCTTCACAGCAGCATCGCTCAGGCGGTCCAGTACACCAGGCAAGCTCTTCAGTGGATCCGCATCAGTGCCAAACTTACCTGACAAGCACAAGAGGTCCACTGTGTCGACGGGCCAGCGAGGAGAACCTTTTTTTTTCGTACGGAAACTATAACGCAGAAATGGAGCAAATGTACACACACGTATATTAGATACAAAGACCATTTGTGTGTTCCTGCAAGATTTTTTCCCCTCCAGGGTTCCGTAGGTTTCCCCCCCCCCCCCTATCTTGAACTAAAGAGATCTGAACTATGAACATGCCTGCTGAGTTGGAACTGAGCAATTTTAGGACTCGTTCGCTTCCTTCCTCATTGGACGAAGCCGGAAAGATCTGCATAGAGATTTAAAGCCCTTTAACAGCGACATAAACACGACTCGGTCACTGAAATGTCTGCAAATTTTTACGCAAAGGCCTTTTATATCGTTGTACTTTTTCACTATGTACAAAATGTTTTTTTTAAATATTGCATTTTTGTCAATGTTTTTTTTTAAAATGGCTATTTAAATATTTGTTCTACTGTGCAATATTATATATGTCAAACTTGTTTCAGCAAAAAAAAAAAAAAAAAGCTGGGTCTTTCAATGCTCATATTTGAGGTTACTTCTATGCAAAAGGTGGAAAATGCAGTTGTTGATATTGTGGGGAATCAAATCGGCATTTTAATAGATGTTAACGTCTATTAATCACGAATGATCTTTTTTAAAAATGTATATGTCTATTTAATTTCTTTGTTTCATACGACGTTTTTATACTTTTTCTTTTGAATTGTATGTAAAAGGAGAGATCGGGGAGGAATAAAATACAGCCTCGACTTGTCTTTTTGCAGTACTGCTTGAAGACCCCTTTAGATATCACAAAAGCCAGATGCCAATATCGAGCTCGTGCACGTGACGTCACCGTTTTCACGGCGCCATATTGCAGGTCAAACAGAGCTGCTCGACATTGTGGGCGACGTTCAACCGGAGCAGAATATTCACAATACCCGAGACCTGTTGTGCTGTTGTTTGTCACAACAGACGAGACAGATATTCAAAGAGGTCATTCTATGGAATACCAGTCGAAAAAACAGAAAATATTGATGGATTTCTGCAATTAAACGGGATGGAATGGTGCCTAATTGAAATACACACACGCCTGTGTCGCGATCGCTTCATTTCAGGTAGAAATTATTCTTCTCAAGCTCAAATTACCAAGAATTATTTATAACGCCAAGTTGGCTCATTTGAGAACAATGCGTATTAAAAAAAAAAAAACATCTGTCGCAGAGGTTTACGGAGGTTAAGTGTAGCCGCAAGCGCTTCTGTGTAGACGACTCCATCCTTTTTTTTTTCAATCATAGTTAATGAATGTGAGTTTGTGTAAAACCAGGGGTCTTTTATTTAAATATTGGTATCTGTATTGAATACTAGCTGAAAAGATCGATGGATTCCGGCAAAGGTTAACGTGTGGCCGAACACGCTTCTGCGTTCACGAGCCGTCACTGTGTGGGATTTATTCCTGATTGAGAACAGATCCAGCAACAAAGTATTCGTACGCGTCCAGACTTTTATACGCGTTCAAACTTTTCCGTGTAAATCTCGACGACCTACACACACCAGATCCATGTGTCAATCCAGTTGTCCGAGACAAATGGAAGCAAATTAACAGTCCAATTTCTTATCGGCGGAAACATCAACTCCGGCATTAAATACGGGCCCTCTATGCTGAGTTTGTCTAATTTTTCCACGTACGTTCATTTATTTTCACCTTCTAAATGTCTAACGGTATCGGACAAGACTCGGGGCGTCGTGCTATAAGACATATTTTCGTGTCGTCTCCAACTGACTTAGCATTCAACAATGCTTTGTTAGACCAGCAATATGGCGGAATAAACAAAAGTCACGTGATTTTATGACGTAGGTGCACGAGCTCTATGGGTTATCAGTGTTTTATTGAGCAGAATAGCGCTGTCTGGAAGAGTTTTGTCATATCGTGAATGTAGGCCATACATAGTTGCTGTCATTTTAAGGAGAGCAAAACTAGTTGAGTGAAGCAGTGCCTCTTTTGGTTGCAGCCGAAAAGTGCCCTCCATTTTTTTTTTTTTTGCCTCAAGGGTTTTTTAATCAATAACTACACAATTGATAACAAATTGACATGAATCGTGATGCGCTGCAATCCCACACTACAGTACAGTACTTCAAAAATGAAAGCAACTCAAACAATACTGCTCAAACACAAACCTCAAGTGACACACGTCCCTTTCTATACAGTATCTATACTGAAAAAAATAAAATAAAATAAAAGTAGGCGTATGAAACATCAGCATTCCATGTCTGCTGCTATGGCAACAGCGAGCAGCCAATGAGGGCGCTCACGTGCCATGCAGGTCAGAGCGTCCTAATCCTGAATCTGATAGCACGTGCACTGCAGAGAATTCTCCTTTCTCCCGGATGTGCAGTAAACGCATGGCTGAAATATGTGCATGTATGTATAAATATGTTCCACGACGGCGTGCGAGGATCACAACCAGTCTCCCTTTAAACGTGCCTCTGCGACGCCAGTCGGTTCATTTGAGGACAACAATAAAAAAAAAGGAAAAACCCAGACGGTCCCATCGACACCGTGTCTGCGAAACGGAAGAGAGGGCATTAACACCATAAAACAAATCAGGTGACTTTTTGAAAAGACACTGTAGACGTCCAATATTTTGTGTTTGGATAGTTGCTTCGCGAAACTGACGTTCTTAAGCGCGACGGCCACTTCCGTCATTGTTTGTTTAGGCGGGAATGTGTCAAGAGTTAATTCAAGTCGCTGGACGACGTTACGGATCAAGTAAGGTGAGAACAACGCGTGAAAACAACAACTTCTGGTTTTGGGAGAGAAGCTGACAATAAAACACGATAAGGTGTGTTGCATGGCCGGGTGTTTTATTTTGAAAGGACATCGGAAGTTTTCGTTGCACGCGCTCTTGCAGCCTCGCGGAGCGATAGAATGGAAAGCAAAAGGAACCGCCGGAGAGGCTGCGAGCGGTAGGAATGGAGAGCTGACGGCGCGTCGAACACGTCCAAGTCCTCGGGGTGTCACCATGGCGAAGTAAGGTCGCTGGCGACAAAAGGGCGGAAAGTGTCGAGTAGATTCTGCGTAGGTTTGACGGCTGAGCTCGAGGACGGCTTCCTATGCGGAGGCAAGTCTGCGTGGAAATTGCGTGTGGCTCCCGAACGACAGCTCTTTTTTTGACAGCACAATAGGCGACAGATATGCGATGTTTGTCACATGGCGGCGTTTGTGTACCGCCGCCGTGCCCGCCCGCTCGTTAATATTTCGCCTTGAACTGACGCGAACTCGGCGTGGCGTCGCGTTCGGCTAACGTTAGCTAGCAAAGTGGACGCCAGGCTTGGCTTTTTTTTTTGTGTGTGTTAAAGTTGACGCGAGCTGCGGACGTGCCCAGACGCGCCCCCCGACACAACGCCCGGCCCACTCCCGGTCTGTGACCGTTTTAACGCGGGCTTCTTTTAACAACATCCATAAAAAGTGTCCGCGGTCTGTAACCGACTTCCCCGAGTTTGCAAGTCGGAACCAGCTTTTCAGTCTTCACTGCAAAAACACTTCATCCATTCTTAACATCGCTACCCCATCAGTTACCAAAAAAAAAAAAAAAAAAACACTTCGAGATTGCAAATGTTATATTTTATATACCCCACGCGTCGTTCCTAACCTAAAGAAAAAACACAAGTACAGTAGATATCTGTTTCTGTGTGTGTGTGTGTTGGGTCTAGGGGTAGAGAATTCACAACAAATAAAAAACATTAAATGATAAAATTGCAAATGGGTTATCTCTCCTGGCTGCAGCCGGTTCACCATTGCAAACGAGATTATGTTTGAAATTATCGTTACACCCCTGCGCAACTTGCATTGTCATCATGACAGTAAATATGAGCATTAAACACTTCCCGGGCACGAATATGAAACGATCAAATGGAAGTGCAACGATAACCGAGCGTACCTTCTTGTGCCACGGGATGACGCGTTATTATGCGGCTGTGCAAAGAATTCATGGTGTGCGCTTTGTAACCTTGAAATTTCACAATACAATCAATATTTATATGGAAAAAAAAAATACTAGCCCATACAATGTAAAGGAAAACGGCGATAATGGAATGTTGCTTTCTTACCTCGTGGAATGTAACGTCAGAAGCAGAATGCTGTGTGCACAGTTAAAAAAAAACAAAAAACGAGGACCTCTGGACGACAGGTTGCTCGTGTTTTCAGTTCCCTTCGTTTCCCATCCAAAAATTGTGATGTATTTGAAGTAAAGTCACATTTCCTAGCGTCTTTTCCATATTTTCTGACGTGTCTTTGTATTTTCAGGTAGCTCAGTATGAGTCGAGATGTGTGGACCAAGAAGAGAGCCGACGCCACTGGGGACAATGGTTGGTCTGAGAGGGTGAGCACTTTTTAACACTACTAACTGTCACGCAAGTTTTCTTCAAATGTTTAATAAGTCACCCCCAAAAAAAAAAAAAATGAAATTGCACTCTTTGGAATGAGAGAAGGAAGCCAAATGGACTTGTTGCATCATGCTTTTTCAGGTCTTGCGAGTCGAAAAAGACTGTTGTAGAAAAGATAAATTCCGTCCTTAACAATGGACCTTTCAGATGGCGACCTTAAACTCCGCCCCCTTAGCTACAGTTGCCATGTCCCACGAGCTTTCAAAATGGCGATCGAACAGAAAATGTTTGAAGTCGATTCTCTATCGCGCATCCCAGATAATATTCGGGTATGTTTTTTGCCAAATGCGTCAGACTCCTCCAAGAGAGTTCTAGAGAGCGGTCTCGGCAATTTCACCCAAGGATATGTACACGGAATTAATATTTTGGACGGAGCGGGACGCAATGTCAGAGGTACAGCGAAACGTTGGCGATCGACGCAAAAAAGTTCATATTGAAATCCAACAGGATAAAATAGTGGAATGGTACTGCGCATGTAAAGCATGTAAAGATCACGAGTAATATCATTGGAGTCTTTAGAAGTGTTTGACCTGGCTCGTAATGGAACCCAGTGCTCTGTCTTAAAAGTCCGATGTGATGCAAATGGACATTTCTCTTGCATGTAATCGGACATTTAAATATCACTAACTCGACTCTTCCAAATTTAGTTGTACGTGCGCTCTTCCGCGAGCCTTAATCCAACGTAGACGCCTCGTCAACTGTGTTTTAGGCTTTGGAAAATGAACCAAGCGTGCCCCTCGTAACCTAGCAGGATATCTTTCATCAGAAGTGCACGTTCCCCAAGCGCATCTGAAGACCATTTCCTTCGTAACATTAACTTTTCCGAGCGCCCGCTACCGACAACCAGCATTGCTTGTGGGACAATACGGCGAGAGGGGCGTGTCAAGACAATGCGGCTATCTGATTGGCTAATATTCTACAAATGATTGACGGGTCGGAAAGGTCCGTTCCCGAGGCAAGTATGATGTTACACCGTGGATGCCGGTTCTATTCTGACTGATTCCCGTTCCTGTTGGCAGGGCGGCTACATGGCTGCCAAGGTGTCAAAGTTGGAGGAGCAGTTCAAAAGTGACGCTCCCAGGGAGAAGCAGAAGGACGGCTCTTCCAGCATTTTCACCGGGGTGGCCATCTATGTGAACGGCTACACAGGTGACGTGTTCACATTTTGTCACAGCAAATATGATTTTGTAACGCGACGCTAGCCGAGTGCGCACAGGGACCAGCGATGAGACGGCGCTGCGGCGGATTCCGTAGGGCGGGGGCGTTTCTGTCTTGGCGTGTAGAGGCTATGACGATGCGCCAAAATATATCTTTATATAAAATTGGATGGTTTTGCACAAAAATTGGGGATTACTGCCTAGAGAACAGCTGATAGAACGGTCCCAAAGTGCATGTCAGGGGTAATCCTCGTGTGAGACCCCTCAGTGGTTTTATGTTTACTTGAGTCATATTATTCTTACATAACAATACTTTTACTTGAGTAGGATTTAAAAAATTTTTTTTTTTTTTTTTTGAACTGCAGTTGAGCCTCGGCTCTCGACCACAATCCGTTGTAGAAGTGGTTTAAAAAACCGAATCAACCGCCGCACGCGTTCTGTTATTTCCGTTTTTTTTTTTTTCGACGGGTGGGAATTCACAACAGAGCGCGTCGTGGGTCAGCCGGTCTGGCCGCGCGCGTTCTGTTATTTCCGTGTTTTTTTGGGCGGGGTGGGAATTCACAACAAACCGCATTGTGGGTCACCTGGTCTGGCCGCACGCATTCCGTTATTTCCGGGTTTTTGGGGGGGCGTTTGAGTACCGATTTTCGTTTGAAAACAGAAGCAAAAAAAAAATCTCGAAATTTTTGCTCGAAAATTGATTTGTTGAAAAACGGGGACGTTTGAGAACCGAGGCTGTACTGTACTTTACCCTACTCTTATACTGGATCATAGCAGCACAGTGTAATAATGGATAGCCTCACTGTGAAGGGATCTGGGTTCAAATCTCCGGCAGAACCTAAAAGAAAATTTTATAAATTGTGAATCGCGTGAATGTTAGTCTGAGGGATTTCCTATCCATCTTATATGCGCCCCGCAAGTGTTTGGCGACAATTTCAAGGTGTACCCCATGCCTAACCGATACCACCTGCGATAGGGTCCAGTTACTCGTGACCCAAACGAGGACACCTGGTTCGAAAGATGGAAAACCGCTCACGTTAAATCTTGTGTGAGCAGAACCGAGTGCGGATGAGCTGCGCAGACTGATGATGATGCACGGCGGGCAGTTCCACGTCTACTATTCCCACTCCAAGACCACCCACATCATCGCCAACAATTTGCCAAACAGCAAAATCCAGGCGCTAAAAGGTGAAAAGGTCATCAAGCCCGGGTGGATCACTGACAGGTGACCGTATTTTCCCCAAGTGTTTAATGAATGTCTACTTAAATAAATAAATACTTTCCGCCATATTCTAATGAATTGCAATGCGCCTGTATCATGGTGACATCATCGGAATATGAGAATCCTTGTATTCTTCTTCAAAACAGCATCAAAGCAGGGCGTCTCCTCCCTTACTTGCACTACCAACTGTACGCTAAATACAAAGGGCCACTCTTTCCGGCCGCGAAGCCGCGTCAGACCTCAGAGACCGCCGGACCCAGTGGCACTCGTCGGAGCATCCCCAACCAGGAGAGCTCGAACTCCAGTTCCCCTGCTCACAAACAACAAGGCTCCCTTCAGACGATCCCCTCACCCCAGCCACGTCACAGCCCCTCTGCATCCTCTCACCCGGGCCCCGAGCACAGCCACTTCAGTGTCCGGCCGAGACACGGCGGCGGTTCCAATTCCCACAACCCTCGATTGAAAGCAAGCCCCTTAAACCACCCGCAGTCGGGGGTTTTACCACCGTATCGCCTCCCGCCACAGAGAACAGACCATCCTGAACCTCAAACCTCCTCCGGTGCGCACCAGAGGAGACACAAAGAAGTGGAAATAAGAGTGTAAGTATGTATTTCCAAGATAGTTTATCTCACTCTTTGCGGCTTTAGCACAGTTGTAATTACATTTGGCCCAAGTGTCCCATTTTATGTGCTTCCTCTTTTTCTTATTCAAATTCTTACACTTGCAGGAATGGATCATTGCAGACCTCAGCAGCAGCTTTGACTCCAGAGTGCATCGACGCTCCTTCCCCCCTCACAAATGGACACGCTCATCTTTTTAATGGTGCCTTAAAGTCAAAGGACCTCGTTCTCGACCAAATTTGTGTCCCCACGGACCCGAGCGAATGGGGAATTGCGAGTCCCGAAAGAAAAGACACTTCCCCTAGCAGACTCGATCCGTATGAGTTCCCCAACAGTCCTCCGAAGCAGTCTGACCACCTCCCAGTTTGTCCTGAGGACTCATGTTGGAAAGATGCACTTAGATCACCACAACCAACCTCCCTCGAAGTGGACACGAATCCTGACAAAATTCCTCGTTCCCCGTCGCCTCATCGCCACGTCCCCGTGCGTCTGAACGGAAGTCACCACGATGCCTTTTCATCCCACCCAGCCTCGGAAAGCAACTCGACAGTCCGACCTCTTCCCGGCGAAGCGCCGTCCGAATCCGCGGCTCGGCTTTCGGCGCAGACGGGCGGCCTGATCTCGGAGTACTATGCCCACTCGCGTTTACACCAGATCTCCACGTGGCGGACCGGTTTCTCCGAGTACGTCAATGAACTGCACAGCAAGCGAAAGGCAACGGGCGTTGCCTCCTTTCCGGGCAAAGAGCGGCTTCGGAAGTTAGTGGCGCAGGGGGCTTTTGAAAGCCGAGGTAGGAAAGGCGACAAAAAGCATGTTAAATTTGATACTGCCAAAAAAACTCCCCTGATGTATTTATTTTTAATTTGTCAGCTACGCCGACATCCTTTGCAGTGAAATCGTCCATCTTCCACGTTGACATGGATTGTTTCTTTGTGTCTGTCGGGATCCGACATCGACCTGAACTCAAAGGTGAGGCTTTTCTCTAAATCTGGGGTGTCAAACTCATTTCACATTGTGGGCCACGTACGGCCTCGGTCGATTTCAAATGATACCGTACTCGGCTATAAATAACCATAATAGTCATGTCATGTCTTTGCTTTGTTTTGGTGTAAAGAATCACAAAAAAATGAGGAAAATGTTGACATTTAATGAACTTTCCTTTTACAAAACATTACAGGGACCAAGTTAAAAACAAAGTCGTAACAAGTAGCAGATGGCGCATTGATAAGGTCTGCTGCGTTGGGTCTGTCTCAGTGACAGACTGAGACTGCTGTTGTCTTCTTCTCTGATCAAAACAATATAGTAATCCATGAATTGCGTCTTATTAAAAATATATATTTTTTTCACTTTGAAATTATCCTGCGGGCCTGATCGAACCTCCTTGATTGGAGGTTCTTGCCCGCGGGCCGTATGTTTGCCACCCCTGCTCTAAATACACTTGAGGCGACAACGTTCGGTACCCGTGCACAAGTTAATGAAGACTAATTCAAGAGATGTATTAAAGATTCTTCTTTTCCATAGAATGCCCCTTTTCCACCACACAGACCTTATCCATATCACGTGTGTTTATTTTTGTTATTTCTGTCTATGTATCCTCAAATATTACCATGATGAAGTAGGGGTTGTACCAGTTAGTCACATTTAAAACTCCGTACAGACCAGTAACACGCTCGTGGTCATGGCACAAGTTCAGTTAAAAATAGAAAAGTGCTTAATTTTTTTTGGAGCCTGGCTACAATGTTCCATCTTATAACTCATGATGCGATTGTACACAAGTCGTAGGTATAGTTTCTGCTTTTGCTAATGCATGTATTTCGAGGAGAGATGTATCGAGCTGGTTCGGTGGCATGCATTGCAGGAATACTTTTCAATACGGTGCCATTGAAATTGTACTCGGTCAAATCAAGTTACCAGAATATTAACATTTCCATTTTGTTCTTGCTCACAGATAAGCCTGTAGCTGTGACGAGTAACCGCGGACATATGCGTGTGCCTTTAAGACCGGGGGCCGAGCCACATCTGGAGCAGCAGTACTTCCAGAGGAAACATGCTCTTCCTCCACCCGGTGAGGATCGTTTCAAAGGTATACATGTTTGAGTGTCCCATTTAAGGTACACTCGTTGTATCCTAAAATATGGACGTTGTTTTGGCTCACAGGCAAAGACTTGGCGTGTTTGCGTGATGCCGCCCCACGAGAAAGTGCCGAAGTTCACGTTAATGGAGTGGACCGGGATGCTTCTCTTTCCATGGCGGAGATTGCATCCTGTAGCTATGCCGCAAGGTGAGGCACGCAACGTTACGTCATTTTTTTTTTTTTTTTTTTTAATGAACAAAATTCACTCACCGACTGACGAACTGATGCGTCTGCGTTCACACACTCACAGGCAGGCAGGTGTGAAGAACGGCATGTTTTTCGGTCAAGCCAAGCAGCTGTGTCCCACTCTGCAGTCTGTCCCGTACGACTTCGACGCCTACAAAGAAGTGGCCGTCACCATGTATGAGACGCTGGCCAGGTAAAGAGGAAGTGCTGGATTCAGATTCTCATTTGGAAAAACTGCAGTGGTGCCTTGAGATGCGGGTTTAACTCAATACACTCAAATGATATCATTTTTATTCATTACTCTGTTTTAGCCTCTCTCCCACACACACAAAAACCAACAGTTTTGTAATATGTCTAATTATATATTATACCACACTAGCATAGTTCAAAAGAATGTAAAGACTTAAATAGTTTGCACATTCATCCATCCATTTTCTTAGCCGTCGTCTCATCATATTTACATCATCAATCTATGAACAAGTTTTGGAATCGGAAATCAGGGGTAATGTTTTTTTTTTTTTTTTTTATTAAACTATTCATGTTTGGTAACACAAAAATGCCCGTAATATCTCAGCTTTACCATTTATGATACGCGACAATTTGAAATTTTGGTCCAGAGTTTTACAAGAATCTAGGAAATTGACGCTGTCGATTTGGCTTGGCGGGCCACATAAAATTGTGCGGGCCGGATCTGGCCCCCGGGCCTTGAGTTTGACACCAGTGCCCTAAAGAGACTTGAAGTCAGGGCTGAAATCTCTGCGTATGAGTCCCGCACTCAAGCGTTAGTTGGATGACGAATTACATAATGGTCACTTCTTATTGTGTCCTTTGCAGTTACACTCACGACATCGAGGCACTGAGCTGCGACGAAGTGCTGCTGGACGCCTCGGCTCTCGTAGCCGAGTTGTGCGTGGACCCAGAGGATCTGGCCAAAGTCATCAGAGCAGACATCAAGGAAAAAACCGGATGTTGTGCTTCAATTGGCATGGGTGAGTTTGCACTCGAGTGTCAAATACTTCCATCAAAGCGAGCATTTAAAAATTCATTCTGACTCCTAAATATGTTAGGGTCCAACATCTTATTGGCTCGACTTTCGACGCGCAAGGCCAAGCCAGATGGGCAGTACTTTTTAAAGTCAGAGGAAGTGGACGATTTTATCAGGGACCTGCCAGTGACCAGCTTACCTGGTACATACGGCGCCTCCTGCTGGTTAAGATCGTGGCGTACACTCCTGGTTTTCACAAAGTTCTGTTGACCTTTTTTTCTTTCCAGGCGTGGGGCCTGTCATGGGCAGAAAGCTGGCAGCCATCGGGGTCAAGTCATGCGGAGACCTGCGGCAGGTGTCTCTGACTCAGCTGCAGAAAAAGTTTGGGCCGCGCTCAGGACAGACGCTGTTCCGTTTCTGCAGGGGTCTCGACGACCGACCCGTCCGCTACGAGAAAGAGAGGAAGTCCGTGTCTGCAGAGATGAACTACAACATTCGCTTTACAAAGGTAAGCCCAGCACTCAGCGCGCACTTTACTTGGTGACGGTACACAATGCAATCCCATTCCAAAATTCTGCCTTTTGAAAGATAATACAATCATGCTCAATTTTGACATTCTGTGTCATCTTTTTCTTCTTTTCCTTTCGGCATGTCCCGTTAGGGGTCGCCACAGCGTGTCTTCTTTTTTCCATCTAAGCCCATCTCGTGCATCTTCCCTCACCACACCCATCAACCTTTTCTTTCTTGTCTTCCTCTTCCTCTTCCTCTCCCTCTTTTGCCTGGCAGCTCCATCCTCAGACTCTCTCGCCTCTGGACATGTCCAAACCATCAAAGTCTGCTCTCTCTCACCTTGTCTCCAAAACGTCCAACTTTGGCTGTGCCTCTAATGAGCTCATTTCTCATCCTATCAAACCTACTCACTGCGAGTGAGAACCTCAACATCTTCATTTCTGCCACATCCAGTTCTGCCCCGCTTGGACCCGTTTCTTCACTTCTTTACCACACTCACCACACATCTGGATCGTTGACCCCCAAGTAATTTTTTTTTTTCGTAATAGTCTTCTGTGTCATAAAGCAGTACATTCAAAATAGGCATGTTATCCATTTTTGAATTTGACAGACCCCGAAATGCTCGCTAAAAATTTCATTTTTGTGATGGCGTAGGTGGGCAGCATGGAAATGGGGGCCGCAGGTGGGGACATTTCATGGTTTGGGGGATGTGGTTAACGGTGACTACCAATACTACTAACAACTTGGTTTTATTGATATAATGAACTATTTACAACTAAAATTATAACAAAATTGCATTTTTATACCAACAATATTTTGTCCACGTTTCCTTTAACTGTACGTGGAATATTGTAGTTGTAGTTCAGATTGGTGTATAGTATATGTTATCACGTCTTTCCCGTATTGTTGTTTCAGGTTGATGAGGCCGAATCGTTCCTGTCCAACCTATCCATGGAGGTGCAGCGACGCCTACAAGAAGCCGGGCTGCAAGGTCGCAGAGTGACGCTCAAGGTCATGGTCCGCAAGGACGGCGCCCCCCAGGAAACGTCCAAATACGGCGGACACGGCATATGTGACAACTTTGCCAAGTGAGAGGGAGTTTCCTACAATGTGTGTTTTGAAATCATTTTATTGCTCTCCTCTTTCGCATCTCGTCCTTGCTTTAGGACCGTGATGCTCGCACAGTCCACCGACAGCGGCCAACTAATTGCCGCGACAGTCATCAAGATGTTCCACGCCATGAAGTTGCCAGTGCAGGACCTCCGAGGCCTTGGCATCCAGGTCCAGCTTCTGGAGGGAAGTCATTCCGCTCGCAACAATGCCAACGCCCTTCGGACGCGCTCCATAAAAGAGATGTTGCTTGGCCGTACGTCCACCGGCAAAGGTTGGTGCATTTGTGCTTCAGCTGATATGAAGGGCTCAAATTTTTATCGAAAACAATTATGAGATGGAGCACAAATGCTGGCTTATCCTGATTTTGTGCAAGTGCAAGTGCAAGGCTTTCTGCTCATGTTTGCCAATTTTTGTCGAAAGCTCTGCAGTACGACGGCATTTGGCCCAGCAGGGCGAGGCTCCTTCGAGATGCGCCCAGTGGAGTGACAGTTTGATGTCAAACCACCAAGTCCCTGCCCAAGACAGACCCCTGCTCTCATACTATTTTTGGTGACTTTGATTAAGTTACAAGCAGACGGGTACCGAGCTCTGTGGAGATATTTTAATCGCCAGCATTTAAAAAGGGTATCCGCTCACGTTGTCTTTTGTCACATCGGCCGAGAGCCGTGGCGACACGCATCCACGGTTGGCTGCAATAACGTAGCGTCCTCTCGCGCCCAAGGAATGGTGCAAAATCTCAGCGTGAGATTGTGAACGTGCCTCATTTTAAAGGGAATGAGAAGAGCTGCTTTGATTGGTGGTGATTTAAGTCACACTCCCACAGTGGCGCAACCCGTCCACTCGCAGATCTGAAGGTCTGCCCTTGTCTATGATATTACCAACACTGGTCTAACCCACCTCTGGCACAGAGTTATGGTGTCCGCCAAGAAGGATTTATGCTGCTCACAAAAATACAAAACTCAGTATTAACTGTTGATGTTCTGGACTTGAAAATGTGTAATATCTGCCTCACAGAAGCTGGTGACAACAGCAAGGATCATGAAAAGACGCCCCCTACCCGAGCTATATCGCCTGGGTCCATCAAGGATCCTCAGTCTCCCAACGTGTCGGTTCCAGGAACCAGCAAAGAACACGAACCATGCCGACAAACGCCCGTAACCCCCAGAACAAGTCTTGACTTCAGTATCGAAATCCCCTCACCTTCACAGGTCAGCACTCAATTTGACTCTGTGACTGTTTTATAGGGGAGGGGGGTTGCCTACCTGCCCACAGTTTTTATGTTATCCCAGGTGGATCGGTCCGTGTTGGAAGCCCTACCTGCAGAACTGAGATTACAAGTGGAGCAGTCGTGGACTTGCAGAGAAGGCAGACGAACGAACCACCACCGTCCTGCCAGTCCACATCCACGGAGTCCCAAGTCACGTCCGGTCTCTCCTCCTTGTCCTGCTCCTCCACTGAACAACCAACTTGTACCCTCTGGAGCACTAGTGCTGCAGATTCCGAACCAGCCCGATAGTCCAGGAATTATTTTGGAGCTGCCTAACTATTCCCAGGTACATGAACATTATTAGTTGATCAGTGGCGTTTTCTTATTTAAAAAAAAAAAAAAAAAAAATGGTGGGGCACCAACCACTTGGATCAGGGATGTCAAACTCATTTTTATCGCAGGCCGCATTGTAGTTACGGTTTCTGTCAGTGGGCCATTATGACTGAAAGCACGAAAATCTTGAATTGACCCATCATAATTTACACATGAAATTTATCATCTAGTTTTGCAATCAGAAATCAAGGGTAACGGGTTTTTCCAACTATTGTTGATGTCTGGTAACACAAATGCTTGCAATATCTCAGCGTCATCATTTATGATATGACTGTTTGAAATTTTGGTTCAAATTTTAACAAAAATCATCAAAGTTTATACACATGATTTGCCTCCGCGGGCCACGTCAAATCATGCGGCAGGCCGCATTTGGCCCGCGGCCCTTGAGTTTGACACCGGTGACTTCTATTATATCACCGCTTCTCAAATAGTGGGAGACCCTGAAGAACATGATTAACTACATTGATAAATTTATTCTTTATTGTACGTTGATCGAAATCTTGCTTTTGTACTTGCTTCAATCTTTATTCGGATTAGATTATCCTACATATACAATGTTATACAGCGGTTTACTTGCTTAATTTTTTTTTAAATCCCAATAATTTATATTCTGACAGAGGATTTTACTTAAAATTACATGAAATTTTCTCTGATCTTTTCTCCAGTTATGATATACATTCCTTGAAGAACTCATTAAATAAATGATTAATAATAATACAATAAAACACAAATATAAAAAAAATAGAGTACTCTTCACCAAAACATTACTCTGATTTAACCACATTCTCAAAGCACATTCTCTACTGATAGAAGACATTTATTTCAAAATAAAGTGGAATCTCCTCTGATGCGCGACTGCAGGTTGACCCAGATGTTTTCGCCGCTCTTCCCAAAGAGCTCCAGGAGGAACTCAAGTCTGCCTACAACCATGCCGCAAATAACCAACCTCAGACAAAAATGTGTAAGACTTTGAAGTGTTTCAACTTCTGTTTGCAGTGCCGAGTTGCCCCCCCCCCCCTCCCTAATTCTCATTTGCTCATTCTAATTTCCCCGCAGCGGAGCAGAACAACGCGCTTTTGCAGCTGAAGCAGTCCGTAGGTGTCGGGCGACTGAAGCGGCGTTACAAGAGGAAAAACGCAGTAAGCCCCGCCAAAAAGGGCCCGTCGCCTCAAAAGAAGTGCCGCCCGATGAACAGCCCTGCCAAAATCGGACCCCCTTTTACGAAACTGAAGGAGCCTGTGAATCTCTTAAAGGTACCTTCGGAATGATTTTTGTGAAACTCGAACATTTATGGCTTAACCCGGACTTCCTTTTGCTTCCACAGGCTGAAAATGATCCATCCACATCCTCCCCAAAGCAGGAGCTTTTGCCAAAAGGCCTCCTTCGCCCCACTCCAGCGCTGGCCGGAGCCTCTGAGTTACCCGATATTAAAACGCTGTTGCGGGAATGGGTGACCACCATGACTGGTATGCACCTTTTTGCAAACACATACATCTCAATGCTTTTTGAATATCTTGAGTTTTTTTTTTTCTCATTTAAGTAGTTAAAATCAAAAAGTGAAACCTGTATGTAATCTCTGGACTATAAGACGCACCTGATTGTAAGCCTCACGCAGTACATTTTTAAAGGGAAAAAAAAAAACATTTTGCCGCACTTGTCTATAAGCCACATGCGCCCACATTGAAACATAGAGAGATATTTACAAAGAAAGACGGTAAACAGAGTTTTCAAAGTTTTCATAATATCTTAGCTTTTCTTTCCAAACAGTGCCTGTGACAAGGCAGGAACACAGTAGCAATACGGTAGTAACACAGTACTAACAGGGCTGGATTTAAAAAAAAAAAAAAAACATACCGGTAAAAGTCACTGAGACATGGCAGCAACACGGTTCAGGCCACCTGTTTTTATGACCTCTGAAAGCTCTTTTTCGTCTTTTCACATTGCTCTAGTTCTTCCCGTTTCCAGCGTCTCACCGTCGATAATTTATGCCAAATTTATGTGCAGCAGCTCCATTTCCTTCTTTATCGGCCAGCTCGATTGCTTTTAATTTATAAGCTGCGTCATAGGAATTTTTTTTCTTGCATTTTCCATGACGAGGATCTGTTCATGCTAATTTTGTTCACGCACAAACTTCAAACTTACAATAAACTTACTCGACACACATATTCCACTTGTCTCACTCTTACCTGTTCTGCTCGGGTGCCCCTGTCGGTCGTTAGAAAAAATGTATAAATTAGCCGCATCATTCCATAAGCCACAGGGTTGAAAGCGTATGACTAAAGTCACGGCTTACAGTCTGGAAATTACGGTAAATGTTGCAGAAATAGAAAATACTTTTAAAATACTAATTGCTACTGAAATTCTATTAAAATGGATGTTTCATATTTAATGTAATTTATTGAGCTGGTGATGAACATGAATCGATATGAATTTTATTCTTTGAATGAAAGATAAGTTTATCATTTAAAAAAAAAAAATTGTTATAGCTGTTAAAATTGTCAATATGAGCTGCTTTCAGACTAAGATTTTAAACTTTTTAATTGCAAACTCTCTTGAAACTATCCATCCATTTTCTTTTTCCACTTGGTGTCGAGATTTACACGGAAAACTTTGAAAGCGTAGAAAAGTCTGGACGCATACAAATACTTAGTTGCTGGATCTGTTCTCAACGGGGTTTCTGCTCGTGAACGCGGAAGCGTACTCGGCTACACGTTAACCTTTGCCGAAATCCATCGATCTTTTCAGCTGGCATTCAATACAAATACCAATATTTAGATAAGTGACCCCTGGTTTTACACAAACTCGCATTCATTAACTATGATTGGAAAAAAAATTTAGGCCGGGGAGTCAGCTCCTCCGTACACGGAAGCGTATTGCGGCCACACGCGCACACACACACATTTCTAAACATATCTGCAACAGCCGTTTTTTTTTTTAAATATGCATTTCTCTCAAATGATCATCATCTTGGCGTTATAAATACTTGGTCGCTCGAGATTGATCGCCACAACGGCATTTGGTCGGGCACCATCCACCCCGTTTAATTGCCGAAATCCATCGATCTTTTCCGGTCTTTTCAGCTGGTATTCCATAAAATTATCTCGTTGAATTATCTGTCTCGTCTGTTGTGACAACCAACAGCACAACAGGTCTCGGGTATTGTGAATATTCTGTTCAATGTCTCCCACAATGTCGAGCGGCTCTTTTTGACCGGCAATATGGCGCCGTGAAAATGGTGACGTCACGTGCACGAGCTCTATACGTTTTGTAATTAATTGATCAATTAATTTAACGTAATTTAACTTTGTATCAGACCCCATGGAAGAGGACATTCTGCAGGTGGTGAAATACTGCACCGATCTAATCGAGGACAAGGATCTGGAGAAGCTCGATCTGATCATAAAATTCATGAAGAGGCAAGTTTGCATCATTTTGGTGAATTTTTGCTCCTATTCAGCGCAGAAAACAAATGAAACTTGTTGAAACTCTTGTGTGCGCAGGATCATGCAGCAGTCGCTGGAGTCCGTGTGGAGTATGGCCTTTGATTTCATCTTGGACAACGTGCAGGTGGTCGTGCAGCAAACCTACGGTAGCACCTTAAAGATCACGTGAACGTCTTTATTCCCGCTTTTTTTTTTTCCTACATTTGAACTGTTCTCGCTGGCCCAACCGTCGGGTTCAGTAAGCGGCACAGAAATCGCAGCTTATTCCCGGTCAAGCATATCGACACAAAATGGCGGTTTCTTATTCAGCGCGAGCCAAGAGAAATGCAAAAGCCATGATTGTATTCAAAATCGCTTTGCATACGTGCAGCATTTTCTTGTCTTTTAAAGACTGCGGCAAGCAAGTGAAGGGCAGAAATGTCGGGAAGTTTTTTTTTTCATCTTTTCTTGGTCGAAATTCTGTCTTGGAATCCCGTGGAACCTCCAAAGTGGAACACAATTCACTCTGTGATATTGACGGCGGACTTCAAAGTTGTTTGGATTTTTCTCTCGCAGGAAATGTCAAGTGAATGTTTTTGTACGGGCAATGTTTTAAGTGACATTTTAACATTTTTTTCCTGTCATGTGAGAATAAAAAGAAAGACATGACGGCGTACAAGTAAAACTCATTAAAGATGTCTGACCTTTGAATGGAGAGTGAGAGGAAGGTGGGGAGCAATATTTTCACTGAGTGGCGATGTATTGCTGGAATTCCAGTAGTGCCTTGATTTCTGAGTTTATTTTGTCGGATGACCACACGTGTAACTCGAAAAAAAAAAAACATGTATCTCAAATCATCTTACCCCTGTTGAAATGAATGGGAATGCAATTTATCCATTCCACTCCCGCATTGGGATCGTTCCGGTGTATCCCCTTTGGCTACGGGAAAAGGATAATACAGTCAGGCAGAGACCCAAAATGAGTTTCACAACTCTGTCAACTGCAGTGCCGTAAATTCCGGCCTACAAGCCGCAACTTTGTTGAAACGCTTTCAACCCTGCGGTTTACGCGGTGATGCGGCGCTAGCGTTAGCGCGGCCCCAATGTTCCCTCGAAGCTGCGCAACTGCGCATTTGCGCACTTGTCGCACACACTCAGCGCAGAGGAAAACAGATCCAGCGCAGTGAATGACAGGCTGACTTTTTTTTTTCCACTCTCCTTCCTGCTTTACCTGACACCGCCCCCCTCCATTTTAAAGGGGTGCACTCATAATTACAAACACCGGGGTGAATAATACAAGAAAACGCGGTGAAACTGGATGAGATTTTCTCTTCTTTGAGTAAAAAAGGTCTGGTCTGAATCCAAAGTAGAAAGTACAGGATTAGATGGTGTATAATGTTAAAATTCCACTTTGGCAGAGCTGATCAAAGATGAAAGCACTGATGATGCATTGCCCAAAAAGCTAATTCTGTATTTTAAATATAGGAGGCAACATAACATTAACCCTGGTGGTCAAAAGGGGGCGCTCACGGCCCTAGTGTGTTTGCTCAGATACGTATAAAATTAGAGGGAACATTGCGCGGCGCTAGCATTAGCGCACCTGGTTATAAGTACACGGAAAGAATTTAACACTAGCGCTAATGTTAAGAAAGAGTTGAACGCTAGCGTTCTAACCAGGTGCGCTCTGTAGGCCGAGAATTGCGGTAATTTTAGATCTTGTTCCTAGAGGGTAACAAACGTATGCCTGGGAGTATCGTTATATTGTCTGAATGTAAAAATGGAATGTTTCCACACCTTCAATCTAAAAAAAAAAAAGTCGCAGGTCTTGGTCACTCAATCAGTCAAGTCACCACTATTATGGTAGCAATGTATAATAATTTTGTTCAGCATTTCCTTGGTAAAAATGGATTGGCTGATCTTGGACTGCAGCCAACCAGTTTTCTGCAATGGTTGAATTTCTAGTTGTGCTCTACGGTTATCATTACACCTCATCCGCGTTCCATGACAGTTGCTCACTGAGCAAAAGTCTCGTGCGACGATTGGTTGACTCCGCGTTCGTCGACCTTCTGCGGCATATTTTGGGTTCAACTCCAAACGGTACCGGTTTCGGGGCGTCGGGCTTTGGAGGTTCCACTGCGTTGTGTAAATTGATTCCCAATCACGTACATGTAAAGATAACGCGGCTCGTCCAATGTATGAATGCTCTTTTTCAACCTTTCGTACGGTGTATGTGATATCTGATATTTCCTAAAAAGAAGCAGAAAAAAATGCTGTGAAAAAGTCATCCTTTTTTTTTTAAAAAAAAAAAAAAAAGTGCCAAATCCTTGTCATCAAACTATGTAAATGTTTTTTTTTTTTTTTAATGCTTGTTTAACAGAAGTAAAAAGTTTACCTCTTGTAATGTTTACATTTAGTGACTTCTTAGTAACTGCAAATTGTGGACCTTTTCGGTCTTTGGAAAGAAAGCACTTAAGAGCTTCACTTTTGATTGTCACTGTTCATTGTTACCTCTATATTTTTTTTGATGCGTGTTTAAAAAAAAAAATAATAATAATATATCCTTTTGGATACAAGTTACATCTGAACAATGTTACATTTTTACCTTTGTAGCCCAAATTTGTATTGCATTTAAAGAGGACTGACATCAGCTGCCCATCATTCAGAAATGTTGGTGGGGAGGGCAAAAAAAAAAAAAAAAAAAAATCCAATATGCAAAAGCAAATAAGTTGAAAACTTCTGGGACTTAAGATGCGTGGTTTTGCTTTACAAGTTCCTCCTCCTCGTTGATGTGTTTCGTGAAAGCAAATGGGCCTAATTTTAGAACGGGACAAGTTTTATCTTTATAAGTCTGACTTGTGCCTGAAGACCTGAAGCTGTGAACGTTTTCTAAAGCTTGATGATGATGATGATAATAAACTGTAACTTCTATTTTTCTTGTAGGTCTTTAATCAATTCTCATCTCGACAACTGAATCCTGGTTTTGTGTCCTGTCCTACATTTTGTAACACAATCACAGTATTGTGATTTCGATTATTCCCTCATTAGTTAATTATTACTACTGCTATTATTATTATTCAGTTATTTGTACCAGTGATCAAAAATAAAAATACCGCATAGCCCATTGGCCACCAAAGCTGATGTCACCAAAAGCAGATCACCATCTTGATACTCCCAAAACAACCATACCGACCTGCACAGCGATTAATGTTTACGTGGCTGTGAGCAAACATTCCACGGGTAAATTAGAAAGATTTACTTTGACACTGTTAAAGTTTGTTTGTAAAGTTTTTTTTAATTTAATTAAATTCTCTGATGAGTGTAATTCACTTGAACAGAGTTTTGTTTCCGGTTGTCGTTGTTCACTGTTCACTCTCCGACGGTTTTTCGCGAAAAAGCGATGTCAATATTTTTCCAAACTTCATCAGTGGATAAGCAAGAAAACAGATTTTCTGTGAAATTTTTGATGAATCTCATAATACAGAACTCTGCAAATTGAATTTGATTTTCAAATGCAAGGAAACAAGTTAAAATTTTCTGTGTGAAATAGGACGTCGCAGAGACAACAAATGAACAGTGCCTTTAGCATGTATTTTCCCGTTGCCAACCCTTATTTCCAAAAATATATCTGACTTAAAATGTAATGTTTTTATGACAAAAAAAATGCTTCTTTTTTGTTGCTATGTTCTGATGGTAGTGCTTCACAGCATATTTTGGGAAAAGTTAACATGTCACGGAAATCGGACCTCAGGTAATATGCAAGGTTTCTTGCTAGTCACGGTGTTCTACGTCTTTCCTTTGCACTTAGTCTTTTTTGGCTTACCAAATCGAATTAAAAATCCTTCATTTTACCAGAACTGAAAAAATGTCAAGCTCACACGACCGGTTTGAATTCTACACGCCAACCCTTGAGAAAAATCCACCATAATCCAACCTGTAAACAGTGTCTTCCGCACGTTTTTGGGAGTACCAATATGGCGGCCAGCTGACTTCAGTCTTTTTTCATTTTTTTTTTTTTTAGTTCGGTGATTCGTACCCGGAACGTCACAAAGCGTGTCTGATGTCACTTCCGCTCCAGAAAACAGTTGGTGGTTGTTATAATCTAGCTCTGGCAGCAGGCAACGAACGTCAAAATTTAGGTTTGTGTTAAGTCTTAAACTCTAAAAGTATTCGTTTTACTTATTTTACATATATCAAATAACACGTAATTCTAGGGTCGACTTTGTCTCGCACCGTACTCCTTGTTATGAACGCGTTGGTATATTAATGTTGGCTAGTTGGAGCTAGCATGATTATCTTGATGATCGCTAATTCCTTTGGAATAGTTTACCTAAACCAGATTAATAGGGTCATAATACAAAGTTTTAGTGCATCATATGTTTAGGGTTGTCCAACAAGCATAATGCTATTTCTTCTAAATTGGTTTATACGGTTAACTGACAGTGACAGCCGCAAACTATCATTGAGGCGTGTCCATGCTAATTTTAATGGGCTTTGTGTTGATTGTTGTGGGGATCGAGTTTCAAATCATGAATCTTGAGAACTTAAACTGTATTTTGTTGTGTTGCTACGGGTTGTATGCTCCAATGTTTCCCGTTTCCAACGTGACAGTGTTTTATTCTGTAACTCTCAGGTTGACTGAGCGGGCAACCATGGCCACCGACATGATCGACAACATCGCCAAGGTTCTGGTGCAGTCCGCCAAGCTGGTGGAGGATCAGGTGGACGCCGAGTTGACCAAACTCAACGAAATGGACGAAGACGATTTTGAGAAAATGAGGGAACGACGACTGGAGGCGCTGAAGAAAGCCCAGAAACAGAAGCAGGCATGTCTTTAAAAACAAAAAACACGAGAGGGCTCATCGTCCCGAGCAATAATAATAATATGACTGACTGACACAGCAGAGTGAACGTTGCATTTGTTATTCTTATATTTTACGGTGTTTAAATAGAAACTGCTGCTGACAAGAATATCAGGTTAGCAAAAATGAGCAATGTTATATTTTTCCCCTCTTGTAAACACGTCCCTTCTATTCTCTAAACCAGGCTCTCTTTGAATAAACAAGATGACAACGAGATCATATCGATTAAGATTTGGAGTGAGAATATGTTTGTGTCTCTTTTGTACACGTGATCACAGGAATGGTTGTCAAAAGGACACGGAGAGTACCGGGAAATTCCCAGTGAGAAAGAATTTTTCGGCGAGGTCAAGGAGAGCAAGAAAGTTGTCTGCCACTTCTACAGAAACTCCACCTTCAGGTCATTTCACTTTTTTATATTCTTTCGTTTCTAGAAGGCTGCAGGGTACATATGTTTCTCTAGATGTAAATAGGAAAAATATGAGTCAGTTTCGGCTGACTAAACCATATGCGACATTTAATATTTGTATCGTTTATGGGTTATGCAGGTGGCGGGGTTTACTTCGTCGCAATGTCGGCACCCGTGAGTTGTTTCATTTGGTCTGTCGGAGTTGAAAATGGAGCCGGATTGGATAGTCTCACTTAAAGTGTACATGAAAATAGAAAATAAAAGTGCATATAGGTATATATTTGACAGTTGTCCACTTATTTTACATGTACTGTAAAATAATCCAACAGTAGAGTGGATTGTTGTGTAGCGCAAATGTCAACTTACGTAGATGCCACTTTTGTCTGTCGTTTTGCGTCTTAGCAGGAGGCTAGCAGACTTTTAATCATACAAACTTATCTTGTGTTAGGTGTAAATTGTGAAGATCCCGGCCATAATTCAAAATTTTGCTCACAACTCATGAAAAAAAATAAAAAAGCTACTAGTACTGTGATTGCACGTAAGTTGAGGCAGCTGACTTGTATCCCACACATGCACGCAGATGTAAGATCGTAGACAAACACTTGGCCCTGCTGGCAAAGAAGCACGTCGAGACGAAGTTCATCAAACTCAACGCGGACAAGGCGCCTTTCCTGGCCGAGCGGCTGCGCATCAAGGTCATCCCCACGCTGGCGCTGCTCATCGACGCCAAGTCAAAGGACTACGTGGTGGGCTTCGGCGACCTGGGGAACACGGACGACTTCAGCACCGAGATGCTGGAATGGCGGCTGGGCTGCGCCGACGTTATCAATTACAGGTACGAGCTCTGTCGAGACGCACCCGGGGGGGGTTTGGAAATGTGTGATGAACTCGTGCATCTCGCAACACATTTTACTTAGGTGTGGGGTGGGGTGAATTATTTTGCATTTTTTGAAAACTGATAGACTTCATATAGAAATATTGACCTGTTAAGACAGGTGAAAACTCATTAAACAATGTTGGGCATGCGCTCATGGCTCTCCAGTATAGAGCTCGTGCACGTGACGTCACCATTTTCGCGGCGCCATATTGCAGGTCAAAAAGAGCCGCTCGACAGTGTGGGGGACATTGAACCGGAGCAGAATATTCACAATGCCCGAGACTTGTTGTGCTTTTGGTTGCTACAACAGAACAGACGGATATTAAAAGAGATCATTCTATGGAAAACCAGCTGAAAAAACGAGAAAAGATTGATGGGTTTCGGCGATTAAACGTGATGGATGGTGCCCAACTAAATACACACAACTCTGTAGCGATCACTTCACTTCAGGTAGGAATTCAAATTCTCAAGAAGTATTTATAATCCCAAATTGGCTAATTTGAGAACAATGTGTTTAAAAAAGAAAAAAAAAAAAAGAGGGAGTTGACTCCAACATACATGGAAGCGTGTTGCGGCAACACGTTAACCTTGGGTACACCTCTCCCTGGCGTTTTTGCATGAGTTTTATGCATTGTTCTTAAATGAGTCAGTCCAATGTGTATTTAAAAAAAGAAAATAAACCATTCGTCACACAGAGGTTTACCGAAGTTTGTGTTACCGCAACACGCTTTTGTGTACGGAGGCTGAAGTGTATCCCAGCGCTTTATTTTCTTTTTTTAAATACGCATTGGACTCATTTGAGAACAATGCATATTTAAAAAAAAAAAAAAAGTCTGTCATGGAGAGGTTTACCGAAGTTTAACATGTGGCCGCAACACGCTTCCGCGTTCACGAGCCGTCAACCCGTCGTCCTTTTTTTCCCCAATCAGGGTTAATGAATGCGAGTTTGTGTAAAGCCAGGGGTAATTTATTGAAATATTGGTATTTGTATTGAAAAAAATCTGAGTGTATTCTTGATTGCGAACAGATCCAGCAACGACATATTTGTATGCGTCCAGACTTTTCTACCCTTTCAAACTCTTCCGTGTAAATCTCGACGACTCACTCACCAGATGCGTGTGTAGATCCAGTCGTCCAAGACAAGCGGAAGCGGGTTGACAGTCCAACTTCTTATCGGCGAAAACATCGAGTTTGGCATGAAATATGGGTCCCCTCTGCCAAGTGTATCTCATTTTTCCACGTACCTTCATTTATTATTACCTTCTAAATGTTTAACAGTATTGGACAAAACTCTGGACGTTGCGGTATTTTCGTGCCGTCTCGAACCGACTTAGCATTGAACAATGCTTTGCTAGACCGTCAATATGGCCAGTCAGGTGACTTCGGTGAAGTACGTGCACGAGCTTCTATACGTTGTCATGAAAAGAAAACTTAACCTCATGTCTGCTGGGACTGTTGCGCGATACTACATACATTCATAAAGGCATCCATATTTTTGTACATTTTTGTGCTGGACCTAAAGTGCACCCGGTCCTGGTCGCCAGTCATCGCAGCTCAATACTACAATGCATTTAAATAAAATACCGTGAAGCGTGTGGCATCCATGTTTTATTTCCATCTTATGACATTGACCGATACATAACTTTTTTTCAATTCCCGGCAGCGGTAACCTGATGGAGCCCCCCACAGTCACGCAGAAGCCTCACTCCAGATTCACCAAGGTGGAGAAAAAGACCATCAGGGGTCGGGGCTACGACACGGATTCTGAAGACGACGACTGAGGGATGCCGAAAACCGTCTCTTTGTTTCTTCTCCCTGGGCTACCTCATTCACAGCGTCTTTCATCTGGTCCACTTTTATTTTATCGCTGTCCTTTTATCGTTTGATCATTTTTCTTGAGTAAATCACTTCACATCAGAGGATTTCATCGTGAACTCAACTATGCCAATCGTCGTCTAACACGGATTTGTAGTTATTCTTAACATCAGCCCTTTAGCATTGACACATGATGGTGCAAAGGTTTTTTTTTTTTTTTTTTTTTTTTTAGAAATGTTTTTACATGAAGCAAGAGTTTGGAAACTGAATTCATTAAAAAAAAAGTATCCAAAACTGGAATTACTCAGTTTTGTAATATGCTGTTTTAACAATTACAGCACTTGAAATTCACATTTCTCCCTTTAAAAAGTGAAGACAGACAAATAGATATATCCATTTTCTTTGCCGCTTATCCTCGCGAGGGTCGCGGGGACTGCTGGAGCCTATCCCAGCTGTCAACGGGCAGGAGGCGGGGTACACCCTGAACTGGTCGCCAGCCAATCGCGGGGCACGTCGAGACGAACAGTCGCACCTAGGGGCAATTTAGACTGTCTGATTAATGTCGCATGTTTTTTGGAATGCGGGAGAACATGCAAACCCCACACGGGGGGCCGGGATCGAAGCCGGGTCCTCAGAACTGTGAGGCCAACGCTTTACCAGCTGATCCACCGTTCCGCCATTTGTCTTATTTAAAATCACCCAAAATTTAAATGGGAACATCTTTAGGAGATGAACTACCTGTAAATTTCTATTGTTAAAAATGCAACAGGCTCCACAGGCTTTGACAATTTTTTTTTTTTTTTATTTAATATTTTTGACGAGTTAGTCATTTGTCAGTCAAACTGGGTCACCCCCAAAGAACAGTTTGACTAAAATCTTAAAAAAAAAAACACGTTCCATGGACCGATCCATTTGATGGTGCTGCGAAATGATCAAACATGCTACTGTATACAATGTACGCAGAAGCATGTTTTATTATCTTATATATCGTATACTATATATGATATACTTGTGTGCATGCACTAAGACTTTATGGCTTTTGGCTGGAGTGGCGTCAGCAGGCGTCGGACGATCAGCTCTCCTTTGGTGTTGATGTAGCTGTCGGCCATGTCCTGCTCGCCGGGGAGCCCGTACGGAGTCCTCAAAGGCTCAATCCTGAACAGATGCAGGTTTACCAGTTATACTATACACTGTCGAATGAAATATACGAATCACAATATGGAAATTTGATTGCGCCATTGAATAAAAATCAATTGAAAAGCAGGCCACCTAATAAATTGCAAATTCTAAGGTACCTTATAAAGAAGAAAATATAAGGAAATTTAGGGCATCGAAGAAAATGTTTATGTAAAAATGTTTACAAAATTGGAAAATATTTAAATTAAAAAAAAATTTAAGGTATGTTTTTCTAATATAAAGAAATGCATAAATCTTACCTGTTGGACAACCAATTGGAACTAATAATTGCATAGAATTTTTTATATATATATATATATAAAATACGGCATATTAAAAATAAAAATACATCAAATGAAAAACCTCATACCTCTTGGTCGTATGGCCATGTAAATAATAATTTAAAAAAAAAAATACAATGTGCTCAAGTTACAATTTTTTTTTTTTCAGTCACCCCGGTAGGTTAAATCGAGGCAAAAACATTGAAAAATGACTTCAGCACGTCTGCTATGAGGCTAACGATGTGCAAAATGTTTAGCGCTGTTTACAAATGTAGCGTCTCGTGTCATACCTGACAAGATGTTTGATGAACTTGAGTCTGTGGTTGAGCGAAGGTGTGTTCTTGTGGATCACGGGCACATTCGCCTAAACAATGACAAGACTATTATGTTACAGACATGTAATATAAAACAAAAGTGTCCCTGTTTGAGGGGGAGCGGGTGAGAAGACGAGACCTCACCTTCTGGAGGCCCAACTGCTTCACCATGTCTTTCTCCCAGTACGGCCGTCTCATCGTGCTCCTGACCCGCGTCACGATGTGGAGTTTGTGAGGCTGCTCGGGATCGCCGCCGTATTTGTCGTGATTCCGAGACCACGATGCGATGAGCTGATGGGGGGCCAAGCAGAAGAGTTTGTGAGCGCTCCAAAAACAGGGTAAAGAAAATTGTTTTGTTTTTACCTCTGGTGAAATTCTTGTTCTGGTAAACTTGCTGCGTGCAAACCAAAGACAGGGTGAAAGTCCTGTTAGGATCTGACATGACAAAGGTGTTAAAGAACAGGAATCAAAAATGCTTTTACAGAGAAAAAGCATTTCACATTGATAAATTAATCAATCATCTCATTTGGGGCCCACAATCAGGAGTTTACTCTTGTGCCATCCTCTGAAATTTTGATGACAAACGTTTTATCTTGTGCATTAAAAACTAATTTATCGGGGGGCAAGTATTAAATAACTTATTATGAAAGGAAGGTTGAAGCAAAATCTCGACCTCAAGCTTCACAGGAATCATTTTGTTAACTACATTTCAAGTTTTAAAACGCATTCACTGCCAACAGTCTATGTTAACATGAATATTTGAATTAATCAGCATCCGTGCATGGCAGTAAAAACTATTTTGGAAGGCAAATCCATCTTCTGCATGACAACATTTTTGAGTAGCTAACTGACAGGAAGGATATTTTATATATTTTTCAAACACTACACCAGAATAGTATAAATTAAATCCTTACCTTGACTGACGCCGACCTTAAAGCAAATGCAGACATTTTAGTTACTGGTCAGATGCATTCACTGTTGTTTATGGAGTCTCATGTGACCGATAAGGAGGACAAGGTGAATGCCCCGAAAGGTGAAAAGTGAAAACACGCGTACTCAATCCAATATGACGAAAATCTAAATAATATAAATTATAGTGGAATAATTTCCTTAATAAATACTGGAAATTCGTTTAGAGCGCTAAAAGAAGACAACACGAGCTCATCCAGCAATAATCCAGTGACACCGGAACCGGAAGTATGGAAACGGACGTAAATGTCTTTAAAAAAAACGTTTTTAAAATATAAAGGTGTGCAATAATAAACTCCATTGTAACATTATACATAAATGTGTCCTTTTAAAATCTTTTCAGGAAATGTTTTGTGGTAATTTAGCTATGCTGCTTCCCGGGGACATTTTTTTGTCGACGTACCCTTTGGGTACTGAAGACCTCTCACCTTGTATTTTGTTCGCCATTTTGCGTCACCTGTGTTCGCGGTTAGGTTTCATATTGTTTGCATATGTTACCACGTGTTTTGTGCAGTATTTTCATGCCGTCCTGATCTAGCGTTGGTATAACAGGCAAAAATAAAACTAGCATTCCGTTTCTCAGGGACGCATATTATCAACGTACCGACAGGAAGCGGAACCCGAAGTCTCGGCGCTATGTTTACATTGCGATTTCTCTCCTTTTATGCCACTTGTTGAATGTTAAAGAGTCATTTAAATCTTATCGCCAGATGCGAGAAATATGACTCAAAATCACCTGCCAGGAATGGAGTCGTCCGCCATCTCCGTACTGAAGCGGGCTGTGGAGTTGGACCAGAATGGGCGCTTTGTAGAGTCTCTGGTCTGCTACCAAGAGGGCATCAAGTTGCTCATAGACGTTTTAAAAGGTCTCCCCTGACTCAAATGCATACACGCTACAGTATCAGGACTAACTAATTACAATTCTGTCTTGCAAACAGTAGAGAACGATGACTCGAAGAAAAGACGCTACAGGGAAACGATAAAGGGCTATATGGACAGAGCGGAGCATATTAAAGCTCATGTGAACCAGATAAAAGAAGGTATTCGTTTATGTATGCTTTATGTAAGCTTCCTATGACCGATGGGATACAATGTCACTTTTTGGGGGGTGTATGTTAGAATTGCTCAAATGGGGAATACAATAATTCAGTCTGACACGGCATACCTACATTCCCATTCCATTCTTAGATAAAGCTAGTTAAAAAAATTCTCCATAGATATATAAATGAATAGCTGTTTATCTGTATGTACCCTGCAATTTGCTGGTGACCAGTCCTGGGTTTACCTCACCTGTAGCCAAAAATCAGCAGGGATAATCCCCAGTTCAGCTGCAAGACTAATGAATCGAGGGATATGTTTCGATTGTTTTGCCATTTTTTTTTTTTTAATTTCCCTCTCTTTCTGCGTTCCCAGATGGCAAATACCACACCCAGGTAAGGATAGCGGAGGACGCCACGGGTTACAGCTACGAGGCGGTCTTCAAGCCGTACGTCAGCGCCGCTCTCGCCGAGGTTTGGGTGGAAGACCCCTACATACGGCACACTCATCAGGTGCAAACAATGAAGACGCAACAGCCCCGACAAACTTTTACATGTACTACGTGAGGAACTATGTTGGAATGGGTTCAAGAGTTTCATTTAGACAAAAGTGTCGCTTTGCCACCATCTCTCTGCCAAAATAGGCAATTATGATCCTGTTTATGGGGGATGAATTACAGATTTTTGCGATAGAAATGCAGTCGGACTCATTAAGGTTTGAAAGGGGCCGGACAGAGAGAAAGGAGAAACCAGCAAAACAAAAACAGCAAACAGTGACAAGTTGTGTGTGTACGCACAACAGGTGTACAACTTCCTGCGTTTCTGCGAAATGCTGCTCAAAGCATCCTGCAAGGTGAAGACCATCCATCTCCTCACATCGTCGGATGACGTAAGTTTTTGTTTTGTAACCAGCAAGATCTATCCATCCGCCCATTTTCTAAGCTGCTCATCCTCACAAGGGTCGCAGAAGTGGGAGAGCCTATCCCAGCTGTCAACAGGCAGGAGGAGGGGTACACCCTGAAGTGGTCGCCAGCCAATCGCAGGGCACATAGAGACAAACAGCCGCACTCACAATCACACCTTGGGGCAATTTAGAGTCTCCAATTAATGTTGCGTGTTTTGGGGATGTGGGAGGAAACCGGAGTGCCCGGAGAAAACCCACGCGGGCACGGGGAGAACATGCAAACCCCACACAGGCGGGTCCGGGATCGAACCCTGGACTTCAGAACTGTGAACTTTGTTTACCAGCTGATCCACCATGCCGCCCAACATGGTCTACTTAAGACCCCCCCCCCTCCCCCCCAAAAAAAAAAAAAAAAACCCAGCAGAAACATGCTAGCACAGTGCTAACAGGACTGGTTTAAAAAAAAAAAAAAAAAACGTACTGGTAAAAATCACTGAGACACGGCAGCAACACAGCAACAACACGCTACCACAGCGCTAAAGCTAGTGCAGCGCTAACAGGGCCGGTTTAAAAAAAAAAAAAAACTATACCGGTAAAAGTCACTTCCTCGGCACATATATTCGATCTCACTCTTACCTTTTCCGCTCGAGTGCCCCCTTGCGGCCGTTAGAAAAAATGCACAAATTAGCCGCATCACCGCATGAGCCGCAGGGTTGAAAGCGTGTGAAAAAAGTCGCAGATTATGGGCCGGAAATTATTGCTATAAATGCCCAATCGGGACAATATTGTTTGATTGTCTGATATGTGCGATGGCCCAGATAATTCTTGATGTTCAATTTTGGGGTCATTGCGCAGGCGGACGGCGGCCAACAGCAAAGAGCCTTGGCCGAGTTGAAGCAGGACCTCGGTACACACGGGGTCACGCTGGACCTGCAGTACTCCTCCACCATCCACGACAGGGAGATCAGGTACTACGGCGGACTTTATTTGCACCTGTTGACAGTAGCGAGAAAAAGTCAAACTAAAACATCCCCGCGATCAGACACTGATTCACAGATTTGACAGTTAATGATAAAAGTGATTCAGTAGATCACGCTGACTGGGAAGTGGATGTAAGATGATGTACGCCACACTCGTCTCAAGATAAGTTGAACATATTGTTAATATTAAATACATTCTGGCTGTTCACCAGCACAAAAATCCATCCATTTTCTTTGCCGCTTATCCTCACAAGGGTCGCGGGGAGCGCCGGAGCCTATCCCGGCTGTCGACGGGCAGGAGGCGGGGTACACCCTGAACTGGTCGCCAGCCAATCGCGGGGCACGGCGAGATAAACAGCCGCACACCTATGGGCAATTTGGAGAGTCCAATTAATGTTGCATGTTTTTGGGATGTGGGAGAAAAACCCACGCGGGCGCGGGGAGAACATGCAAACTCCGCACAGGCGGGGCCGGCATCGAACCCGGGTCCTCGGAACTGTGAGGCCAAGGCTTTACCAGCCGCGCCACCGTGCCGCCAAATCAAAAATCAAATCAGCCAAAACATTTGTTGTGATATTATTATGCAGTTTGTCTTGTACTCCAAAATAAAAGTCGAAATGATTTCAGGTTCGACAACGGCTGGACCATCAAGATCGGAAGAGGGCTGGATTATTTCAAGAGACCAAAAGTGAGACATCGATCGTATCATATCATGCCAGATTATTGTTGTTATGCGGTATTTCTGGTGTGTGGTATTTCTGATGCGTTGTTGTGATTGACCCGCAGGGCCGCTTCTCCGTCGGATGCTGCGACTTTGACCTCAGGCAGTGCCACGAGACCACAGTAGACGTTTTCCACACCAAACACGACAAAACGCTATGAGACACAGACGCGATCATGGACGGGACATTTAACGACGCAGTATCGTCGCCTTGCACGATGCGTGACTTTTCCTTGTTGACATTTTGTTTAAATCAATGTTGGCGGCACGGTTGATCACCTGGTAAACGTTGGCCTCACACTTCTGAGGACCTGGGTTCGATCCCGGTCCCGCCTATGTGGAGTTTGCATGTTCTCCACGTGTCTGCGTCCGTTTTCTCCGGGTAGGCACTCTGCTTTCCTCCCACATCCCCAAAACACGCAACATTAATTTGATACTAAATTGCCCATAGGTGTGATTGTGAGTGTGGCTGTTTGTCTCGATGTGCCCTGCGATTGGCTGGCGACCAGTTCAGGGTGTACCCCGCCTCCTGCCCGTTGACAGCCGGGATAGGCTCCGGCGCTCCCTGCGACCCTTGTGAGGATAAGAGGCTAAGAAAAGGGATGGATGTAAATTGCCCCCAGGTGTGTGATTGTGAGTATGGTTGTTTGTCTCTACGTGCCCTGCGATTGGCTGGCGACCAGTTCAAGGTGTACCCCGACTCCTGCCCATTGACAGCTGGGATAGGCTCCGGCGCTCCCCGCGACCCTTATGAGGATAAGCAGCTCAGGGAATGGATTAATAGATAAATAAATGTTATCTGGTATAATATCCATCACCCGGAGAAAACCCACGCGGGCACGGGGAGAACATGTAAACTCCACACAGGGAGGGCTGGGATTGAACCCGGGTCCCCATAACTGCGAGGCCAATGCTTTCCAGCTCTGCACCGTGCCACCTCTTGTATAATATTCACGGTGAAAATTCAACAAAGTAAGAGTTTTTACAATTTGTATATATATATATATATATGAGTTGAGCTGACGCATTTTTCATGTCATGCTCTGAACGTGGGGAAGACAATCGGATTCGATTGGTGAATTATTGTAATAACAGATCTTGATAATTTTTGAATCCATCATCTTCCTTTCTTATTTGTCATCGCTTGTTACATATTTATCTGGGAAATACACGAGATGTATGGGATTCAGGCCAATCTTAAAAGATGCAACACATCTTTTTCCCAAAAAAACGCCACAATTTTACAGGTGGGGGGGGGGAGTTTGTAATTTATATGGAATTATGTCGCAAGATATGATCTGCTCCCAAGATGGTTAAAGAAGACAATTGCAAAATATTCTAAAACAATATAATTAGAATATTTTGCATTGGACGGAAAGTCATTAAAGCGGAGAGTAAAACAGCAGGAAAATTATTGTTTCAAGAGGAAAACAAAAAAAAAAAAAAGTATTTATTTTAAGCGACATGATGAAACCAGAAATGATTTTGTGAATCACGGCGCACGCCTGTCCGTTTGGGCGTCCCTAATGTAGCGGCCTGTCGATATTGCTGAAATATGTGAATGAATCGTGAGCCCTGCGAGATGAACCGACGTTATGACGGGATTATCCGTCGGCCTTAATCTCGACATGTCATCTGCATGCATGCGGTCCGCTTTGGGGGGGGGATTATAATCCCGCACCTCAGGGTAGCTGCCGCCAAAAACAAAATAACTCTCAACGCCAAGATTCATACTTACAACAGAAAAGATGTATCGGCGTTTTATGTCACCGCTTCGACGACGCGCGTTCAATCCCCAAATGGCCGATTTGAGCAATAATTTGCAGGCCTCGGTGGGGTAATCCACATCGACAGCTGTTCTGGTGCCGTGGGCGAGGGTTCGGATTTGTGTGCCGACCACAAAAATAAAAATAGAAATTGTGGATGTCCTTCGGCTCGTTTCCCTTCCTCCTTTTCTCCCTTTGACTACAAACCGGTGGCCTATATCGGGAACGTCTCTTTTACGTCAAGACTATCCCGGATGAAAAATGAGGAATTCATGTCGCAACACAAAATACAATTTTACATTAGTTAGAATTATATATATGCAAAATATAAAATACTACGTCCGTGGACGACTCTTTGCAATTTAACATCTAACAACCGAAAAATGGACAAATTTGTTTATTTAAAAAAAAAAAAAGAATACCATAATTCACGGCCTAAAGAACGCACCTGTTTACAAGCCTCACCGAGTACGTTTGTAAAGGAAATACTAATTGGTGCATACGTACGCCGCAGCTGTGGAAAAGCCGCAAGCGCCCACATTGAAACGCGAGATATTTACAAAGAACGATGGTACACAGAAAGAGTTTAACGCTAGTGCTAATGCTAGCAACGCATTAATGCTAGCGCCGCACTAGTGCTAACGCTAACAGGGCTGTTTAAAATAACACTTATTGGTAAATATCAGTGAGAGACGCCAGTAACACACCAGCAACACGCTAGCACAGAGCTCACGCTAGCGTGGCGCTAACATGGCCGGTAAAAGTCACCTCCTCGGCACATGTATTCCACCGGTCTTGTTCTTGCCTTTTTCGCTCGAGTGCCCCCTCGCGGCCGTTAGAAAAAAAATGCGCAAATTAGCCGCATCACCGCATAAACCGCAGGGGTGAAAGCCTGTGGAAAAAAAGTCGCGGCTTGTCGTCTGAAAATTACGGTAAATACTGTCCCCGATGGTGTATTGGGTTCAGTTCCGCCTCGATATGTGCCCTGCGAAGGACTGCCGACCAGTTCAGGGTTTGGACAGCTGGGTTAGACTCCTGTGACCCTAAGCGGGATCGGCAATGTTGAAAATGGATGAATGAATGGATGAATGAATGAATGAATACTGTAAATACTCACCAGTGGGAATTCTTAAGTTCCCAAACTGTAAAGTAAGAGTTTTACCCTGTGCGGTATATTACATGGAATGTTAAAAAAAATCATATGTAAAACATATCTGGGCATTGCTACTTTGTACAAAAAATGTCAAATTCTGCTAATGTTAGAATAATATCATAGCCATATTTGATCAATTTCAGAAAATGAGAGAACAAAAAAAATTCAACTGATAACAATCCAGTTCATGTATACTTTAGTGAAAATGTATCTATATTTCCTTCTTTTGTACTTCAATGTTCATATCGATTTTATGAAATCATCTTTGGTGTACAATGTTATATAAAGGTGTACTGTCGGTGGTTGCGGGTGGGGTCGTAATAATAAACAGCCGAGAAGCGCTGCATTAAGCTAACTGTGTTCAACTTATTTATAATATAAATATGTCATTTGTAATGTTAAAAAAATCCAATTCTATTTTCACTGGTGTGACGCTTGTGTCTTTTTCGAGGTGACTTTGAAGTGGCGGTGCGGCGCCCGAGCGCCCTCTATTGGCCGGGCACCGCTAAATCGAGGCGACGACGAAACATTATACGGCGTAACAGTGGCGCCGGCCCCTCTGCGGGAAACCGGACCAGCAACGCGGGCGGGCCCGCGACGGACAAAATGAGCCCGAACGCCCTCGTGTCGGACCGCAGCCGTTGGACTCGCGGCGCCGAACGGCCTCTTAAACAATTCACATGCATGAATCAGCCATTGGATCACTTTTTTTGTTTTTTTTTTTTTTTACTCCCCTTTGGCAATTAGTGAACGTTCATTCCTGTCCTCTTTCCAACTACAGCTTTCACCCCCCCCCCCCCCACACACACACACTCCCTTCCTCTACTTCACCCCCCCCCCACTCCACCCCCCTTTCCTCTCATTTCTGGGCCCAAAATCAGGTTAGTGTTTTATAAGGAGCTTAGCGCAGAGGGCCACAGTGTGCTGCTAATGTAATAGAGTATCTCTTCTCCCCCCCCCCCATCGTTCTGTTCTGTCCTCTTTTCTCTCTGTGCATGGAGTGACCTTCTCCCTCTCTCTCTCTTCTCTCTCTCTCTCTCTCGCTCTCTCTCCCTCCGCCACCACTTCCTCCTCCTTCCTCTCTGCAGATGTGGACGACAAGCCTGCAGGTTCAAACATCGCAAGACGCCGACGGGGCAAGTCGGCGGGAGGGGACGACGGACAGCCGAAGGGGGGTCCCGGGACGACTTTGCGGCGCATTGAGGTACTTTCTTTAGTCGTGGGGGGGGGGGGGGGGGGGGCTTAAATGAGAAGTTTGTCATCCTTTTGTTTCCCAAATTGTCTTCTTGCTTTGTGCGTCCGTGCACGAGCTGCATTTTTGCAGTATTCCCATACACAGCGCAATTTCATTTCATAAATTTTAACGTAACTTTCGTCCCATATTGCGTCAGGGCTCAGGTGTTTTGTCGGAGAGCGCGCCGCCGATGCGAGAGGTGCAGTCTGGACTTTGCTTCCGCCGGCTGACACATCTCGTTTTTATCGCGTTAGGAATGCGTTGCGTTGACGGCGGCGCTCGGGTCCGGGCCGCCCGAGCCGAAGCGCGGCAGCGCTGTAATGAGCCGTAGTGACAGGGTGGCGCAGCTGGAAAGTGTTCTGAGGACCCGGGTTCGATCCCGGCCCGCCTGTGTGGAGTTTGCATGTTCTCCCCGTACCTGCGTGGGTTTTCTCCGGGTACTCGGGTTTCCTCCCACATCCCCAAAACACGCAACATTAATTTGACACTCTAAATTGCCCCTAGGTGTGATTGTGAGTGCGGCTGTCTGTCTCGATGTGCCCTGCCGATTGGCTGGCGACCAGTTCAGGGTGCAGCCCGCCTCCTGCCCTTTGACAGCTGGGACAGGCTCCGGCGCTCCCCGCGACCCTCGTGAGGATAAGCGGCTAAGACGATGAATGGATGGACTTTCGGCAAAACAGATTTCACCTGGACAACATTTTCGCTCCTTAAGAAAAACAAAATATGTCTGGAAAAATTGTTCCTCAATTCTAAATTTGACACAACACAGGGAAGAAAGCCAATCAACTATATGAAAAGAAAAACTTACCGAATGGGCCGGTTTCTCTCTTCGTAGCGCACTAAAAGTGTTGAAACCGTCACCCGCTCAGCTCTCAACTGTTGAATAGGACCCCCCAAAAAATGGATGCTGCTTGGTTTAGCTCGTTATGCCCGCACATGAAAATATATCCACTTAAAGTCCCCAAATAGCCGGACTGTGTCCCACTAGAGCTTTTCCACGACGTCCCTCTCCAATATACTAACGTTCATATTGGATTGGAACATTTTTTTTCTTCCTCGTTTGCTCTTTTCCCGTCTTTCTTTAACGCATTCATGGGCAGGGTGGCAGTTTTTTGCTTTCTTGAGATAAAAGTCTCCTAACAGGCCACAATCAAGGAAATACTTGTTTTTCGTTTAACGCGTAAAACAAAGGGCAACAAAAGATGCACGCTCTCGCGGGCAGCGCCCCAAAACAGTTTTGTGAAGGGATACATACTAGAGATATGCTTATTAATTAATTCTTATTCTAGAACGACAGTTTCGCATTAATAATACTGATGGATTAGCATTTTGAAGACAAACCTGGTCGCATACTGAGCTTTAAACGCTCCACGTGTTCTTGAGGCAGCCATGCTGGGTCAGGAAGGAAAGGGAAATAACTCCGTGCTTACATTGACCGATGAGTTATCCTCTCCTGATGCCAAATTATGGCTTCGGATTAAAACGCTGAAATATTTTGATGTACTGAAGGATATAATGCGTGAAAATCGTGACGTCCCAAAAATGGGACGCTGGTTTTAATGCGGCTCCACTCACAGCCGACGACAAGACACTCTAAAGCGCGACGTCACCCCGAAAACCCGGTTTAAGCACTGCTTTTCTTGTTTTTTTTTTTTTTAGTCTAGTCAGTAAAACGTGAAATCAATAACACACATTAATGAAGGGGGCTTGTGCAACGCATGAAATATTTCCCTCCCGCATCAAATTATTTCAATTCCTCGTTGTGATTCCGTCTCGTCTGCAGGTGTACCTAATGAAGCGTCCCGCCGTGGCCCGGCCGTCTCCTTAAAAGGATCAAAGTGCGCTCGCCCCACCCCTCCCGACGGCCAAGGTCGGTCCCGGTCTCGATAAGACCAATAAACCTTTGGACCGCGAGTCCGGGTGTCACATCCTCCGGCTTGTTGCGCCGCTTACTTCTATGCGACTGATATCATATTTTGTGGTTGCTGCTTGTTTGCAGAGCGTTTTGTACCGGGAAGACGAATGGAGGCCTTTTCTGCGGGCACAGAGGAGGGCGCCGAGGATACTTCGGGTGAGATTTTCTAGCAGTTTATCGAAGCTGGCGCACGTGCGTGGTCTCAAGTGGCGAACGAAGTGGCATTGATTACATGAGCGAGCAGCGAGATGCCTGTCAGGAAAAGTGGCGGAAGGCAAAGCGTTCAAATTCCGCCCCACCTTGTGACATGAAATCAAACTTCGCCATAAGCAGAGCCACATTGTTGTTAAAAAGTGCACACACACAAAAAAAAAAAATGCCCCGTTCCACGTCGTCTCTCTCAGAACCGCGAAAGTCCAGACTGAAGTTGCTGAGGTCTCGTCTGTTCTCGAGAAGCAAGCGAGCCGGCGGCGACTTCGCCGCCAAGTTCAGCCGGTCGGCCAGCGACATCCACGCGGCGAAGGCGCTGGGATCTGATGAAGATTTGGCGTAAGTGTCGCTTCGGAGAAACGCAAGCCAGGAGCAAAAGAGACAAAATTCTACTTAAAAAAAAAAAAAGATATCAATTTTTGAATTACTTTTTTTTTTTTAGTTCAACTTGTCATGAATGAATTAAATGAGCTGTGCCTTTACTTCCTCGCAATGCTAATTCATCTGAATTAGAGAAATGTCTCCGATTTCCTGATTTCAAAAAGTCCTTCAAATTCTTCTTGGGGGGGGGTGAACGAGTGAATCGTCTCAACATTGTGACTGTGCAGACAATGAAAATATTTCACCATTTCGAGCACTTTTGACAGTCGAGATGAGAAACGTCTCCCGTGTATTGTCCTTGACGGACACCGACAGCAGCGCTACTTCTATCGATCAGAGCGTCCGACCTGCCGCTTCTGCCAGTTATGCACATTCTGTGTCACGGTAAAAAACGAAAAAACGTTGACATGGTCGGTAGTTTTGAGGCGGCACGGCGGCTCAGCTGGTAAAGCGTTGGCCTCACAGTTCTGATGTCCAGGGTTCGATCCTGGCCCCCGCCTGTGTGGAGTTTGCGTGTTCTCCTCGCCCCTGCGTGGGTTTTCTCCAGGTTTCCTCCCGCATCCCCAAAACATGTCATATTAATTCGACACTAAGTTGCTCATAGATGTGATAGTGAGTTAGGATTGTTTGTCTCGATGTGCCCTGCTATTGGCTAGCGACCAGTTCTGGGTGTACACCGCCTCCTGCCCCTTGACAGCTGTGATAAGCTCCAGCATGCTCCGCGACCCCTCTGAGGATAAGCGGCAAAGGAAATGAATGGATGGTAGTTTTTTTTCTTTTTTTTTAAAGCTATAAATTTATGGTAGTAACATTGAGACAAACAGCCACACTCACAATCACACCTACGGGCAATTTACATCCATCCATTTTCTTAGCCGCTTGTCCTCACAAGGGTCGCTGGGAGTGCCGGAGCCTATCCCAGCTGTCAACTGGCAGGAGGCGGGGCACACCCTGAACTGGTTGTCAGCCAATTGCAGGGCACAGCAAGACAAACAGCCACAATCACACCTACGGGCAATTTACATCCATCCATTTTCTTAGCCACTTGTCCTCACAAGGGTCGCTGGGAGTGAGGGGAGGCCTATCCCAGCTGTCAACGGGTAGGAGGCCGGGGTACACCCTGAACCGGTCGCCAGCCAATCGCAGGGCTCGTGGAGACAAACAGCCGCACTCACAATCACACCGAGGGACAATTTGGAGTGTCCAATTAATGTTGCATGTTTTTGGGATGCGGGAGGAAAGCGGAGTGCCCGGACAGGATAACAGGATGGAAAATGTCCGAGCGTCGTGACCTCCGGTAAGCTGGCGTGTCGTCTTTTCAGATGCCCCCAGGGAACGTTGGGCTCTCGGGCGCTGTCCCACGACAGCGTCTTCTGGGCCGAGCAGGTGCGGCCGGACCGCGCCGACGGCGAGCCCGTCAGGGTGTTGTCCCAGGAGAACGTCCACGGCAAAATCAAAGCTTTACAGGTAAGTTCAAGAACTGCAGTTGAAAAGATTATTAAAAAAAAAAAAATGGAATTCACTCAGGAGGGCGGCACGATGGCCTCACAGTTCCGAGGTCGCGGGTTCGATCCCGGCCCTGACTGTGTGGAGTTTGCATGTTCTTCCCGTGCCTGCGTGGGTTTTCTCTGGCTACGCCGGTTTCCTCCCTCGTCCCAACATTAATTGGACACTCTAAATTGCCCGTAGGTGTGATTGTGAGTGCGGCTGTTTGTTTCCGTGTGCCCTGCGATTGGCTGGCGACCAGTTCAGGGTGTGCCCCGCCTCCTGCCCGTTGACAGCCGGGATAGGCTCCGGCACTCCCTGCGACCCTTGTGAGGATAAGCAGCTAAGAAAATGTATGGATGTAAATTGCCCGTAGGTGTGACTGTGAGTGTGACTGTTTTTTTCTCGATGATGCCCTGCGATTGGCTGGCGACCAGTTCAGGGTGTGCCCCGCCTCCTGCCCGTTGACAGCCGGGATAGGCTCCGGCACTCCCTGCGACCCTTGTGAGGATAAGCAGCTAAGAAAATGTATGGATGTAAATTGCCCGTAGGTGTGACTGTGAGTGTGGCTGTTTTTTTCTCGATGATGCCCTGCGATTGGCTGGCAACCGGTTCAGGGTGTGCCCCGCCTCCTGCCCGTTGACAGCCGGGATAGGCTCCAGCATTCTCTGCGACCCTTGTGAGGATAAGCGACAAAAGAAAATGTATGGACGTAAATTGCCCGTAGGTGTGACTGTGAGTGTGGCTGTTTTTTTCTCGATGATGCCCTGCGATTGGCTGACAACCGGTTCAGGGTGTGCCCCGCCTCCTCCCCGTTGACAGCCGGGATAGGCTCCGGCACTCCCTGCGACCCTTGTGAGGATAAGCGACAAAAGAAAATGGACGGATGAACTCAGGAGCTTTTTCATTTTGACAGCTGAAGCTTCAGCAGCAGAAGATGCATCTGGGGCCGCCTCCTCTCGTGCTGCCGACCAGGCGGCAGGAGGACGAGGGAGGCCCCCCCGAGGACGGCCCTCCTCCCCGCAAAAGCCCCGAGTTCCCCACGGTGGATGTGGCGACCTACGGAGTCCTCGCCAAGGTGAAAATCAACAAGTTTCCCCACGCAAATAGAAATCACTTCATAAAAATGTATTCAGAAAAAGACAAAAAAAAGGGTAAAAAGCACAAAAAAACCGTTTTTTTTCCCCCGGCAGGTGCTTTCCCAGCCGAGCTCGCGTCCGCTCTCCCCCATCTTCAAACCTCCGGATTCGAAATCTGCAACCGGGCCCCCTCGCGAGGCCCCGTCGGGCTTCGGCGCTCCGGCCCGGTTCACCCCTTCCCTGGACACGTCCGCGGCCCGGCACCGCGTGTCCGTCAAGCCCCGGAACCAGAGGGCCAGCACCAAGAGGAGGCTCGCTGAGGTGAGTGACCCGTTTTGCCGTCTGAAGCCATCCCGTCCTGTACCAAGAGATTGAAATTGTCTTCAGGATATTTTTATGGGTCTTTTTGGATCACAGTTTGTGGTATAATTATGATTTTAATCAGGAATATAGGCAGCTATCATCATTAGTGAACTATTGCTTGGAATTTTTCGACGATTGGCAGCAGAATTTGCTACGTAAAATTCCCTTTCCATCCATGTGTTGCGGGCCACGTTGTAGTTATGATTTTGCCTCATGATATTTACACATCAATTTTATGAGCTGGTTTTGGAATCAGAAATCAGGGGTGGTTGAACATTGTTGATGTTTGGGCCCACAATAATGCTTGCAATATCTCAACGTTATCATTTATGACATGACAGTTTGAAATTTTGGGACAGATTTTAACATAAATCGTGGAAGTCTACGCTCGTAATTTGCCTTCGCGGGCCACACAAAATCGCGCGGTGGGCCGGATCTGGCCCCCGGGCCTTGAGTTTGACACCTGTGCTTGAGAACATTTATTCATTTTTTTTAATTTTCCGTTTTGACTATGGAATCCAACAATTATTTTTTGTTGTTGTTGTTTTTCCACGTTCAATACATTTATTTAAATAGCACAAATGTTCCTCGGCGGCCGGAAAGGGTTGGCCTCACAGTTCTGAAGTCCCGGGTTTGATCCCGGCCCCCCCTGTGTGGAGTTTGCATGTTCTCCTCGTGCCTGCGTGGCTTTTCTCCGGGCACTCCTCCCACGTCCCAAAAACACGTAACACTCCAAATTGCCCCGAGGTGTGACTGTAGGTGTGGCTGTTTGTCTCTATGTGCCCTGCGATTGGCTGGTGACCAGTTCAGGGTGTACCCCGTTGACAGCTGGCATAGGCTCCGGCACTCCCAACGACCCTTGTGAGGATAAGCGGCGAAGAAAATGGATGGATGGAATTATGTTCCTCACTATATCACAGTTCCCCTGTTGCATTATTTCATCTTCATATTGCGCATAGTTTACCATCTAGCCAAATTTTGAGTGGAGCTTAAATGTTAAAAATGTAAAAAAAATAGTCATGATAAATATGAGTGTACAGTACTACTGTGCATTACTAAATGTATGTATATAATACATTGTATAAGAGCATAAAAAGTTTATGAGTATGGTAGAAGTGAGTGCAGGGAAGTATAATAAGGGTCTGGAGAGGTTCATGCAGCGTTGAAATATGTGTAAAAAATAAAAACTTGGTGTCTCTCCTTCGTGGCTTTCAGCTATTGCGGGTGTGTTTGAAACCCAAGTCCCTGCGATAAATGAGCATTATTATAATCTCACATTGAATTTTTGTTCATTTTGACAGCCTGACATAAAGGTGGACGACTCGGACAAGCATCCTGAACCTGTGACGGACGAACTCGCTCGGGACGTTGTGACGCCGGAAGACGAGCGAGGCGGAGGCAATGAATGCCAGCGGTCCTTTTCAAAACACGCCCAACCGGAAGCGTTGCCGTCGGAGGTCACGCCGGACCTCGCCTCGCCTGGCGGATTCTCTGCCGTGTCCTCGCAGGAGCTTCAATTGAAGCTTCAGAGACAGGCAGTCGTCACGTCGAGCGAAGGACCGCGTCCGCACTTGGAGGCCAAGCAGACGACGGACATCTCGGGAGATCCTGGGATTCAAGTCGAGAACCTGGACGAGAGCGACGTCGTTTCCTCCCGCCAGCTCTCCAATAGCTGTGCATCAGCGGTGTCCAAGTCATCGCAGGAGGAAGCCGACCGAGATGGCGGAAGAGAACTAAGAAGACCTGGTTACGGGTCCTTCCATTTCTCCATCACCTCCGTCAAGAGCCGCGTCGAAGACAGACCCCGATCGGGCAGTTTTGCGGGAAACGTAGGACCCAAGGTTGAGGGTATAATGTCGAGCCCCGGGAAAAGGGAAGAGCGTAAAGACCCGCAGACTGGAGAAAGAGCTTCCGTCGTGGGAAGACTTCCACGAGGCCCGGGTCCTCGGTGGGAAAGGCAGGATAGCGGAAAGCGAGCAGAATCGGCGAAAATCAAAGACGGCGTTCCGTCGGAAGAAGCGGAGAGCGGCCGAGAGGCGGCGTGGGAGACCGTCGTGGCCACAAAGGCAGAGGTCGGGGATGAAGAAGGAAAGACCGTGTTTGGTTTTAAACTCCGCTCCACCACCAACTCTGTGAGATTTTGGTCAAACGGATCTTCCGGGAAGCCGTCGAGCGAGGAGCGGAGCGAGGGACTGAAGAGACGAGAAAGCACAGATCATGACAGCTTGTCCAAAAATGTCAGCGCTGGAAATTTGACCCCGAAAGGTGAGTTTGGTTATGCTGCACTTATTGAGGCTATCAAAAACTGCTTTGAGCCTATTGTTCTGTTCAGGTACCACAAGAGGTTTTGGACGCCCTAAAGAACTGAACTGTACTTTATCAGTTTTCGTACTCTTACATTGGTTTACCAAAACAATTTCACAAACTCCCCCGATTGGATTTTGCTTGGCACGGTGGGTCAGCTGGTAAAGCGTTGGCCTCACAGTTCTGAGGTCCCGGGTTCAATCCCGGACTCGCCTGTGTGGAGCTCGCACGTTCTCCCCGTGCCTGCGTGGGTTTCCTCCCACATCCCAAAAACGTGCGACATTAATTGGACACTCGAAAATTGACGACAGGTGTGATTGTGAGTGCGGCCGTTTGTCTCCGTGTGCTCTGCGATTGGCTGGCGACCGGTTCAGGGTGTACCCAGCCTCCTGCTCGTTGACGGCTGGGATAGGCTGCAGCACTCCCCGCGACCCTCGTGGGGTGGGGGTCGTTATCGTTTCTATAGAAACCAGCATTAGAGCTATTAAATGATGCATCACGCGTAAAATGTGTTTTGCCTCCACAGATCCAGTCCCTGCGTGCGAGCCTCCGTCCACCTGCGAGGCCCCCACCCTACCGACGCAAGTCCCAGCAAACTCCTCAGATCAGTCGCCGGAGCCTCCGGCGACGCCGTTTGCGGGGTCGCCGGAGGTATCCTGGGTCAGTCTGGCCATGGAAAAGACCAGAAGCCTCCATCAGCTTTTTTCGAGAAGATTTCCCAAGGATCCCGCGAGTCCTGCTCCGCAAACCCCGGCGCGGGCTTTAAATGGGAGATCGCAGAGTCTGAGACTACAAGAATGCGACAAACAAGCCCGCGGCGGCGGCAAAGGGGAAACGGAGCCCAGCAAATTATACCGAAAGACAACCGTCAACGCGGAAGCGCAACAATCGCACGTAAACACGAGTCAGCCGGCCGTGCAAATAAATCTACGGGCGACCCAATCTCCATCACGCTCCGCTCCCCCGCCAGAGAGCCCATCTCGTTTTGGATCGGGGACTCCCGTCATCACGCGATCTCCGGCGCAGTCTGACCAGACCTCGGGACGGCATCCGCCACCTTGGGGCCACCCGGGCCTGCAACCCGGAACGCAGCAGCCCAAATCCACAACGCCGCCGGCGGACGAGGGGAAAGGAACCGTCCAGGGAACGGAGAGCCCCTCGCTGCCGGGCAAGCGCAGCGTTCGGCCGGGATCGGTCAGCGACAAGGCTGCGTTTTTGGAGAGGCAGGCGGAGTGGTGCTGTCCACCGGCGACCAGGGGGGTTCGTGGGTCTTTGTTTACCATTTTCTGTTCAGAGGCGGCAAATGTGCTACAAGTAGAGCTTAGGAGAAGTAGTACGTCAACGATTTTTAAAAAGTACGGATTCTGAAATGCAATTTACTTGGCAGAGCCTGGGTGATTTAGAGCGCCTCGTTGTCGCCACTCAGTGGGTTGTATATTCTCCCGTAATTTCCGGCCTACAAGCCGCAACTCTTTTCACACGCTTTCAACCCTGCGGTTTATGCGGTGATGCGGCTAATTTCTGCATTTTTTCTCACGGACCGAAGGGCGCACTTGAGCGGAAAAGGAGAAAAATGACATCTGGTGGAATATAAGTTCCGAGGAAGTGACTTATACCGCCCCTGTTAGCGCCGTGCTAGCGTGTTGCTGCCGTGTTACTGGCGTGTCTCGGTGATATTTACCGGTAAGTTTTATTTTAAGCGGCCCTCTTAAGCGTTTGCGGTAGTGCTAGCGTTAGCAGGGTGCGACCGTTAGCTCTAGCGTTAAACTCTTTGTGTTTTATTTAGCAATAGGTTTTATTTCAATCGGCCCCTTTTGTGTTAGTGTTAGCACTGTGCTAGCGTGTTGCTGCTGTGTTAACTGGCGTGTCTCAATAATATTTACCGGTAAGTTTTATTTTAAGTGGCCCTGTTAGTGTTTGCGCTAAGACTAGAATCAGCGCGGCGCGACTGGTAACATTAGCCTTGAACTCTTTCTGTGTTTTATTTTCTGGTAAGTTTTATTTTAACCTGCCCTTTTTCCATTAGCGTTAGCGCTGTGCTCGCGTGTTGCTGCTGTGTTACTGGCGTTTCTCAGTGATATTTACCGGTAAGTTTTATTTTAACTAGTGCTAGCGTTAGCGCTAACATTAAACACTTTCTGTGTTTTATTTTCTGGTAAGTTTTATTTTAACCGGCCCTTTTTCCATTAGCGTTAGCGCTGTGCTCGCGTGTTGCTGCTGTGTTACTGGCGTTTCTCAGTGATATTTACCGGTAAGTTTTATTTTAACTAGTGCTAGCGTTAGCGCTAACATTAAACACTTTCTGTGTTTTATTTACTGGTAAGTTTTATTTTAACCGGCCCTTTTTCCATTAGCGTTAGCGCTGTGCTCGCGTGTTGCTGCTGTGTTACTGGCGTTTCTCAGTGATATTTACCGGTAAGTTTTATTTTAACTAGTGCTAGCGTTAGCGCTAACATTAAACACTTTCTGTGTTTTATTTACCGGTAAGTTTTATTTTAACCGGCCCTGTTTTGCGTTAATGTTAGCGTTTTAATGCTAAACTCTTTCTGTGTACCATTTTCTTTGTAAATATCTCGTGTTTCAATGCGGGTGGGCATTTGCGGCTTTTACACAGGTGCGGCGTATGTATGTACCAAATGGTATTTCCTTGACAAATGTACTCGGTGCGGTCTGTAGGCCGGGAATTACGGTAGTTACGTGTCTGCGTAAGAAAGTTACTGAACCGAGCAGCGTCCCATTTTTCAGTAACGCTTTATTTGTACTTTGTTACTTCCCACCGCCGCTTTTTCCGTATTCCTGTCAGCGGTTCATGAGCCCCGATTTTCCTCAGGTGGAGTTGAGGAAAGCGCAACTGGAAATGAAACCGTCCATTGATCTCCTCCCGCGCAGCAAAGACACGAACCCCGAGGGAAGAGAAGGATCCAAACTCGCAGGTGCGCGCGTTTGCCGTTCGCCACGTTTCAAATCAAAGGTCGCGGCGAGGTGACGCGCCGTTTTTCCCCCGCAGAGTCCCAGAGCCCGGCCAGAGTCGCCGACCGACCTCGCGAGGAGAAGTGGATGCGGAAAAAGCCGTCGCCCTCCTCGTCGCCCATCCTGAGGTCCACGCCTGACACCTCTCAGCCTTTCTGGTTGGAGCTGGCCAAGAGGAAGTCCATGGCGTGGAGTGACAAAACCATGGACTGAGCCCCCCCACCCCCACCCCGAAGAAAGTCAGTGTCGGGTCACATTTTGACGTCGCGAGCTGGCAAAATTCAGCACAGCTCACATTTCGTAAATAGGCGGCTGAGGAAAATAATTTCATTGAATTTCACACCTGACGGGTGAGCAACGATTCCAAAGTATATTTTCCATCATAGCTACTGTACAAAAATGCTGTAAATTGGACCCGCAACATAGTCGGAGATGAAATGTGCAGCTATTGCGAATAACTCGGTAAAAAGATATATTTTCTTAATATTTCTGTTTTGTCCCGGGGGGGTGCCACACAACCAATGGACCTTTCCGACCTGTCAATCACTCGGACGATAATAGCCTATCAGATAGCCGCGTTGTCTTAACCCCTGACTTGACACGCCCCTGCCGCCGTCTTGTCCCACAAGCAATGCCGGTTGCCAGTAGCGTGCGCTCGGAAAAGTTCACGTTACGAAGAAAACGATTGAATCATTATCAGTGCTTTATACATCGCCGGAGAACAACTTTCACTTTTCGCATCGATCGCCAACGTTTCGCTGTAACTCTTGACATTGCGTCCCGCTCCGTCCAAAATCTTAATTCCTTGCGTGAAATAGCTGAGACCTCTCTGTAGAACTCTCTTGGAGGAGTCTGACGCATTTGGCAAAAAAACATACCCCGATATCATCTGGAATACGCGATAAGAGAATCGACTCAAACATGTTCTGTTCGATCGGCATTTTGGAAGCCCGTGGGACACGGCTAAGGGGGGCGGAGCTTAAGATCGCCAGTCGGAATGGTCCATTGGAGCATTTGGACCCGACTGTCGTGCAAGTCTAAAAACAAACAAACAAAACATCTTATCCTCACAATCGTTGCCGGACTCATAACCGTTCAACCCACAAAGTGATCATAATGTATCCTAATAATTGTTGCGTTCCATAAATGTGTGGAAACTGGAACCAGAAAGCAGTTCCTCAATCTTGCTTTGGGTCACCCGACAACAGGGTCCAAATTCTTCACTTCGTTTGTACTTCCATCCAAAGGTTTGTCGTGTGGTGAACTGTAATATGGTCCAAAGGTTTTCACCATAACCTCGTTGTAAATTACCACTTGGAAATAAATCATGTTTATGAATACAATTTTACTGCTACTCATTAAGTGGATGGCATAAAAAGATTTCACAATAATATTCATGGGAGTCACTGATGGTGTAGTGGTACACACACGCCTGCCTTTGGTGCGGGCAGCGTGGGATCGATTCCCGCTCAGTGATGGTGTGGATATCTGCCCTGCTACTGACTGGCGACCGGTTCAGGGTGTAGTCCGCCTTGTCCTCGTGAGGATAAGCGGCTTGGATGATATGACATCAATGTTCATTGTGCCTAGATTACGCGTGGTGGGTGGAGATTTACAAACCGTAGCAACGTTCATTCACGTCCGCATTTTGTGACCGGAGCCCGCCGAGAGGCGTGGTACACCTCGGATTGGTCGCTGGCCAATCGCGGGGGGGGGGGGGCAGAGAGACAAACAACCATACACGCACAATCCCACCTATGTTCAATTCCGTCTTCTATGAATGGTTGTGGAATATGAAGGAAGCCGGAGGAAACCTGGAACCCAGATTTCTACGTTGAAGTGAGTTGAGGGGCTTCGTCTGGAGAAAATTAGCGATTTGCCACCACCAAGGCACTAACAGTACGTTGAAGTGAGTTGCCGCCATCATGTGGCATCTATAAGTGCTGAAAAATATTTTTCTTGTGGGAGGGGGGTGTTAATTATTTGCAGATTTTCACTCGTTATGTGCCACCTCGAAGATAACCTAACGCTAACCCTTAAAAAAAAAAAAAAAAAAATTTACACGGGGGGGGGTATTCATAAGTGTACATGGAATGTTGTGAAATGTATTTATCTTTAAAACTCTTTTGGCCCCTCGGCAAAAAAAAAAAAAAAAAATCCAAAAAATGAAATTCTTTTATTTCATCTTCCTCTGGCCCGCCTCCTCTGAAAAAAAAAAAAAAAAGTACATTAATTGCAACATTTATGGTACTATTGCCCAATCAGCGACCGCTGTTGGAACATTTTCCAACTTGCTGGGCCAATCAGTTCCAGATTTTGACCCACTTGACCTTTTGGTCGGCTTTTTTTGGGCCTGTTTATGCAGTACGCGAAGGCGCCGACAGAGGGCAGCTCGCGATAATCAAATCGTGCGCACGTCAATTTCATAAGCGAAGGCGGCCATTGTTGATCAAACTCATGAAGCGCACTTTGTACTTCAGCCTGCCAGTGTTGGTCACCGTCGTGGCCGCCTGTGCGGGCTACACGCTGAGGGCGTCGGTCTCCTGGGGGGTCTCGTCCAACGACGTGGTGGAGGACGCCGACCTGTCGGAGGAGGTCGCCCCGGCCTTGCTGGTGGACGGCGGCGGGCTGTGGAAGCAGGCGTACCCGGCGGGCGCGCGGGTGAGTCCCGGCGAGCGAGCCGAGCCCGAGGGCGAGGGCGACTCCGGCAGGGCGCGGGGTCCCTCCCGCCTCTTCTCCTACCGGTCGGGCAGCGGGCCTCCCCCGCACCAGGAGGTCGCAAGAACGGCCAGGTACATCGCCCGCACGAGCGACTGGGGCTCCCTGGCCACCATTTCGAATCAGGACAAGGTACGCGCGCCGCCGCTCCCGACGCACGTTCACGTACAAAAGAGCATTCAGTGGGAATTGTGCATTAGTAACAAAATAACGCTAAAAGGCGTCCGTCCCTGGGTGGGCTCGAACCACCAACCTTTCGGTTAACAGCCGAACGCGCTAACCGATTGCGCCACAGAGACAGTGAGTGCTGTGGCAGTACTGAGCCGCTATGAGGACGAGCATCCGTCCGTTGCTGCGATTTGATCAAATACTCAATCTAGCCATTTTCTTAGCCGCTTATCCTCACAAGGCTTGTGGGGAGTATTGGACCCTATCCCAGCTGTCAACAGGCAGGAAGCACGGTACACCCTGAACTGGTCGCAGGGCGCATGGAGACAAACAACGGCACTCGCAAGCAATCACACCTAGGGGCAATTTAGAGTTTCCAATGAATGTTGCATGTTTTGGGGCTGCGGAAGGAAATATTAAATATAGATAAATACAAATAATAAAAAGTCATATATATATATATAGTTATTAAGGGCAGCACCATGGATCAGCTGGTCAAGCATTGGCCTCACAGAAGTGAGGTCCCGGGTTCAATTCCGGACCCGCCTGTGTTCTCCCCTCCCCGTGCCTGCGTGGCTTTTCTCTGGGCACTCCGGTTTCCTCCCACGTCCCAGCTTTAATTGGACTCTCTCAATTGCCCGTAGGTGTGATTGTGAGTGCGGGTGTTTGTCTCCATGTGCCCTGCGATTGGCCGGCGACCAGTTTAGGGTGTACCCCGCCTCCTGCCCCTTGATAGCTGGGATAGGCTCCAGCACTCCCCGTGACCCTCGTGAGGATAAGCGGCAAAGAAAATGGAGGGATGAATGCATTTAGTTATTAAATTATTTGCAACAGCTAATTAATAGGAATCTTACCATTTTGGTTTCTAGGGACGAAAATGTAACAAAAATCCTGTTTTCATGACTTTTGCATCGTCCCAAGGTACATGAATTCATAAAAGATGTTTATTTCTTACCCACCTTTCATGATATTGTTTGATATGTTATGTGTTTCTTCATTGAAAAAAATATGAGCTGGAACGGATTAATGGTATTTCAATTCATTTCAATGTCAGTACACACTTCATTGATGGTTTCCATTAAATGCAAAAATGTGTTTTGTTGTTTTCATTTTGTTGTTTGTGTTTTCCTTAGATCAAAGGTCTGCCCTTCGGGAACATTTTTTCCGTCAGCGACGGACCGCCGGACAACAGCACGGGCGTCATCTACTTCTACGTGACGCCCATCGACAACACGGTGTCGGACCTGCAGATCAACCCTTACGCTTCTGTCACTTTCTCGGAGGCCGAGGGCGATTTCTGCAGGCAAGCGCGACCGAGCCCTCGGATTTCCTTTCGCCCGCAAGATTAGCGCAACATTCCAGCTCCCGTGTTCCCATCTCACGATTTTGTACCGCAACGCTGTCTCGCCAGACAAATGGCGTACGACCCGGAGGACCCCAGATGCGCCCGACTCACGCTGACGGGCAAGATGGTGGCGGTGGGCCCCGAGGAGCTGGACTTCGCCAAGGCGGCCATGTTCTCCAGGTGACCGCAAAGTGGCGCTTCGTGCGACATGAGTTTATTGGAAAATGTACGACGATAACATCGTCAGGGGATGAGAATGAATATTTGCAAAAAACACTGAAAATGTCTGCCTTCGGGGGGGGGGGGGGGGCTTCAAAGGGGGGAGTGCCCCCCTCTGGGCATAAATTTTTTTTTTTTTTAAAAACACACCGTTAAATGGTGACCTCTGGTTACTTCCAACAGTGTAAATACGGGGCAATCATAACATTTTGAACATTTAAAATATGAGTCCAAACAACCAAAAATAATTTTGCCAAAGTGAGTGAAATTTATATCAAATAGGCTACTGCAGTTACAAGTTGTACTTCAGAAGGAAGTACACAAGTCAGTTGTTTCTATCTATCTATCTATACAGTGGTGCCTTGGTTCTCGAACACAATGAGTTCCAGAAGGCTGGTTGAAAACCAAAACGTTCAAAAACCAAAGCACGTTTTCTCATGACAGTGAAAGGAAAATGAAATAATGCGTTCCAAGCCTAAAAAAAATTGTTTTTTTTAAGCGATTTGTTTTTAGCTTTTCCTGATAATAAACTGCATCGTAGAAATACATGTATAGTTTAATTGCTTTATATGATTAAATCATTTAAGAAATGTATTTATTTTTTGCTTCAAATGTATGCTTTAGCCTAGTAGAGTACGCTAGGGTGGGAGTGCATCGCCGTATCTGTAGCGACTCGGCCCCCCGCCTTGTAAACCTTTTTTTTTATTAACAAAAGTGCAAAATAAATTTAAACAAGCAATAGTGAGGGGTAAAAAAAAAACAAATTATTTTTTATTTGCACAGAAAGTACGTGGCATGTAAAAAAAAAAAAAAAAAACAATAATAATAATAACTTGCAACTAGAGGTAGGGTTTGTTCCTGCCGTCTTTTAAGCACTTTTGTGAAGTGGCTCACAACAACATCATTAAAATTTTGCAGTGCTCTGCAAGATTCAACTTTATTCGGGTGATGAAGTTGTACAAAATTATGGCTGTCGTTCCATCTAACGCAGATAGCTTTAATATCGCCACTCGAGACATCCTTCCTGCCTTCAGCCTCACCAACACGAGCCACTCACCAGCTAACTGATGTTCGTTTACAAAAATAAGATGCAACTATCATCAGAGTGAAAATACCGACCAAATCTCGCCAAAATGCTGCCAGAAATCGGGAATGTTATTATTATAAACACCAATTTTAATGCAAACAGATAACAGTGCCGAGCGTTGCCGAGAGGATCGCGGCCCCTCAAATTTTCTCAACGGATTTACACGTTTCACAAAAATGACATTCTCAGCTGAAAAAAAATCAGAATTCTCATCCCTGCATCATTCAGCATTTTAAAAGAAATTTTGGGTGGATATGAGCGCATTTTCAAATGTCACCCGGTTTTTGTACCCGCAAGGCATCCCGTGATGGCAAAGTGGCCCGTGGGGCACAAGTGGTTCTTCATGAAGCTGGAGCCGATCCAAGTCTGGCTGCAGGACTGGATCGGAGGCACGGTCCTCATTCCGCTGGACGAGTACTTCAAAGCTTCCCCCTTCTAAGAGTCCTTCCGCCTAATTCTGCTGCATAGCGTCAGCCTCAATCAATAAAATAAATACGAAGAAAAATCTACCGACGAGGAACGCAAATCCAAGTCTGTCAGACGTTTCACTTTACCAAGTCACAGTGAAAGAATCGGAATCGGAACCCGGTCCTGCTACCGCTACTATCGAGCGGAGTTTTGCATATTTTCAAAAAACACAAAGAATATTTACAGGTCAAATTACAATGAACAAAAATCTAAAACTTTTTTGTATGACCACCATCCGCACGACATCATTTAAAACTGCACTTTATACAGTGGCCTTGTATTGTGGGCAGCCTCGGGATTTTTTTTGCCCATTTTTTTTGCATTTTAAAGGTGAATAATATGAAATTAGCTCAAGTATCCCACAATTTTTCTTTATGTGGCCTTTGGACGGGAACAAAAATTTGTTTGGACCCCAAAAATCAAGTACCGTAATTCCCGACCGACAATCCGCGACTTTTTTCACAGCCGCTGCGCTAGTTAGCGTTAGCGCCACTGCGCTAGCGTTAGCGTTAGCACCGCCACGTTAGCTAAACTCTGTGTACCGAGGCTTATCACCAGGTGCGCACTGTAGGCCGGGAATTACGGTAGTTTATCAAAATTGTGACTTGGTCAACTGAAATAAAGAAAAGCTGTTGAATTGTCATAAGTTAAATTATTTGGGGTCATAATTGAGTTTCGGTCTGCAAAACTACGGAAGATGGGAGGAGCTGCTTCTGGATTTATTGGACTTATTCGTTTGTTTTTCTTACGCATCCTTTTCTTTTTCCTTTGCTGCTGGAGTTTACAGGACTAGTCTTGATATTTAAATCCATAAAACATACACATACGTTTTGCTTTTGAAACATATTGCATGTGCCTTGATAGCCAAAGTCACGCTAACGATTGTTTCGAATACATTTGCTGTGCTTTTGAGATTTGTATGCATGTTATTCATAATGAATGAAAAGTCTCAATAGAGTGCAATTTATAAAATGAAACAAAAAATACAAATAAATATTTTCTAGAGCAAAAAAAAGTGTCGCAATCTTAAAATCTGACGCGTGAGAACAACTTAACTTGCATGTTTGTTAGATTTTGTGCTCCACAAAACAACCACGAGATGGCGCAAGAGGAACAGGCAACATGCGGAAGGAGGCGCTGTCGCTTGTTGGAAAACAAAAGTTGCGCTTCGTCACAATTGCGGGACTTCCGGAATTTTCTTCTGGAGTCAAAGCTTTTAATAATATTGTACGATAACAAGAAAAGAAATAATTACCCAAGTTCTACAAAGTGACCAAAGTTATTTTATGTGACGATTCTTGCACTTTTCACCCAAGTATTTACATAAAGAAGATGATCATTATACAAGAATGATGGATTTTCTCAAAATTTTGCTCTGGTTTTATGAAACCTTGTCGGTCGCCCCAAAACAACTTTAAAATTGGTTGCCGACTTGCATCTACTTTACAACAGGGTGTGCGCGTTGTGCAACCAACATATTTCACTTATTTTGTTTTATTTCCCTTTTCTCAATTAAAAAAAAATAATCTCACTGTCGAGTTACGGAAGCGGATTACTGCCACACCCCAAAAAAAAAAAAAAAAATCGCGTTTCACATAATTATGTGTAACGTTTCACATTATTATGTGAATTGTATCACATAATTATGTGCAACGTTTCACATTATTATGTGAATTGTATCACATAATTATGTGTAACAAAAAAAGGTTGCGTTTCTACGGTAGCGTATTACTGCCACACCAAAAAAAAAAGGTCACGTTTCATATAATTATGTGTAACCTATCACATAACCTGTGAGACACATCACATAATTATGTAAATCGTATGGCATTATTATGTGTAACAAAAAAAAGGTCGCGTTTCATGATTATGTGATACGTTACACATAATTATGTGAATTATGTGAAACGTGACTTTTTTTTTAATGTGGCAGTAATACGCTTCTGTATTCTTGTATAATGATCATCTTCTTTATACAATACTTGGGTGCAAAGTGCAAGAATCGCCACATAAAATAACTTTGGTCGCTTTGTAGAACTTGGGTAATTACTTCTTTTATTGTTATAGTAGAATATTACGGAAGCGTATGACTGCCACACCAAAAAAAAAAAAAGGTCGCGTTTCACATAATTATGTGAATTATTTCACTATCGGGGAAATTATAGGGGGGGGGGGGTTGTAACACGCACCACGTCCAGGACAGATTTGTGAATGACTTTATTTTTAAAGGTAGCACCGGAAATGAGGCGAGTTCACGTGCAAAACCTTTGCTGGGAAATGCGCAAATGAACACATTTAAGGCGTTTCACGACTGAAAATCTGGAAATAAAGGAAGTGCCTTTATTCGTTTTGTTTTTAAAAAATGAAAAAATAATTGGTTGAACCAAAAGTGCCAAAAAAATAGCGTCGGGCCCAAAAACCGAAAATGATTTAAAACAAAAAGAGGAAATAGGCGAACTGCGCGTGTACGGACGGCACTCGGGGGGCTCTTTTTTCGGCTTCCTCCATTTCCAGGCGAGGGAGGGAGGAAGGAAGGAAGGAAGGAAGGAAGGGACCGCCGCCGCCGTCGCCAGACTGGCAAGAAGCCGAAAATGCTCGTTTGTGCCCGCGACGCCGACTGACGGAGCGACCCCCTCCCCGGAAGAATGGAGCGCACCGGCAGCTAACCCCTCCCCGCCCCGCCGCCTCCCAGCATGTAAACCGCCTCGACGCGGAAGACAGTTGCCTCGTCACCCACCGCAGGAGGACGGTTAAAGGCCGGAGGGGGGTGGCTCCGGCTCCGGCTCTGGCTCTGGCTCTGGCTCTGGCTCTGGCTCTGGCTCCGGCTCTGGCTCTGGCTCCGGCTCCGGCTCCGGCTCCCGCTCCCGCTCCGAGCTCTTGAACAACACGCGTCCGCGCCGCTCTCGTTCTCCGGCTGCGGGAGGCTGGCGAGCCCCTTTTGGAGCCACGGAGGACCGCCGCGGCGACACGAGCGAGGCGCCGCCGAAAATGAGATGAGGCTCAGAAATGGAACTGTGGCCACTGCGATAATTTTCTTCACGTCTTTCCTCAGCTTGTCCTGGTACACCGCCTGGCAAAATGGCAAAGGTAGGCGCAGCCCCCCTTTATTATTATTATTATTTTTAATCTTCAAGCCCCCAACCCTCACTTGTCCCTTCCAGGGGAGGGGAAAGGAGGCCCGTGCACAGCCGGCTTCCGACCAATGTGACCGTTAGGGCAGCTCCTGCCAAAATATTTAATTCCATCCCCGCCAAAATTGAAATAAAAATTTAAAAATCACAGTCGGATTCATTTAGTTTAGTCCACGCATTCCACTCAAATGGATAAATCAATGTCAACTATCATAGAAATACAACTTTTCCAACTTAAAACCTCTCAAAAGTGAGCAATGTGCATATTATTATCACAATAAACTCAAACATACGTCTTGGGATAATTTTTCCATTTATTAATCATGTTTTTGTGTGGTGTGTGGCATTAAAGAGTGGTAACAATGTTCAGGACGGGCTTGAAATCATCTGTTTGTTAATGTCACACATGCTATTAATACATCTGTAGCTCATGATTTGATACAGAAATACTTTTGAGGATATTCATGGGCACACCGTCCATATGTGTGCGTACCGTATGCCCTGCACTACATTATATATGAATTATAATTAGTGCATATTGAGCTTGGTTGCTAATTGGCTGACATTCACTGATATTTAATATTTGAAGTTGTGAATTCGAAGAAAGGCATCCACTTCATACCTATCTGGTAGACTTTTTTTTTTTTTTTTTTGTGATGGCAAACAAACTTGGCGACGGTTTGTTCAGTATCTAGGTGACATCCATCTTGGTATGCAGCCGGTAAAGTTGTTCCTGCGGTGTTTGCTCGGCTCAGCGCGCCAGAACAGGCGAAAGCTGCTTCAGGACGACGACGACGGCGGCTTCACCGCGACGACGCGCCGGGCTCGCAATGCCCTGAAGAACGTCACTGCGCCGGGGCAACCGCCATGCTCACCTGACCTAGCTAGCTCCCTGCGATATTTTCATCTTTTATCTTATAATTGCTTTCCTACTTTGCCAAGCTCAAGTGGAGGGGGGGGGGGGGGACATCAAGACGGCCGCGAGGACGGAGCTGTGCAGGAGAAGGCCGGAAAAGTCCATTTCGATTCCGGGGCAGTGGACCTTTACGACCTGTCAATCACTCGTATGATAATAGCCAATCAGATAGCCCCGTTGTCTTGACACGCCCCTCTCGCCGTATTGTCCCACAAGCAATGCTGGTTGTCAGTAGCGGGCGCTCGGAAAAGTTAATGTTACGAAGAAAATGGTCCTCTGATGCGCTTGGTGAAGGTGCGATTCTGATGCTAGGTTACAAGGGGCCCGCTTGATTCATTTAGGCGAAGTGTCTATGATGGATTAAGGCTCGTGGAAGAGCGCACGTACCAGTGCTAACTAAATCACTGACCTGCTGAAGGAAGTGTGTCATGTTTTATGCCGAAGAGTCGGGTTAGGGATACGTAAATGCGTGATGTCGAGCAAGAAAAATTGCCTATTTGTATCACATCGGACTTTTAAGACAGAACACTGGGTTCGATTACGAGCCAAGTCAAACTTTTTCATCTGGTGACTACGGTACGGTCACTGAGTTCATCACCATTGTTTAAATGTAGAAAATCGAACCGAACTCACTTCTAAATATTACAATGATATTTACTCGTTATCTTTCCAAGTAAAAAGTACTCACCCTGCTTTACATGCGCAGTACAATTCCACTATTTTATCCTGTCGGATTACAATATGAAATTTGTGAGGCGTCAAACTTTTTTGCGTCGATCGCCAACGTTTCGCCGTAACTCTGACATTCCGTCCTGCTCCGTCCAAAATCTTAATTCCGCGTACATATCCTTGCGTGAAATAGTTGAGACCTCTCCGTAGAACTCTCTTGGACAAGTCTGGCGCACTTGGCAAAAAGCATACCGCAATATTATCTGGAATATGCGATAGAGAATCGACTTCAAACCTGTTCTGTTTAGTCGCCGTTTTGGAAGCTTGTGCGACACGGCAAATGTAGCTAAGGGGGAGGAGCTTAAGCTCGCCAGTCGGAAACCGAGCGACACTTTGCCTATCAAAATTCTGACGCCCCAAAAATCTCCGAAGACCTCAGTTCAGTTGACATCTTGAAGATTAACAGCATTAAATATTTGATCAAATAAAATGATATTTGATTAAATATCTGACATATTATCTGGAATACGCGTTACAGAATCGACTTCAAACATATTCTGTTCAGTCGCCATTTTGGAAGTTTGCGGGACACGGCAAATGTTAAGCTGAGCGGGGGCGGAGCTTAAGCTCGCCAGTGGGAAAGGTCCATTACGGCAATCTACATGATTTCCACTCCGGATTTGAAATATGAATTTAGTGACACTCCCCCCCCCCCACACACACACAGACACACTTCATACAATATGCCTGTTAACTAGCTAGTTGACGTTCATCTAGGTAGGTTAACTCGCAGCTTCACATTGCTTTGGTCCCTCGCTAGTGGACATTGCGCCTGCTCATGATGGTGGACGTTGAACTTGACCAAAAGATGGTCAGCGTGCAACTCGGTTATGAACTGAAATTCAAATTAGTCAGGAGCTAATTGACATCTACTTTTATAGCTAGCTTGTGGACATTCAACATGGTGGCTTCTCGATGATTGATATCCAGCTAGCTCAGGCCATCTTATATCACGCATTCGCTCACTTATTACGGGCGCAGCGTTATCGCACAGAAGTTTACGTCTGGGCGTTACACGAGACCTCGCCCGGCTTGCCCGAGCGTTGGGGCCGGGCCTTAGTGACTTCTTATCAGCAGAGTGCAAATAATTGCAGCGCGCAGATAAATTCCGAGCCAAGGCATGGCGTTGTGCTCACGCGCTATCGAAGTGTCCTTTCAAAAGAAGTCCACGGAATGAAAGCACGCTAGCAGCGAGTGACTGATTCCTCGGCGTAATTTGACGGCGACGTGACGACGATGCCTGCCGCAATGTGTGCTGCACCCGTTGGCGCAAAACTACCTCATCTGGAGTTGGAATGGTTATCAATACTCTAATATTCATGAAAGGATTACACAAAAGCGTCCTCTTACATGCTATTTTTTGTATCTATGGTGTCAGGCGGGTGAGCTTAAAACCGATGCGTGAACCCTTTCTGCTGAAACAATTACCGCAATTCCCAGCCCTACGGAGCGCACCTGGTTACAAGGCTCACCGAGTACATTTGTAAAGGAAATACCATTTGGTAAATACATACCCCGCTGCTGTGTAAAAGCCGCAAGTGCCCACATTGAAACATGAGATATTTACAAAGAAAACTGTACACGGAAAGAGTTAATGCCAGCTAGTTGCATGCGAGTTCGCGCGGCTAACACTAGTGCTAAGGCTAGCGCCGCGCTAATGCTAACAGGGCCGGTTAAAATAAGATTTACCAGTAAAAATCACTGAAACACAGCAGCAACACGCTAGCACAGCGCTAAGGCTGGCGCAGCACTAAGAGGGCCGGTAAAAGTCACTTCCTCGGCACATACATTCCACCGGTCTCATTCTTACCTTTTCCGCTCGAGTGCCCCTCGTGAGGGGGAAAAAAATGCACAAATTTGCCGCATTACCCCATAAACCGCTGGGTTGAAAGCGTGGAAAAAAAATACGTGGCTTGTGGGCGGGAAATTACGATAAAAGAAATCAGCATACCGAGCAGGTTGGCTTTTATTTGAATAAACAGAAGGTTGAAGGTTACAGCGCCGTCTCAGGCTGCGGTCCTTGCGGATGAGCACGTTTTGACGCATAAAGCTCTTTTCTATACGCCAGGTGGTCGTGAAGTGGTCCCTGCAGACCAAAAACTTAGTTCCCCTAATACAAAAGTTAACTCCCCAAGTACCAAAAGGTCCCATCGATTTTGCGCATGACGCGTCCGTTATTGAGGCCTGCGGGTGATTTGATTGTATTTTCGTGAGTTGGGATATCTTGTCAGTGCATGCCCCTTGCTACAAGTTCGGCAGCGAACTGGTTGTGCCGAGGTGTCACCGGTTATTCTGGTTCAAGTTGGTACACGTTCGAGTTGATTGATAGGACTGCGGGGCAGCGGGATCAGGTGCAACTTGATGAGGGCTTCAGACTGTTTCTGTCACAGGGTATCGTCTCTCTTGCCGAGCAAAGTGTACCCGTAAGTATCCTGCCGGATACTAGCGCTAAACAATCTTTGATTTGCAGTGACGTACTGTAGTCCCTTTCTAGACTCGGTCATATTGTGGTTCACACCCGTGCGCACGGGAGGTGAAATTGAACGTAATACCAATGGGTTTTGTTCAGTTGGAGTCAAAATCGGTGTCAAGGACACTGCACCGGGTCACGTGGGGGTTGCCAAATTAATTGGTTACTAAGTTAGATGATCTTCTAGGGTATTGTCGGGATCCACTTACGGAGCGAGCATCTGAAGTCACTGCTTTTGTCGCTCCGGATTATTTTTGTACTCTATACGGTGATGTCATTCGCGCTAAGAAACGCGCTAGCTACTTTCCAACGGTTAGTGAGGGCAGCTTTGAAAGGGATAAGCAATTGTGAGGGTTTATTTAGATGATATTCTAGCTAACATTTGAAAACCATTTGTGAGAAGTTATGCCATTTGCACGCTACGTCCCTAAACTTGAACGTGGGAAAATGTGAGTTTGGGACGGTTATGATTACCTATCTGGGAAAACGGGGTGGGGCAAGATCAGGTGCGTCTTGTGACAGCAAATGTTCAAGCAATTATTGATTCCCCAAAAAAAAAAAACAAAAAACACGTGAATTTACTTGCATGTGAGAAAGTACCCCGTCTCCTGCCCAAAGATAGCTGAGCTAGTCTCACGGAACCCTTGTGAGGATAAGCGGTTCAGAAAATGGACGGATGCAAGCTCATACAAACAAATTTAACCAAACAGATGCTATGTTTTTAAATACTATCCTATGTTGTTGAAGTACTTCATTGTTTAGTTAACAGGTGTCAAACTCAAGGCCCAGGGGCCAGATCTGGCCCGCCGCACGATTTTATGTGGCACGCGAAGGCAAATAACGTGTATCAACTTCCATGAATTTTATTAAACTGTTTACCAATGTTTCAGAGTCATATCATAATTAATGTTGAGATATTGCGAGCATTTTTTTTCTTACCAAACATGAACAATAGTTGAAAAATTTGTTGCCCTTGATTTCGGATTCCAAAACCGGTTCATAGATTTATCATAGAGGCTGTTTAAGATGTCAATGGTTTCACAATGATAAATCGTAAAAAAAAAAAGGGGGGGGGGGTTTAGCAATTTCTTAAAACTGTTTTTCATTGTTTTTTCTGTGGCTTGTCATAGTTTTGGTGTTTGATTGGCAGTTGAGCGGGGGTCCGACTTCATCGCATTCACCAGACGCGCTCGGAGCGTTTGAACACAGACAGAGCATCTCAAATTTGATCATGTTTCCAAACCTCATTTAATAAGTCTGTTCTGGCTGGATGGTTGTTGTTTTCTGTAATTTGTCAAATTGAAGAATACATCCAAATGTTCACTTTACTGGGTCGTGGCCCCATTTTTAGAGGCAGGCCGGAACGCCAACGAAACCATCGGGATGTCCGAGCGGTGTGCACAATGCTGAATTTCTCGAAGGAGAAAGTACATCAGCTTCGAGGCGTGTAGAGTTGATGGAATTTTCCAAACGACGCAGTTGTAAGCCGGAAACCTCCCGAGGTGCATTTTTCAAGTACGTGGGCCTGAAAAGCACACACTCCTTGATCCTTTTAAACACTTGCCTTTTCTTAGAAAGTACGTTGAGTAATGACTCGGTCTATTTATCAGGGCAATCGGAGCGGAGTATGCACTTATGAATGCTTCGCATTCAAGGAGGCTCCAAGAAAACATAGTCCGTAGTCCGCCAGCTACGAGTTCCGCACGGCGCCGGAAGGGCGAATCGGCCTGTGGATGAGTACAGTATTTTCTGCACTATAAGGTGCACCTAAGAGCCTGTAGTTTTCTCAACAGCTGACAGTGTGCCTTATAATCAGGTGCGCCTTATATATGGATCAATATTAAGCCTTCAGCGCAGCCAATCAAATGGCAGCATAATGTAGCCCCAAACTCAACTGTAGCGTTTGTTCTATCGGCTTATAGTGCGGATAATCCGGTTATCAGCATCTCTAGAGAGTACCGTGTGTCATAGATTTTGATTCCAAACTATTGTACGCCGTCTTATTAGCAGTTGTGTTGTAGTATTGTTGTTTTTGGAATTTGGGAAGTGAAAGCGACGGCTGGTTGATCGCATTTGATGAATCCCCACTGAAGGCCCAGCGACCAGATGCGAGGCCTGCCTCGGTCGTGAGTCATAAATCAAATGGCCCAAAAAAAAAAAAACGGTGCACATCCGTTAAGGACCTCGGCGTCCTCCTCGCCGTTCAGAGGTCGAGGGTTGAAATTTAGGCTCCGAGCTAACTCTGCGGAGTTTGCGTGCTTCCCCCCCCGAGCTCGTGTCACTTTTCTCCGGGCGCAATTTCTTCGCCTTTGCCATGTGACTCGCTGCAAAGAGGGCCTGATGTCAGTCAGCTGTGTAAACGCTCCCATCGTGACTCTCCCGAGTGTACGCGTCTTTTGTTTCTTGCGATATCACATGGTGAAGCCACAGTCGTTTCGCTGAGCGGGATGGATGACAGTAAAACCGGCTCGATTTGACACACTGTCGGGGGGGGGGGGGGATATTTTTAGTCTTGATTAATCATGCATTTCCTGCGAATGATTATCCAAAAATTTCCTGTGGTTCAAGTTCATAATGTGTGTTCTTTTCACGGGAATATTGTTAACCGTCGTACAAGTTAAGATAGCGTTAGTAGCGCTTTGCCTTTTGGAGATGGCTGTCAAAATATGGTTGCCACTATATATTCAAACTTTGATGCTAAATGGACCTTTCCGGCCCTGTCAATCACTCGTACGATAATAGCCAATCAGATAGCCGCATTGTCTTGACACGCCCCTCTCGCCGCCTTGTCCCACAAGCAATGCTGGTTGTCAGTAGCGTGCGCTTGGAAACGTTAACGTTACGAAGGAAGTGGTCCTCAGATGCGCTTGGGGATGACGAAGTGCGTAAGTGCGACTAAATGTGAACAATATCAACAAACACAAGGCTGTATTGTTCGAAGAAGCGCGCAACCGGAAGGCCACAATATCAATGGGCATTGAAGCATGAAATGACGATGCACAAATTGAATTTCATTGTTTCATTTTGAATTAGAAAAAATCCAACTAACTACAAAATTTGTTCTTTGTTACTTCCCACCTCTGCTGCACATTTGTCTTGTTATTATATTTTTTGTTTGGTAATGACGTGTTTTAAGTTGTGTGACGCTTCTGGACCGCGCTTCCTCTTTGCAAATGACATTTCCTCCTCGCCGTCCTCATGAGCGGTCCCATCAACCAAAGCGCCGAGGCCTTTCCCCCTCCTCGGTCCCGGCGTTCCAACACAACGGGACAAAAATAGCACGCGCCGTTGCGGCCGATCCGGTCGTTCAGAGTTACTGACAGACGTGCACCCGCTGCAGTCATGTGCGATTTCGGGAAGGGGGGGGGGGGGGTGTTCCTCACTTGTTGGCCGCTTGTGTCAAGCATCACGTGGAAGCGTTTCTGCATTGTGTGTCGTCTGAGAGGGAGGAAGGGAGGAAGGGACCGCCTGCCGGTGGAGTCCTCAGTGGCCTGGAAGGATGAGGGGAGCGGACGGGGAGTGCCCGAGGTGGGCTGCCGGATGTGAAAGGCAGCAGACGCGCTGACGAGGCAACGGGACAATTGGGATGTGTTCGTTCTTTGTTTTGTGCGTGTCCTGCTGCCTCTGCTCTCTCTCTCTCTCTCTCTCTCTCTCTCTCTCTCTCTCTCTCTCTCTCACAGTTCTTCCGGGCGTTCCCTTTTGGACCGTCGGAAACAGGACTGGGCCTTTTACGCTAAGTCGTTATAGTAACTGCGACATCCTGTATCCCACGCTTGCGTCCGCCCAGTCACAAGGCTCTCCTTTTTGGGCCTATTTCCGTGTCGGCGCAGAATTCCCCCCTCCAATTTAAGAGAGAGGTTTGCTGTAATTTGTCATCCTTCTAAGTGATCCATTTTCTGCAGCAGCGTGTGTGAGTGTTTTCGATGCACTCGCGGTCAGCGTATTTAAAAGGGTATTGGCAGACGAGGTCACCCAAATGCTGCAAACCAAAAACCGTACGCGCAAGTGTCGGCCGCCCGCTCGGCAATCGCGGGAAGAAGCTTTTGCGGCCACTTACGTGCGACGTCATCGTCGTCTCAGTAACCGCTGCCGTGCGTTCCCTTGCGGTCGCTTATGAGTACAGAAACGATTACCGCAAAATGGGAGAATCTGTATGAAGCCGGTCCACGCTAATTCTTTTGATTTTATTTTTACAGAGAGGACATTTTTGCACTTTTTTATACATTTCTCAATGAATGATGCATGATTTAATGATGATTTGTTGGAGCAAAATTGTCCTTAGAAGCGCAAACACAATTTATTGCTGGACTCCGCTTGAGTTGTTGTCGTTTCAAAATAATTTCACCCACAGGAAATAAAAAGGTGAAGTCCGTTAATTAAAGCGGATTAATCCATGGAGGAACAGAATGGCACCCCCCCAGCCCAAAAAATGTAAAAGGGAATCTAATTTTTGGGGATGAAGGTGCCTTTGAGCAAGACACCGAGCTCTCCCATTGCTGAGCTGTTTCTGATCCCTTTTTACTCTTGACAGATGTTTTTCCCCTGCACGCATGCATGCACACATCCAAATTTGCTTTATCTTTCATTCCCTTGCCTCTTCTGGCTAATATTTTTCAGCATTTTGTCCGCGTTCCCTTCATTAGGAAACCCGCAACATTTCCTTTTTGATTATCTATGTTCCGCTCCCCACTTCCCTCCCGTGGCGAGGGCGGCATTCTGCAAAAAAAAAAAAAAACAATTCTAGAAATAGAGCAAAACCATTTTTTTTTTTTTTGTTCTTTGCCATGGCAGTAAAGCTCACAGCAGGGGCGGGCGGAGGTCAGGAGAAACGAGGAGCTCGTGGTGGGAAAACAAAACGAAGAATCTGGGTCGGACTCATGCCACAGGGACCGATAGCAGTCTGGATTTTTGTTTTGTTTTTTTATTGATTGGCCATCTTGACCCTGCAGCCTATTTGCTCTGGAGAAGTTGCAAACAGATTACAGCGGACTGGGAAGACTTGATGATGATTTTGAGTAGTTGAGCTTTTGTAGCATTTTAACAATATCTGTTTACCAAAAAAAAAAAAAAAAAAAAAAAAAAAAAACTGTTTGGAAGGGGTTCTTCGGATACAACTGAGCGCCGTTCAAGAGAGTTCTACAGAGAGGTCTCAACTCTTTCACGCAAGGATATGTACACGGAAATACTTCTCCCTCACTTACCTTCGAATACAGCCTTGTATTTGTTGGTATTTTTCACATTTAGTTGTACGTGCGCTCTTCCGCAAGCCTCAATCCATCGTAGAAACTTTGTCGACCGTGTTTTAGGCTGTGGAAAATGAACCAAGCGGGCTCCTTGTAACCTAGCAGGATATTTTTCACCAGAATTGCACCTTCCCCAAACCCATCTGAGGACCATTTTCTTCGTAACATTAATTTTTCCAAGCGCACGCTACTGACAACTAGCATTGCTTGTGGGACAATCCGGCGAGAGGGGCGTGTCAAGCAATCTGATTGGCTATTATTGCACGAGTGATTGACAGGTCGCAAAGGTCCATCGTGCTCAGTCGTACTTGAAAAAAGCTCTGATCCGCCAGTGACGTGATATTGTTTTTGCGACGTCGCCACGGAAGTGGAATATGAGGCCAGAAATAACTTTGACCGCTGTATCAGAAAGGGTCTGTCTATTGCAAATAAAAATGGATTTAATTGCTTGCTTATGTGCATAATGCACATAAGACAGCATAACAGAGAATGACGAGCATGAAAATGAGCAGCCAGGCTTGAGAACAAACGGCACATTTTCACCGACTCTCCATTTCTGGGTCTTTCTGGCACCTTCAACCGTTGAGCAGTTTTACTTGTTGTTTATTTTAAAGTGGGCAACATCTTTGTGTGTGTGTATCACAAAAATGTTCAAATGAAATCAAAACATGGAGCGTTTGTCGCATTTCAGCTTGGGAAATATACTTGGCTATATATTACATCCTGTGGAAAGATTTGTTTTACATTTCAAACAACTTGGAAGTATCAAAGAATGGATTCTCGTATCATTTTGGAGGTTTTTTTTTTGTATATAGTAACGCAAAACATTGTCGGTGCCAATTAGTTTTATGATCGTGTATCAGTGTGCTTGCATCAAAAGCAGATTGTGGCGTCCAAATGCGCTTTTTTCTTTATGATTTTTATATTTGGGGGGGGCCTCTCCGGCTGTTAGGTCAAGCAGAACAGATGATTTGTATCCGTTTTATGCCCGGAACATTTTTACTGTGCCATAGTAAACTTTTCAAGACGCCGCTGTGTTTTTTTTTTTTTTAAACACGCATTTTAAAAGGTGTTCGACGGCTGTGAATTGCACATTTTGACTCTTGCGCACCCCCCCCCCCCCTGCAAATTTGTCAAATGTTCTCCTGAGGAGGGCAAGAAATGCAAACAGAAGGTAAAGAGGGATCGTTGTCTCGGCGTTGGAGGTTAGCCCCCACCCCCCCACCCCACCCCCATTCCTCCTTCCCACCGTGACTCCTCGGAAATGGCGAAGAAAAATGAGATTGTGTTGGGTCCTCTGCTTGGTTTAATTGTTCATTGTATTTTGCATAGTCCGATTTTTTTTCCTCCACTTTATTGCTCCTGCGAGCGACACAATCTGTCACGTCCCCAAATGGATTTTTTTTTTTTTTATTATTTGACCTTTGATCAAAATTGTCAACACTTTTATCACAGGGAAATCTGCCGTCCGAGAGGTTGCTGCTCATATTACAAGGTTGCGAACGCCATTGTACACATACATTACAACCTTTTATGAGCTTAGCTAAGTTGGAGCAATAAAAATCACGGGAGTGCACAGCACATAAAGGTTAAAGCACTCGGAAGAAAAATGTATTGCTTATTTGAATCGGTGACTTAGTGTTTATAAGTTATTTAGTATCATGCAAGCACAGATGAAGGAAATCGGGCTTTAGATCAGTGGTGTGAAACTCGTTTTTATCGCGGGCCGCATTGTAGTTACGGTTTCGGTCCGAGAGCCATGATGACTGAAACCCCGAAAATCTTGAATTGACCCATCATTTTTACACATTAAACTTAGCAAATAGTTTCAGAATCAGAAATCAAGGGTAACAAACAGGTTTTTCAATTATTGTTTTTTGCCAACACAAAAATGCTTGCAATATCTCAACGTCATCATTCATGATACGACAGTGTGAAAGCTTGGTTCAAATTTGAACAAAAATCATGGAAGTTGATGCACATGATTTGCCTTCACGGCCCACACAAAATCACGTGGGGGGCCGCATTTGACCCCCGTGCCTTGTTTGACACCTGTGCTTTCGCTCAATGGACCGACAATTTGTGCACACAAATGGATTTGGTGAGGAGAGCGAGAAGCTGACTACACACGGAGCAAAAATCTGGTGATTATTTCTGGCGGGGCGATGCTCGCATTTTTCAAATCAGGTAAAATGTTATAAATTGGTATGCGTGGACGTGACCTAAGATGTTTAAAATCAGTATGTGTGTGGTCAATGTTATCTTTTCCAGTACATACTCAATATCATTTCTCCGCAGTCCTCCAGTGTGGACATTTGGACCGTATCACTTCTCCTTTTTGGCCTCGAACGCAAGCATTGACTCTAAAGTTTGAAAGAAAAAAAAAAATGCTGAGTTGGCATTTTAACTGCAAGTCAGCATTTCCAAGGTATTAAATTCACTTGACAGAAACAATCTAAAAAAGTGATGACAGGTGTGGAAGATGGAAGCTTTTGAAATTCATTCAAGATGCTAACTGTTTGGTTAGTATCTGTGAGGATAAGCGGTGGCCGTGTTATGGACATGATTTTGCCTTATTCCACCATTTTCCGTGTGATACATCCATCCATTTTCTTAGCCGCTCATCCTTACGAGGGTTGCGTGAGTGCCGGAGCCTATCCCGGCTGTCAACGGGCAGGAGGCGGGGTACACCCTGAACTGGTCGCCGGCCAATCGCAGGGCACATCGAGACAAACAGCCGCTCTCACAATCACACCTATGGGCAATTTAGAGTGTCCAATTAATGCTGCATGTTTTTTGGGATGTGGGAGGAAACCGGAGTGCTAATGCCGGAGAAAAGCCACGCAGGCACGGGGAGAACATGTAAAACTCGGCACAGATTTGAACCCCGGTCCTCAGAACTGTGAGGCCAACGCTTTCCGGCTGCGCCACCGTGATACAGCTGACGTCAATTTTGTGCCATGGAATCCTTTCAGTGTAAAGAAAGAGGTTGTTGTCGTCGTTGTCCGCAAAAACAAGGACAAACATTCTCCCTCAGCTTATGGGAACTCTTCTTCTGAAGAATAAGCACTCGCCAATACACATGAAAGGCCTGAAGCCTTCTTTTGTCTTTCCGCTGAATACTCGTCTTTATTCCACAGATGCAACCAAAAAGAAGCCTTATCGGCGCTGTTTGCACGGGAACGGGGGCGCGGCTTCACCTCCGCGGGCCCGCCGGTCGACGAACGCACCGCTGCGCGGATGAAAGTTTGTTTTGGGTTTGAAGTCCGGAGCCGCCCTTTTCCGTGGGGCTCGGGGCCCGACGACGGCACCCGTTTCAAACGGGGTTGGAGCGTTGACGGGCAATCACGCGGTCGGACGGAATGCGGGAGGGGGCAAAAGATAAAGAGCGTCCGCAGTCTTCATTGTTTTATTGATGAGCTCCACGAAAGAGCACAAGAACAATACGGCGGCTCTTGTAGATCAGAGAATGGCCCGGATAACCTGTAACCTGTCCGTTAGGGCCGCTCTTTCAATTAATTCTACGACCTCGAGTGGGGGGGGGGAGTTCTACGCCTGCAGCCACGAGTCATATGAGGCAACGTTATGACTACAGACCTCAAAACAGGCTAACCTCGTGATTCCCCAATCGGAGTCGTCCATCTTGTAAAGCACTGGCAAAGCTTGATGTAAATAGGGTTTAAAGTGAATCATTATTTTATCTGTTTCATTATCCATCCATCCATCCATCCATCATCTTAGCCGCTTATCCTCACAAGGGTCGCGGTGAGTGATGGAAGCGTATCCCAGCTGTCAAACGGGCAGGAGCAGTTAACCCTGAACTGGTTGCCAGCCAATCACAGGACACATCGAGACAAACAGCCGCACTCACAATCACACCTAGGGGCAATTTAGTGTCCAATTCATGTTGCATGTTTTTGGGATGTGGGAGGAAAGCGGAGTGCCCACCCGGAGAAAACCCACACAGGCACAGGGGGAGAACATGCAAACTCCACACAGGCGGGTCCGGGACGGAACCCGGGACCTCAGAACTGTGAGGCCAACGCTTTACCACCTCTTTATGATTTATGTACTTATTCATTTGTCGGCAATGACTTGGGGAAAAAGTAAGTAAGCTACAGGTGGCGTTTGTGCATGACAAGTTCCACGTGCGTGCGGCTAACTGCAACTCTCAAACCTTCCCGTCTAATTTTTGCCATTTTCGTTTCAACGGGTGTTGTGCTCACGGGCGACTTTGTGTTCCCCCTTCGCAGAGAAACTAGTGGCATACCAACGGGAGTTCCACGCCTTGAAAGAGCGCCTTCGTGTGGCCGAGCACAGGACGCTGCAGCGCTCGTCGGAGCTCAACAACATCCTCGAGCAGTTTCGGCACGCCATTGCCGAAACCAATAACAGCAAAGACACCCTCACCACCTTCTCAGGTCAGCCATTCAAACGTCATGTTGTCAGACAACATTCATATTTGAATTCCTCTTTGTGTTGATACTGTAAATTTGCAAAATGGGGGATAATTGTGGCACGTGAAGACGCCCACACACGTGCTCGTAAAACTTTTATTGTATTTCTTTAGCACCAGTTTATACCATCGGGGACAAACATTAGGCTAGCTGTAGTCTTGATACCATGGCTTTTATTATCAAATCTTTATAGAATTGATTATTGCATCAAGCCTGAGAGCGATTTTTTTTCCAAATATTTTTAAAAAAAGTCTTCATAAATGTGTTGCCTGGAGACGCACTTTGTCTGCTGGGAGCTACTTACGGGAAGGGAAGTTAGCTGGAAAAACTTTCACCGAGACGAGTTAAACTGGGCATAATTATTTAAAAAAAAAAAAAAAAAAAGTCCTTTAACCGTAATCGGTTAAGTATGTAACGGCACACAAGGAATTTGTTCCCGGCAATCGATGCCGCCTTTGCTACGGCATTCATGTTGAGTACTGAGAAGAAGAACAAACAACAAGAACAGGATACAATAGACATTCATTTATTATAAGAGTCAAAATTAGGTCATTGCTAAAAATATTTTGATTTCCGGTAACAAGAGTGCGGAAAAAAATGAGTATGTAGGTAGGTCAGAATTTTTTTCATGATATTCTGCAAATATTTTGGCCCATATAACACTAATAAATATATTCAGTGTGCCTCTTGGCCGTTGTCAGCTGGGATATGCTCCAGCACTAACTGCGACCCTCGTGAGGATAAGTGGCAAGGAAAATGGATGGATACCATTTGGTACATACATAAGCCGCTGCTGTGCAAAAGCCGCAAGTGCTCACATTGAAACATGGGATATTTACAAAGAAAGACGGTACACACAGAGTTTAACGCTAATGCTAATGCTAATGCTAACGGTAGCACCGCGCTAAATAGGCCAGTTTAAAAAAAAAAAAAAAAAAAGAGACCGTTAAAAATCAGTGAACCACAGCAGTAACACGCTAACGCAGCGCTAACAGGCCCAGACATGTAAAAGTCACTTCCTCGGCACATATATTCCACCGGTCTCTTACCTTTTCTGCTTGAGTGCCCCATTGCGGCCGTTAGAAAAAAAAAATGCACAAATTCCCCTCATCACCGCTTAAACCGCAGGGTTGAAAGCGTGTGAAAAAAGTCGCGGCTTATGGGCCGGAAATTACGGTAATAAACATGGCTTTATGTATAACGCTTGTAACATTTATCACAAAAACCGTGGCGCTCCTTTGAGTAAACTGGTCGTGTGTTGTCTCCGTGTATTTAGATGAGACCCAGAAACTTTTGAAGGAGCTGTCCAATGGAAAACCTCTCCACGTGCCAAACATCTACCACCACCTGCCTCACCTCCTCAACAATGAGGGCAGCCTCCAGCCCGCCGTGCAAGTCGGCCTCGGGCGCACCGGAGGTGAGGACTCGCCAGCGCATTTTTACAAGACCCGAGTCTCACTGAGCGTCTTCAGTTCGGTGTAAATGTCCTCTGGACTCGGCATCGCATCGAGGCCTCCTCGAGGAATGTTTATATACTGTAGATGATTATCAACGATGTATACTGCTAACAAGTTGCTTCAGGGCAATCTTCTGGGGCTGATAGAATGAACCAATCAGGACATCGGACAAAAGTGGTCTCACCCCTTGTGGCGCCATCCGGTTCTGTAATGCAGTTTGACGGTCTGTGCATCTCTTAGTTAGGTTTGATATGTTGTGTGTGCCCGTGCGTAATAAGACATTATCCAAAAATATCTATTTATCTGTTTTCAACGGTTGCCAGCTTCCGCTATGCTTTTTTTTTTTTTTTTTCCAAACTTCCCAACAGTGACACTGTGGAGGTGCGAGTTTGAGTCCTAGCTTGTGTGGCTGGACAGGACATGTTTGGAATAATGATTGGATATCATGTGCCTTCCCTTAAAGGAAGACTCTCCCCAAAATTATGGGAATGGGAGCACACATTAAAAGTGAGTAGATAGGGGTTCAGTGTTTCTTTTAATGCCAGCGTTATCCAAAGATTTCACCGAGAAACATCTCTAAATTGGAAAATTATTATCGAAATTCCTGTCTCGCTCAGACCTTTCAATGAGCCGGGCTGGACACCTGACAGCCAATCAGCGTTTGCCACGCCTACAGCGGTGGCTGTTGTGTCACCACAATGTTCGTGGATACGTTTCACCGAACAGAGAATGTCCACTGTTTGGCATTTTGTGGCTGATTTTTTTTTTGTGAAAAATAATTACAAACAAAACAAAAACAGCATGATGTACAATGCTCAAGCCTGTGCGCTTGAGCCAGAATACACACAGGTGGAACGTGACTTGTTAGAGAAGGGGCGTGGCACTAACGACGAACAATAATCCCATTAGATGGACCGCGGAAATTAATTTGATGCTATTCTGAGGAGTTGGTTTAGATGTAGCGAATATACAGCAGGCGTGACCAGACTTTTTTTTTTTTTTTTAACCCAAGTTCTACTTTTCAAGCAGCCAGGATTGAACAGCCGCCTCATAAAGTGTGTTGTTGCTTATACATTAGCAGCACCGGAGGCTACAACTAAGAAGATACGTTCAAATTTCCCCGGCTGATGAACGAGCCTCAACGGTGACAGTCACAGCTTTATCCCGTCAGGTTGACCCCACGGGAGGTTAATGGAGGACAAATTTGGCTGCGTTTTCTCAGTTTTGTTGCAGGCATCTTGGCTCAGCGAGAACAAATGATCTGTAATCCTAAACACTGGTGACATCTGGGGCGGGGTCAAGGATGTTTCTTCCGGGCCAGGCTGTCAAAACTGGCACATATGCAGATTTTGCTTGGATTTCAAAAATGTTCAGAATTTTCTTTTTTTTTTTTTTTTTCAATTAATGTCCAAAATATATGTATGAATAAAATTACTTCACATTGGAAGGTTTATTGGACATATGAATTTTGGGGAGAGTCTTCCTTTAAGACAGGAGTCTGGCGACGGTTCCTGCTTATTTTTGATAACATTTTTAATAAGCGTCAATTATATGCTGATTTTTCACGATTTGCTTTCGCTTCCTATCCCTTGTGAATAGGAAGGGTCCGCCCCATTGCGCTGAGCAACCAGGTTGTAGATGTGCGCACCGCAAAGACGCCAATTAAGCTCCGATGATTATTGAATTTTTTTTTTCTGTGTACTTTCTTTTACCTTCCATCCGAGGTTGTCGCATGAAAGACGCAAAAGGCCAAAGAAAAAAGAAAACTCTTTCAGCGACGTTCTCCGAGGTTCTGCAGCAGGTGCATGCGCGAAAACGCTCGTAGAAACCGCTGAAAATAGCTTTTGTTGCCGTCGTCAAGATGTAGTTTAACGAGGCGGGCCGCTTCCCCTGAGCAACACATTCCACCTTGATTGAAACATTATTTCTATTTTTACCAGAAGTGTTTCCATGCAAAAAAAAAAGGGAATCATTGGAAAAGGTCCGCCGAGTTTATTTTCATATCAAACAGAAAAAAATCTCCTCTGGATGCTATCCAACAAAACTCATCAGGAATTTGATTAACTACTATTTTGAATGAACTGAGGAAGGGGGTGGGGTGGGGGGGGGGTACAGCAGATTTTAGGCCCGCACATGTTGGACTCGTATGCATTACCACTCATTCACTATCACCGACTCGCATCCTGTCACTCTTTTCCTGCCTCCCACGCGCTCTCTTTCATCTTCGACCTAGATTTTTTTTTTTTTTTTTTGTTTTAAATGCTGGTGGGCGTCCCCGCCATACAACGTGGTATTCGGCGTGAGAAACCCGAAGCGAAACTAGGGCAGATTCTCCACGCCGCGCAGATTGCCGGGCCCCCTTTTCTCAAGCCCGCAGCGTGCGCCTGGCTGCTGCCGCTGCAACTCAAGTATGTTTTCGTACCCTCCGCCCCTTTGCGAGGCCCCTCATCGCTGTCGCCAACGGGCCCACTGCAGCCGAGGGTTACTCGTCTCTGACATCATTGTAGAAAGTAGCGAGACACAATAACCGTGCGTGAATTTGAAGATTAGCACATGGATCGCTGGCATTTGTGAATTACCCGGCAAACGAAAAGCCCGCTTTGTAAAATTCGCTCTGCCGAGCTAAGGAATAAAGTATAAACCGCAACCGCTAAATTGGGAAACTAATCTGAACGTTTTTCACACACAAGAGGATTTATCAGCCACCTACATTACACAAACAAAATGTGAGGGGGCGGGGGCGGACTGCCAACCAGGATGTGTTCAATGGAAACAGCCCAAGGTAACTGCAGGCCGCTTTGTAGCCGTGTCATGTTTTTTTTTTGGGGCATCAGGAGGGCGTGCGGGTCCTTTTGAACAAATCTGAACATCAATCTAAATGCTTCAATGTGTGCACATTTGATTGAAGACATGTGAACAGTTAACATTTCAATGCGGAGTAAAAAAAAATGAATGACCAGTAAACAGATGATTTAAAGAGAAGCCCAAGAATATGATGGGGAAAATGTGCAAATAATCTGCCTTATTCATAAAACTGCATCAGTTAAAGCTCGGGATAAAAGTTGCAGCATGTAGTCTGACCTTTAGGGCCAGTCTATGCTTGAGCGATCTTCACAGAGAAAAATTAATCTAGCCATTGGGTATATAGGTGGCAGCACATCTGCCTCACAGTTCTGAGGACCAGCGTTCAAATCCCGGCCCCACTTGTGTGGAGTTTGCATGTTCTCCCCGTGCCTGCGTGGGTTTTCACAGGGCACCCGGTTTCCTCCCGCATCTCAAAAACGTGCGTTAGCTCAAGACTTTCATTTGCTCGTAGGTGTGAATAGTTGGTTGTTTATGTGTGCCCTGCGATTGGCTGGCGACCAGTTCAAGGTGTGCCCCGCCTCTCGCCCAAGGATAGCTGGGATAGGCTCCAGCACACGGAAGATGACTGAATAAATGCATGAAATCAGCTATATATGGACTTTATATATCCATATAGCTATTTAATACACGGAGTCCTCGGTTTACGACTGAGATCTGTTCCTACTGTATGATCCCAAACCGTTTTAAGGTTAATGTTATGTTGCCTCCTATATTTCAAATACAGAATTAGCTTTTTGTTCACTGTATTGTCTGTGCTTTCGTCGTGGATCAGGCTGTGCTAAAGTAGAATTTTTAAATGATACACCATCTCATCCTGCACTTTCTACTTTGGCTTCAGACCAGACCTATCCCACTCGGAAAAGAGAAAATCTCGTCCAGTTTCACCACTTTTTCTTCGATTATTCACATACTCCGACAGTCATTGCATCTTAAAACGACAGCATTTCTTTTTTAACTTCCTCCATTAATATCAAAAGTAAACATAAGCAGCATGTCTAGCTCGTCTTTGCTCTACACTTTAACCGCGCGGGGGGGGGGGGGGTGTAAGGAGAACTAGGAAAGAGAGAGTGTGGTGTTGTGAGAGAAAGTTCCGTGTTCTGCCTAAAAGAAACCAGTGGCTTCTTCTTTTCATTTTTTACAATACGTATATGAATTGTGCCATTGGATGTAACAACATGTCATTGGCTGAGGTCTTTGTTTTGTTTTGTTTTTTCGGCACGCCGTCGACGCATTGAGCACCTCTGCCTTATAAGTTAAGGGAAGCGGGGCCCAAGGGTGACATGTTTAAAACTATAAGTACTGTAAACAATGCCGAGTGACAGTGATTCATGTTGTTTTCTTTCTTTGGCCTGCTTTCCCACACAAAAAATATGACAATCACAAATGATTCATGTCCATTTCTCCTCTACTGTGTCTGCTGCATTTCAAATCTGATGGGAGTTTTGGGGGGGATTTTTTATTTTTTTTGTTAGATCAAAAGGACAAACCGCACAAAAGCATCCCTGTGCTCACTTTTATCTCTTCCTGTCTCCTCTGTTTCCTGCTCGTAACACGTTTGTTAAAACGCTTTTGAGAAAACCTGATTACATTTGATTTATTCACAAATGACAGGAAAAACTGGATCCGAGCAACATTGCGTCCTCGGGCCAAACCACTTCCACTCCTAGCAGAAGCTCCTCAATGAACTGTGCAGCTCTTTGCGTCAATGTGACCATCGTTGTTGACCTGACGCCAAGTTCCATTACTCTCCTGCAAATTGTTACCTCCCTTGATCAGTTGGAAACAGACTCATTTAATTTTTTAATCCCCATCCTGACTAAGATGTTTTTAAGGTGCCTCTGCATGAGCATCACAGTGGTGTATGTCGACTGTTCCCATCTTTCCGTTGCCATCTGTCCCTGTAGTGGATTTCAGCCAAGCTAATCTTTTCAGTGTCGAGCAACGAACATTTGCTATTTGATTGAATCTCATTTGTATTTTATTTTATTTACGCTTCTACCCAGTCACCATGGTGATGGGGATCCCGACAGTGAAGCGCAAGGTGAAGTCGTACCTGGCGGAGACGCTCCACTCGCTCATAGACAAACTGTCTTCGGAGGAGAAACTCGACTGCGTCATTATCGTCTTCGTTGGGGAGGTGAGAGGTCGGCCGGTACAAGACCTCAATCGTCACGTGATGCCAAAAGTTGCGTGACGCTCAAAGGCCTCCCTTCTTTTTCCCGCAGACCGATGTGGAATACGTTCAGAGTGTGGTTTCCGACCTGCAGAAGGAGTAAGAGCACGTTGCCGTGGGAATGTTGATGAACGTCCCGTCCTCACCAATGGTGTCATTTTCTTCAGGTTCTCGTCAGAGCTGAATTCCGGTTTGCTGGAGGTCATTTCACCTCCCGCCACCTTCTACCCAGACCTTAGCAACCTTAAAGAGACATTTGGAGACTCCAAAGACAGAGTCAGGTAAGCCAGCAAAGCATGGGCGCCAATGTTCCCTCTAAGCTGTGCAATTGCGCAACTGCGCACTTGTAGCGAACATGAAAACCGATGCAGCGCAGTGAACCACAGCCTGATTTTTTTTTTTTTTTAATAAACACGGCAGTACGCGGTCTCTAACAAGCTGCTGCCCGGCCACACCATGCCACACACTACTTCCTTGTTTACCCAACACCGCCAACCTCCCTTAAAGGGGTACACTCATAGTTACGAACACCGCCCACCACCGGTGCTTTAGTTAGAAACATATTCTGGGCAACATAGAGCAATGACGAGTTAGACATGCTCCTTATGTTTACTCTCGATGATGATAATAATGGCACAAAAAAAAAGAAATGCTGTTGCTTTAATGAATGTCAGAGTATGTGAATAATAAGAATAAAAAAATAATAATGAAGGAAAAAGTAGTGAAACTGGATGAGATTTTCTCTTTTTTTTTTTTTTTTTGAGTAAAAATAAAGGTCTGCTCTGACGCCAAAGTAGAAATTGCAAGATGATATATGATGGTATATAATGTTAAATATCCACCTTGGCGCAACCTGATAGAGGAAGAAAGCACAGACGGTACAGTGCATAAGAAGCTAATTCTGTATTTTAAAAATACGAGACCTCATACCGTTAACCTTAAAACTGTTTGGTAGCATCATTCATCTTTCAACATGCATTGCTAAAGATATTCTGCAAGCAATAATTCAGTTTTACACCAAGAAAAACAGACGGGGATATTGTTGTGATTTAAAAATAAATAAATGAAACAAAGATGGAATCGACATTTGAAATTTACAGTTCATAGTTGGCTTGGTTTGGTTAGCAATGTATTTTTTTTTTGTTTGTTGACATTTTCATTGCCAGTTTGCAAAAACAGTTAAAATTGTTCTTGAAATTTTCTCATGATGTAAATGCTGTAATCTGAATCTTTTAATGAGGCATGTAAGTTAAATGGATAACACCGATCTGACCACGGTGCATACGCCTGACGTTGCTCACAGCGGTCAAAGGGGGCGCTCATGGGCTTAGCGTGTTTGCTCAGACACGTCAAAAATTAGAGGGAATGTTGATCGGCGCCACCTTTTTTTTTTTTTTTCTTTGCCTTATTAAGCAACGTTAGGATGGCAAAAGGATGGCCTGGGAGGGCACAGTCGGGAGATGTGAGGCGACGGCGGCGGAACCAGAAGGATGAGTCAGTGGGAGGGAGCGAGCAGGCGAGAGCTTTTAGTCGGCTGCTTAGTATTCTACGAGCATTTGTCAAAGTCAAACCAAGGTCATCAGTCCCGCTTCTTGCTCCCGAAGCGCTCCCTCGCCCTCACGAGCTTTTTGCCGTCGATGTTTTCTTTCCAGTCAGACGACGAGCGGCTTGGTTTAAAACCCGTTTGCGTGTACCGGGATGATGATAAACCTCAACCGTAGACGGATTTTGTTAGTTTGCGTCACCATGCGGGGTAATATAAGCCACGTGACCCACGTGGCATGTCAATATTCTTTAGACTGGTGTGGTTTTGCGCCTGTCGGCATCTGACTGAATAGTATCGGATGAGGCGCTTCCGTATGAGGGCAAAGATAAACACTAATTGGGCCTGGTAGTCCATTCGGTCTCCGAGCCGTCGCAACAGCAAATGGTCTCTCTCCACATGTGCGCCGTAGGCCGCTTTTAAATGACAAAATCATATTTTTGTGTGGGTTATTTAGATGGCGGACAAAGCAGAACCTGGACTATTCCTTCCTCATGATGTATGCAGTGAGCAAAGGAGTTTATTACGTTCAGGTAAGCCCCCGGAATACGCTCGACGCCGCTTTCAGAATTAGAACCGCGGCAGCCGCACAGCGAACGCGTGCTGTTGCAATTCGTCAGCATCTGTTTCCGCCCGTTAAGACCTCGCCCGTTTCGCTGACTTTCAGCGTAATCCTCTTTGGACTTCTGCCACATTCATGTGCCTTTCTAGTCCTCTAATATTTTTTCTTTTTTTTTTTTTTTTTTTTTATTAAATTGACACCAATACAGTGGAACCGCGAAGGTCGTACACAATCCGTTACACCCGGTGGCAGCGCAAGCTAACATTAGCGCCACCGCTACATCTATTTCATTCCGACACTTTCACACGTTAAATCTTTTGATGCTATCTGAAGTGACTTTTGCGATGGCGTGCATGTCGTTTTGAGGTTTTGTGACGTTTTTCCTGACAATATCTTTACTAACGACTGCCATGCATACTTGTTGTTAATCTCCCATCTAACGGACGCGGTGTGTCGTTTCCATTCTTTGCTCTCACCTGGAGGGACGAGGTATTTCCAGCCGCTCTAGTTTGGTGTGCCGTAGTTCTGCCGTGTTCTCGTGGCTCAGTTCCAAACAGCACAACCCACCGCGAGCGTCGTCAATCCCAAATCCTCCCGGTGGTTTCACCGCCGCGTGCTTCTGTTTCCTCAGTTGGAGGACGACATCGTGGCCAAGCCCAACTATTTCGCCACCATGAAGAACTTTGCCCTCCAGCTGTCGTCCGAGGACTGGATGGTCCTGGAGTTTTCTCAGCTGGGCTTCATCGGTACGGTTTGCCTCACACCGATGGCGTCTTTCAAAACGGGCCAGACTCGAGTTGTATTTTACACCGGAGGGATGGCATTTCTTGTCCAACCTGATTGTGCTTTCATGTTTACAGTGTCGCAACAAGTCCCCAAAGTCTTGTTAATCAGACTCAAATGTTGGTTGCTAATGAGCATCTGTGCCGAAGCCAGAAGACTCATTAATACTTTGTCGTGTGCTCTCCTGCAGGAAAGATGTTCAAGGCCCCAGACCTGAATCTCATTGTCGAGTTCATCTTCATGTTTTATAAGGAGAAGCCAATCGACTGGCTGCTGGACCACATTCTTTGGGTCAAAGTGTGCAATCCCGAGAAAGACGCGGTAAGCGCTGTTGCGTGACCGAGCACGCGTGGTTATAACAGCACGCCAAAGAAACAGCACTTCATATGTCAATGTCGGTAGTTGAAGTGCAATTTCAAAGGTCCGTGTTTGAATCTTGAGTCTTTTAACTGCCGGAATTTCCGACCTACAAGCCACGACTTTTTTCACACGCTTTCAACCCTGCGGTTTTTTTTTTTTTCTCACGGATGCAAGGGGGCACTTGAGCGGAAAAGGTAAGAATGAGACCGGGGGAATATATGTGCCGAGGTAATGACTTTTACCAGTCCGGCCAATTTACCGCTGCGCTCGCGTGTTAATGCCGTGTCTCAGTAATTTTTACCAGTATGTTTTTTTTTTTTTTTTTTTTTTTTTTTTTTATTGGCCCCGTTAGCGTTACCGTGGCACTAGCGTTAGCATGAAACTCTCTGTGTACTATCTTTCTTTGTAAATATCTCGTGTTTCAATGTGGGCACTAGCGACTTTTCTACAGATGCGGCGTATGTATGTACCAAATGGTATTTCCTTTACAAATGTACTGGGTGAGGCTTGTCACAAGGTGAGCTCTGGAGGCCAGGTGTGCGAGACAAAGGAGAAGAAATAAAAATAAAATTCTTAAAAGACCCCGTAAAGTGAATTCACATACTACATTATACAAATTTGTGCAAAGAATGAATACGATGTGGTATTTTTTTTGGGAAATGGAACATTAAACCCTTTTAACAGTTCTCCAGATTATTTATATTTTATTATTATTTGGGGTGGGGGCGGGGGGCCTACTAGAGTCGTGCCTAGTGTCTCACTTTGGAGTCCAAGATAATTCGGACACCTGCTGTAACAATTGCGACATGCAGATGGCCGGCTAGCTGTGCCCACACCGTGTTCAATTCAGCCTCACCTCACTTTTCCTATTTACCATCATTAGTATTGTTCTCCAGTAACATGAGAGAAAAATGTATAGTATGTATGTATAAATCATTATTTACGCACTGAACTGAAGCATCACGTTTTATTGAGGTATTGTACAATGACGTTCAATTCTTGGCACGGTTTTTGGAGCAAAAGCATTTCTCGTCCAGTTCCAAGTTCTCTCGTTGGAAGAATTGCAACCTGTTCCGTTGCGTTGTAGACGACTTGGCCCTGACCCTTTCCCCCATTTTGACGCTTTTCCAGAAACACTGCGAGCGCCAGAAGTCCAGCCTCCGCGTGCGTTTCCGACCCTCCTTGTTTCAACACGTGGGGCTGCATTCTTCTCTCGCCGGAAAGATCCAAAAGCTCACAGTGAGTGCCGTGTCCACGCAGTCGGTCCGCCGCCAGAGCCGAGCAGTGGTGTAAATGTAAGTTTTGCTTTCTGCCCGTGCCCGCAGGACAAAGACTTCCTGAAGCCACTCCTCCACAAGATCCACGTCAACCCTCCTGCTGAGGTTTCCACCTCGATGAAGGTCATTCCCCTCCGGAGATTTTCTTTTATTCACACGCATCTCAAGCCAAGCGCAATTTGGTTCCATTCCAAATTAATTCTCCCATAGAAAACAATAGAGATGAAAGAAATCTGTTCACCATCATAAAACATTTATTGACTCGACAGTCAATATCACACAAAAGTGCCTTTGAGACTTTGCTGTGCCGCAGAAAAATAGCGTTCAAATTGTCGATTGAATTTCATATTAATTTGGACATTATGCTGTTAGGAATCCATATTGGTCAAGCTCCCACGCCTTTTTTCCAATACAAAACACGATGCAGTGCAAATATGAAATATGAAAGCTTGCCGACGGTGAACAATGACAAGGTGGACATGTTTGGCTACTGTTAGCATTTAATATGCACATGGTAGAACTTCACTTATTACTAATGATTCAGTTATAAGGTGTGTACATTTTACCAAGTAGACTTCACATTTCTGAGGTTTTTAAATCAACTGATCTTTCACTTTGACAGAATCGATATTCGAAGTTTGACAAAATTTAACTACACGCACATGCTAGATTAAAAATCAAGTGTAAATATTTTATCCTGGAGCTATTCACTCTTTTGAAACAAAGCTAACACAATGTAAGAGATTTTACATTATACTGGTATGTGGGCAAATGTTTGGCGCCTTCCAGTTCAATAACACCTGAGTAAGAGCTTCATTTATTATTATTTTGCTACATTTTGATTATGCCTGACTGATTCTGATTTGTACACCAATGGCCGCATGAGAAGCCAACTTGAACTTTTAGTTATTTTGTCATTATGTACCGTAATTCCCGGCCTACAGAGCGCACCTGGTTACAAGCCTCACCGAGTACATTTGTAAAGGAAATACCATTTGGTAAATACATACCCCGCAGCTGTGTAAAAGCCGCAAGTGCCCACATTGAAACACGAGATATTTACAATGACGGACGGTACACAGAGAGTTTAACGGTAGTGTTAGCGCCACGCTAACAGGGCCAGTTAAAAAAAAAAAAAAACATAAAGGTAAAAGTCACTGAGACACTGCAGTAACACGGTAGCGTAGCGCAGCGCTAACAGGGCCGGACCGGTAAAAGTCACTTCCTCGTCACATATATTCCACCAGTCTCACGTTTCCCTTTTCCACTCGAGTGCCCCCTTGTGGTCGTTAGGAAAAATGCACAAATTAGCTGCATCACGGCATAAGCCGCAGGGTTGAAAGCGTATGGAAAAAAGTCATGGCTTGTAAACCAGAAATTACAGTAAATGAACACATTTTTGCAAAACGGTACACAAAATAAATCTGGTAATTTCCATACAAGTTGGTTGTCATCGGGGTTCCAGCTACAAGCTGTTTGTGTCCAAAAAAATGTATCTACATTATGCTGATATTGTATAGTGCAGTCGGATGCTTTCCTGTGCTACAGCAAGGTTCTGTGGTGTCATCACAAAAAGCAAAAAACATTTGTGGAGATTCTCACCATCTCGAGTGGCATCACTCACTTTTTGAACATGTTCAACCCCTTTGGTGCGCAACGTTTGCGGCATTTGAGTTCTAAACGTTTGTCGCTTGTTGCCGTCAGGTTTATCAGGGCCATACGCTGGAGAAGACGTACCTCGGGGAGGATTTCTTCTGGGCCATCACGCCCATCGCGGGAGACTACATCCTCTTTAAATTCGACAGACCCATCAGCATTGAGAGGTAAGAAGGGAGATTTTTAGCGCTTTTCCGGCCTACAAGCCGCGACTTTTTTCAAAGGCTTTCAACCCTGCAGTTTATGTGGTGATGCGGCGCTGGCGTTAGCGCACCTGGATATAAGCCTCGTTACACAGAGTTTAACGCTAGCGGTGCGCTAACGCTAGCGACGTGCTAATGCTAGCGCCACGCTAGCGTTAAACTCTTTCTGTGTACCGAGGCATATAACCAGATGCGCTCTGTTAGGCCAGGAATTACGGGAATAGGGAACTATTTCTTATAAACCACAATATGTAAACAGACATTAGAACTCTGTTTTGTACCAATAAGGCGAATAGTCCCTCTGATAAAAATGTTTCCCCAAGTGTTTCATCAATCTATATAGAATGTACAAAGACTGACAGAACCGGACTTTTGTAGCGTATGGTAGTTAGCTGAGATGTAGCCGTCTGTGTGCCTAAGCCACGTATAGACAGCAGCACGGCTGCGATCGCCCGCAAGCGCACGCGTTTGCAAAGATGGCGCGTGACAAACGGCGAGAGACGAGCGCTGTCGCTCGCTCAGCCAGTAAGAGACTCGCCCTCTCTCTCGTGTGCGCTCGAGTGACGTCTCTTTCATTCGCTCGCTGCGCTGATGAGATAAGATCGTATCGGAAGGAAGACAATTGTTTTGCAGCCTCTTACAGCTTCTGTCTGCGCCTGTTAGCAGTAGCGCAGCCCGCCTCGTTTTTTTTTTTTTTCTTTTTAAATTCAAAAGAACCTTAATTGTCTCCCGTTTTGAAGGCATATTTAGAGGGGAGTGAAATGTTGAATACCAAATTGTTTCGCTTGAAGGAACCATCGCGGACCGCCTGGAAATGGGGAAAAATACAGAACCCCATTGTTGACTTGTCAAATCCGATTGCTTTGACTTGACGATGACGTCAGAAATGACAGGACTTCAAACGAGAGGGGCCGCAGAGCCTTAAAACATCTCAACAAGCCTTACATTTCATTATCCAAAAATGAATCCTTTAATTAGCCTTAGACGACATTATTAAAGCTATTGTTCTTGTGTCTTTAAAACGCTGTACAGAGCAAAGGCGACACATTTCTTTAACGCACCTCAGCATTTTCTTCGATATGATCAGAAGTACCGAAACCGACACCAGACATGCAAGAATCCCAGATTATGTTTCTGATCACTTTATTATGTGTCAAACCATGAATGATTTTTGGTTTTGTCTCCATATACTGCAATTTCCGGTCTATAAGCTGTGACTTTTTTCACACGCTTTCAAACCTGCGGTTTATGCGATGATGCGGTTAATTTGTGCATTTTTTCTAACGGCCGCAAGGGGGCACTCCGTCAGAAAAGATAAGAGTTGGAACCGGTGTAATATATGTGCCGAGGAAGTAAATTCTACCGCTTCGGCTGTGTTAGCGCTGCCCTAGCGTGTTACTGCCGTGTCTCAGTGATTTTTACCGGTATGTTTTTTTAACCGGACCTGTTAGCATTAGCGCGGCGCTAGCGTTAAACTCTCTGTTTACCGTCTTTGTAAATATCTCATGTTTCAATGTCAGTTTCAATGAGAGCCCATGTGTGTACCAAATGGTATTTCCATTCCAAATGTATTTGGTGAGGCTTATTACCAGGTGCGCTCTGTAGGCCGGGAATCACGGTAGTATAAAAGTTTACAAAAGTAATGACATGTCGTTGGCAGGTTCCTGTTTCGCAGCGGTAACCAGGAACACCTCGGGGACAAGATGCAAAACACGACGGTGGAAATACTGCCCGTCTCCGTAAGGAAACTCTCGCCCACGCACAATCACCCGCACACGTACACACCGTGATGCGGCCGGCGACAGCGATCGTTACATTCCACTGGTCGGACCGATTGCTTTGAAGGCTGCAGCGTATTGATTTTAAACAGGATTCTAAGCGCGACAGCAGTGCCTGAGGCGACTCACTCATCAGACTCGTGTGTGTGTGCGGGCCTTTTGCTCAAATGACAAATCATTAACACTTGCTTTGACTCGACTGTTGCATAATTTAACCGTGCCTTGTGACAGGAACCTGGACTGCAGACCAAAGAGAAGTACAAACGGACTGAAGACCGCTTCTACAGGATCGGTAAGTGTTTGGAATCCTCTAAAATGGACCGATGGCAATCTTAAGCTCCGCCCCCTCAGCCATGTCCCACCAGCTTCCAAAATGCCGATTGAACAGAACATGTTTGAAGTCAATTCTCTATCGCGTATTCCAGATAATATTGCGATATGTTTTTTGCCAAATGAATTGCACGTTCCCCAGGACCATTTTCTTCGTAACATTAACTTTTCCAAGCGCACACTACTGGCAAGCAGCATTGCTTGTGGGACGAGACGGCGAGAGGGGCGTGTCAAGGCAGGGGTTAAGACAATGCGGCTATCTGATTGGCTATTACCGTACGAGTGATCGACAAGTCGGAAAGGTCCATTGTACAGTGGTGCTTTGGAATAGAAGTGGCCGGGTGATTTTTGCTTTCACTCGTGAGCAAACGTTTGCGATACGAGTGCTTTATGGCGGTGGCGCTGAAGTCCACTCAACTCCCAGGCAACGAGGAACAGTTTGGCAGAGTGGACAATTCTTCAAAAAGTAGCCTCCAAGCTGTTTGTGACCGCCAGTTGAACTTTGCGACATGTGACTGACAATTTCGTGTCGTGTATTTATTTCAACCAACCGCCTAACTGTTAGCGCTTTCGAGACGTGAGATGTTAACGTTTGTGTTTGAACACACAGGTCAGTTTGAAAAGGGCGTGGCCGAAGGGGCCGTCGACCCTTCCTTCAATCCCATCCTGGCCTTGCGACTGTCCGTTCGGAAAAACTCGACCGTGTGGGCCATCATCAGCGAAGTAAGCGAAATCTCACAACGCGTACCGTACACGCGCGTAGCCCGCGTAACCACCGCCATCCATTTTGTCTCGTCAGATCCACATAAAGAGGATAGCGGGCTGACGTCTGCGCAGGGCCCCTTTTGGACTGCGGCCACCCCCCCAGGGAGACCAAAACCTTGTCTTGAGGTTTACTGCTCACATTAGGGCCTCAGGCAGCAGTGAAGTCACCTGAGCCCACTTGGGGCTCATCATTCTTTCTTTATCTCGCCCTTTTCTCCCCGCGTCCGTCATTCTCTTGCTTACCTCGATAGTGAGAATGTGAACCGTGCTGTCGACGGGCAAAAAAAAAAAAAAAAAAAAAAAAACAGCTGTTATGAGCCCTCGGGGCCATGTGACGGAATCATCCAGCAACTTTGGAACGCAGGATAAAAACCATGACGTCAGTCCACGCAGTCTGTTCAACTCAATGCTGCCACCGTCGGGCGCGCTGGGGCGTCGCAGGCTTGACCAGCGCCACCAGCCGATGCCGCGTCCGTGACGGTGCCAGGAATGTATACCCGAACCCACAAATGAGGAAATACCATGTTAAGACCAACACCAGCCCAAACACACACACACACAAAAAATACTCCATTGTATTTAGGAAACTTGCTGGGTACAGTCGGTCAAAATTCATCAAGAGAAAGAAAAAGTGACGAAAAAGACAAAACCTCCGTCTGACCAAACCAAGCAGACATCGCCTCGGCCCCCATTTTTCCAGAAGGAATATATATTGCTGTAGTATTAATGATACGAGGATCTACGAAGGTGACTTACGTAATTTATTTGAAAATTTTTAATTTGTACACGAAGTACAATATATATTTTTAATCTTATCGCGAGATGTTTACGCTCAGCGCGGCATTTTGTCTGTACGTGTTTGCTCGTCTACTGTGCGTCCTCATGATTTATTACAGCTACGCGGGAGCCGTCGCCCCGTTTCGTTTCACTTGAAGCCGATCGACGTTATTGATCATTTTCACGCGGGATTTCAAAGACGAGAACGGACTCTCTCTTTTTGCGCGTCAAATGTGGAGAATTGTGCCTTATATCGGGTTCCCCTCAAGTGTATCACCTATTTCAATCACACTTGCGTGCATTTCACAGGCTGGATATAGTGTTATTATTATTATTATTGTTATTATTATTCTTGAAGTGAAAATAGCAGACAGTTCAATCAGTGTACAAGTACGCGGGACCACGTTGCATCTTAAACTGCTTGCTTTTGCACTGCTTATTTGTCGTATCACGAGTGAGATCGCCGTCTTTTCGTCGTACAAGGACTATCAGGGCCATGCTGAAGATGGGGGGGGGGAGATTGTTGAAATTCGAGAAATTGTTGCTTCATTCTCATAATTGAAGTTTTTTTTCCTTGTATAATGCAAGACAAATTCAAATCACCTTATTTTTGTTTCTTTTTTTTTTTTTTTTTTAATCTTACAAGCATGGCACTAATACTCCTCCATGCCCTCGTTCACTTGTCTGTATTCACTTAAAGGGGAAATCCAGTACTTTGCATGAAACGTGTATCCAAAAGTTCATGTAATATGCACCCTATTTTGACAACGTGATCTTAAATCCTGTCATTTAATAGTGTTTTGAGGAGATTTTGTATCGACAATTACGAATTTTTAGGGCCGCTGCCGTTTTCGCAAATCACATGACCTCTGTTGTCGGATGTGACATCTTGCGTGCCGTTCCAAACGCTCGATTACGTGAGACACCGTTTACGCCCAGTGCCAATTTTTGGGGATTTATCGTCATCTGATGAAGAAATCGCAGTACCGTTTCATCAGGACGACGGAGGAATACTTCCATACAGATTTGAACCTGTGGCTGCAAACGTTGAATATTCGGATGGTTCTTCGGACGGAATGACGCCAGAGGTCGACTACACGTAGGCCTATGCGCGTCACATTAGTGCGTAAATAAAGGCCCCCGGAGCTCCAGGCCGGCAGCGGCGGAGGCCTTTAGCCTAGCTTCGGCGTCCGGGGCTGACGGCCTCCGCCGCCTGGAAGCTCGGCCCGCCGCCGGAGCTCGCTCGTCAGACTCCGCGTCATTCCCGTCCGAAGAAGCGTCCGCGGCTGCCGGCCCGGAGCTCCCGCGGGGCCTTTGCTTACGCGCTTATGTCGGGCGTAGGCCTCCGAGTAGTCAGACTCCGTCGTCATACCGCCCCAAGAACCATCCAAATATTCAACATTAATTACAGCCACAGGTTCAAATCTGTATTCCTCCATCTTCCCGATCAACCGATACTGCTATTTCTTCATCAGATGAGGATAAATATGAGAAACCGGCTGTGGGCATAAACGGTGTCCCGTGTAATCGAGCCTTTGTTGCGGCACGGTACACGTCACATCTGCCCGCGTACGTCATGTAACTCACGAAAATGGCAGCACCCCTGAAAATTCGAAATCGTCGATAAAAATCTTCTCAAAACACTATTAAATGAGAGAGGATTTAATATCTCATTGTCAAAATGGGGTAGAATATTACATGATTTATTGGATACACTGTTCATGCCCGGCAGTGAATTTCCCCTTTAATGGACTTTTTTTTTGTCCACGCATATCTTGTTTTTGTTTAGGAACAGAATGTCACGACTACTGATCGTCTAGGAGTGCACCTTTTTATCGTAGGGGTTTTAACAGGGGATGTCGCGTTCCTTCACTTATTGTAAATATGAATATAAAAAGCAATGAGCATCTCTTTTTCTGTCAGTCTTCCACCTCGCTTAAGTAGTTGATTGAAATTCATATTGCTTTTGTTGTTATTGCTGACATTTTAAACGCCCGTGGTTTTTCTTCAAGGGGGTGAGGGAAGTGCCTTTTGGTGGAATGGACAGTGCTGTCGCCGCTGTGCTGTTTATTCACACATTTGTACATGCAGTACAGAACCACGCGACGGCCGTCGGGACGTCGTCCGGACAACGAGACGCCTCAAAGGTTCTTTGGCTGAAAGCAAAATGGCGTGACTTGTAACGGCAAGAAAAACCCTTTGTGAATGTGTTGATGGATAGTAAAGACAGACAAACTTAAGTTTCAGGCTCGAAACCCCCCTAAACATCCTTTTGGTTTGTGTGCCTTCATCGTGTACGTTTGTTGCCTGCCTCTGCTGATTTTTTTTTTGACATCTTTTTTCATGGACATGTTTGAAATAAATGGGGAAACAAATTGCTTGGGTTTGATGCCATTGTTTGTCTCCCCCTCCCCCCCTCCATTTCATTCACTTAAAAAAAAAAAAAAAAAAAAGCATACGAAAGGTGGTCTACAATTATCATAGGACATCCATACATCAATTTTCTTAGCCGCTTATCCTTACAAGGGTCGCGGGGAGTGATGGAGCCTATCCCGGCTGTCAATGGGCAGGAGGCAGGGTACACCCTGAACTGATCGCCAGCCAATCGCAGGGCACGTGGAGACAAACAGCCGCACTCACAATCACACCTAGGGGCAATTTAGAGTGTGCAATTAATGTTGCACGTTTTGGGGATGTGGGAGGAAACCAGAGTGCCTGGAGAAAATCCACGCAGGCACAAGGAGAACATGCAAACTCCACACACGAGGGTCTGGGATTGAACCCACGACCTAAGAACTGTGAGGCCACCGTGCTGCCCATTAAAGGACACGTCCTCCAAAATACATATTGCTATGGGAGATTATCTATTTACAGTTCATTATCTTGCTCTTTCTGTACACAAGTTTCCGGTTCTTTCATATGACCACGAGATTCACCGATCATGTAACTCATTGAGCGTGGTTTGGGTGGTCCAGATGGGCGAACACGATGGCACGTTCCAGTTCCTCTTAATATATCGCGCAATTTTTCACAGTCCTTAGAGAAGTGGACCAACATTCTACAGCAGGGGTGTCAATATAAAAAAAATCAAGGGTAATGTGTTTTTGAACTATTCGCGTTTGGTAACACAAAAGTGCTTGTAATATCTCAACTTTACCATTTATGATAGATGATGATTTGAAATTTGGCACATATTTTTACAAGAACCATGGAAATTGACTCTAGATTTGGCATCACGGGCCACATAAAATCTTGCGGTTGCCCAGATCTGGTCCCCGGGCTTTGGGTTTGACACTTATGTTCTACAGGCTGCAGCAACATATTCGACTCGTTGTGAAGGAGATAGATTGCACTGCATGAGGGAAATGGTGGTCACGCTATACTATTTAGTTTTCTGACCCCTGACCCCTGTGGTGACCCCCCCACCACACACACACACACACAGTACAACTGCTCATTTTAAAGTGGCCTTTTATTGTGGACTAAAAACAAATTTTTGAAATAAGTTGGCTTTCATAGCATGTTGTTATGCCACATCTGTGAGATTGGTGAATTATTTCAGAAAATTGTCACACTGTAGCGCAACCGGAAGCGCAACAACAAAAACAGTCCGTGCGGAACCCCGCACCCCAACTCGAGGTCCCGCGGGTGAATTATGTAAACACCACAACACGACTACAGACAATTTCCAGACAATCAAAAAGTCTCCGATGTTCCAGTTCAGCTGATGGAAAAGCGAACACAAAATAGTGTATCTATCTGTCATCTATTTCTCGTGAGCCACGGTGGCCGAGTTAACGTGACATTTGTTTAAAAAAAAAAAAAAAAAAAAAGCTTCGAAAAGTGGCGAACATGAAGCAAACGTAATAACCACAAGTGCCCCCATGATGCCCTGCTTCAGCTCGTTCTTCCGGCTTCCCATCATGCAACGCTCCGTAAAACTACGCAATGGCTGCGCCCGTTCACAACAATTAAATTGGATGTCATCTTTTTTTGAGGTGGGGTTCTTGCACCCACGACTACATTAGTATTAAATTAATATTAGTGTTATCAGCCGAGTCTTCAGAATGCCGAAATATTACGAGGATAAAGAGGAAGACAACCGAGCCTGTGCCGGCATCAGAGAGGACTTCAAGACGTGCCTCCTTCAACATGACTGCGTCGTAAAGGTAACGCTCACTTGACAAGGACTTTTTTTTTTTTATTTCGCTCTTTTATTCCTACACGACAACGCGTTTGTCTATAAGTATTTAATAGTTTCAGCCAAAACTCTTCGTTCTTGGGCGTGTTGAGTATCCCTACCGTGTTAGCCTTCAGGAGCATTCAAATTCAAATTGTACTCCGTAATTCCTAAATGGACTTGGAATGTCGGTACCGTATTCGGTTTTGTGGATGACGCAGTGCATTTACAGAAAACGAAATGTAAAGTAGAACTACTGTGGAGCATGGTCAGGTAGAAATGTCCCAATGACCAGTTCATATGGAGCTCGTGCACCAACGTCATAAAATCACGTGACTTTTGTTTACTTCTCCATACTGCCGGTCAAGCTAAGCGTTGGTCAATGCTAAGTCGGTTGGAGACGAAGGGGAAATATGTCTTGTAGCACGACGCCCAGAGTCTTGTCTGTCAGACATTTAGAAGGTGAAAATAAACAACGGTACGTGGAAAAATTAGATTAACTCAGCCCAGAGGACCCAATGGATGCCTTCTTTCTGAGATGTCCATAACAAACATGAACACTCGGCGACAAGTTGTCGAATGGCGCATGTTGAAGCATGGATGGGGATGTTTCAGACTTGCAGACTTTACAAAATATACGCGCATGTATGTTAATCGCTCAGACCGTCACACCGGCAATATGACGCCGTGAAAATGGTGACGTCGCGTGCACAAGCTTTATACCTGCTCCAAGTGACCCCCCCGCCACCACCCCTAGATAGACTCCCATGTTCTAAAAACAATTTTTTAATGTTTTTTTTTTTCTTTTTTAAGGAAGGGAAGATGCCCAGTGAGTGCTTGAAGGAAGGCCACTGCAAATCTCTCCAGATATCGTTCTTCGAATGCAAGCGGTCCATGGTGAGTTTGTAAAAAAAAAAAAAAGAAAACCCCCAAAAATCTTGGAACAAAGCAGCGAAAATGACAATTCACGCACTCACGATGTCTTAACGCAGCTGGACACAAGGTCAAGATTCAGAGGAAGAAAAGGATATTAAAGAACTAAGATGGCGTCATTTACTCAAGACTGCAAGGCGCACTGTGCCAAGTGAAGCTTCTCCTCCTCCTCTTTATTTGAACAAATATTTAACAAACATACATTTTGTCAAAATATTTAACACTGCACTCTGATGCAAAATGTTTCTTAAAAACAAAGCAAATAAAAGAGGAGGCATTTTTTGCTTTGAGCGTTTATCGTTCTTTGTGGACAAATTGCGCCTGTTGACCTGTCATCCGAACAACTCAAATGATGATAAAAACGAAATATTTACGGGGAGGGGAAGGGGGGACAAAATAAAAAAAACCAATAACCTTCTTGCATAAGTACGCACCCCCTCAAATAGATGACGTATGGTGTCGTCCCCAATGCTTTCTTAACTATTTCAAAGCGGCCATCATCATTTCCTTAAACTTGTCCATGTCCACCTTTTTCATGATGACAGCCGCGTGAGTCTTCTTGAGCAGGCCCAACGTGTCCACCACCATCATGCCCCGCGTGTGCGTGCCCGTCAGCTCCACGCTGACCGGGTAGCGGTCGCTCTCGACGACAAACGCGTCGTCCACGGCGGCGGCCATGGCGTACGAGTCGCAGGAGACGAAGCCGCCGCCGCCCGCGGACTGCACCTCGATGCTGTGGCGGAAGATGCGCGCCATGAAGCGAGCTTTGTGGGTGGGCTGCGCTAGCCAGGTGTCGCAGAACTCCTGTTCGGACCCGCGAAACGGAGGAAAAGGATTGTTTTCAGATATGGTACATATGGACCACGGGAATTATTATAAACAGAGTTGTGGGATCAGCATGAACGAGCAAAAGTGCTCACCCAGGACAGTTTGCTGTAGAGGGTAAACTCCCAGCACGCCAAGTAGGTGGGGCACCGGTATTCGTTCAGCACGATGTACGCCGCTTCCGGATCGGCGACGAAGTTGAACTCTCCGCACACGGTGGTGTTCCCCCGAGCTACGCGAACGCGCCGCGTCAATCTTTCGCTCGTTCAGGAGGTGGCGGCGTACCCACATTCGGTGTTGCCTCCCATGACGTAGAGCCCCCGCAGCTTGCTCGGGAGGGACGGATCCAACCTCACGGCCAGGGCCAAGTTGGTGAGCGGCGCCGTGGCAACCAGGGATACCTGGCAGAACCAGACACTGGTCACAACGTGCGATACGCCAAGAGATCCGATGTGCAAGCCGAATTTAACAGAAATGTAATTTTGAATGACATCGGCAGAGAGGAATTAAGCAACAATAATTATTGGAAGCTGTTTCTAATATGGCGGCACGGTGGATCAACTGGAAAACGTTGGCCTCACAGTTCTGAGCTCCCGGGTTCAATCCCGGACACGTTTGTGTAGAGTTTGCATGTCCTCCCCGCCCCTGCGTGTGTTTTCTCTGGGCACTCCGGTTTCCTCCCACATCCCCAAAACACGCAACATTAATTGGAGACTCTAAATTGCCCATAGGTGTGATTGTGAGTGCAGCTGTTTGTCTCTAGGTGCCCTGCGATTGGCTGGCAACCAGTTCAGGGTGTACCACCTTCCCCCTTCCTGCCCGTTAACAGCTGAGATAGGCTCCAGCACTCCCCGCGACCCTTGTGAGGATAAGCAGTGAAGAAAATGAATGGATGTTTCTAATATTTTGCAATTTCATCCAGCTATGTGAAGCAAAATTATTGAAAAGGGAAAAATACTATCGTAACGTCAATAAAAAGGAATACACTGATAGCAGATTTGATAAATGATTTCTGTTTTTATTTTTTATTTCTATTTGTTCAAAAACTGAATCAACCGCACCACGAGTTATGTGGTTGCCGGGTTTTTTTCGGGGGTTCGTTCGAATTGATTAATATAATAATAACCAAGTGCGTCGTGGGTGGGTCAGCTGATCTGGCCGCACGCGTTCTGTCATTTCTGGGTTTTGTTGGGGGCGTTCGAGTACTGATTTTCGTTTGAAAACTGAAGCAAAAAAAATCTCGAAATTTTCATTTGAAAACCGATTTAGTTCGAAAAACGAGACGTTCGAAAACCGACGTACCACTGCATATTCATTTCTCAACATTTGGAGTTTTTTTTTACATTATATTTCAACTTGTCATCAAACGCTGACTTAAATTTACCCCCTGTAATATTACAACAACAACAACAACATGATTGGGTCTCAGAGAGTAGTCCCAGCCATCGCTCAAAAGTGGCCGTGGATCTTCAGCCGGCCTAGCTACAAAGTCATGACTGGTGAATTTCACGCATACTATTAAATAGTCAAGTTTCTATAATATGTCCCATTTGTTCGGACTACTACCGTAATTTCCGGCCTATAAGCCGCGACCTTTTTCGCACGCTTTCAACCCTGTGGCTTATGCGGGGATGCGGCTAATTTGTGCATTTTTTTTTTCTAACGGCCGCAAGGTGGCACTCAAACGCAAAAGGTAAGAGTGAGACCGGTGGAATATATGTGCCGAGGAAGTGACTTTAACCGGTCCAGTCCTGTTCGCCCTGCGCTATCGTGTTACTGCTGTCATTTTTACCAGTATGTTTTTTTTTTTTTTTTAATACCGGCCCTGTCAATGCGGCATTAGCGCGGCGGCATTAGCATTAGCACTGCAGCGCTAGTGTTAAACTCTGTGTACTGTCTTTCTTTGTAAATATCTCATGTTTCAATGTGGACACTTGCGGCTTTACACAGCTGCAGTGTACGTACGTACCAAATGGTATTTCCTTTACAAATGTACTGGGTGAGGCTTATAACTAGGTGTGCTCTGTAGGCTGGGAATTATGGTAACTTGTCCCTAATATGGGGGTCATTTACCTCTCCCGGGTTGTCGTTGACAATTCTGATCATGGCCGACACGGCGCCCTCCTCCTGCACCTGGTCCACGCCGGGAGCGAGGGGGTCAGGGGCGTCGCCGAGGCCGTCCACCCCGTGGAAGTTACTTGCGTCAATCGTGTGGCCGAGGAGGGGCTTGGCAGCGCCTTTGAACACTGGAATCTAGCACATGAGTGCATGAAAGTTATGTTAAAAAAAGTCCTTTTTTTGGGGGGGGGGGGGGGGGGGGATTTAAAATAATAAGAATAAGTTGTAATCTTACATCAAAAAAAGACTTACCGTAATTCCCGGCCTACAAGCCTCACCGAGTACATTTGTAAAGGAAATACCCTTTGGTACGTACATACACCGCAGCTGTGTAAATGCCGCCAGTGCCCGCATTGAAACACAAGATAAGTACAAAGAAAGATGGTAGACAGAGTTTAACGCTAGTGCTAATGCTCGTGTTAGCACTAGTATTAACGCTAGAGCGGTGCTAGTGCTAACAGGGCCGGTTAAAATAAAACTTACCGGTAAATATCAATGAGATGTGCCAGTAACACAGCAGCAATGCGCTAACGCTAGCGCAGCGCTAACCGGGCCGGTAAAAGTCACTTCCTCGGCACATCATCTCGTTCTTACCTTTTTCGCTCGACTGACCCCGTGTGGCCGTTAGAAAAAAGTGCACAAATTAGCGGCATCACCGCATAAACTACATCGTCCAAAGCGTGTGAAAAAACTTGCGGGAAGTGGGTTGCTAACCAAGTTTAGAAAAGAAACAATCGCAGTACGAACTGCTAAATGCTAATCGAGCCACGGGAGTCATTGTCGGGCCGTCCCTGAACGCCGCACGGGCCTCGAATTCAATCCAAAACGGACCCACCTCAAGCCTGTCGCAAGCTTGCAGAACGCGCAGCGCGTTCCTGCACACGTTTTCCACGGTGGTGTTCCCGTGCACGCACGTCACCCCCAGTAGGTCCACGTTGGGGGCAGCCAGCGCCAACATGATGGCCTGCGCGTCGTCCACGCCGCAGTCCACGTCCACTAGCAGCTTCTTCTTCATTCCGGCTGTCCTGGATCTAACTTTTGAATTCAATACACGTGCATTTAATCTTTAAGAACTGTTTGTTATTCAATGTTAAACAATTTCGTGCAATTGTTTGAATTTTCTGTGCAAAATGATTTTTTTTGTTTTCTATATTTTTCTTCAAACTGTGCACAATGTTACGGTGGATAAAAATAATACATCTAATTTTTAGGACGACTACCGGAGTCTTGCTGGTGAGGAACACTTTGGCCTACTAAACTACTGCATTGTTATGTTGGTCATAATTCATGGTATTTTTTTTTTTTTTAGCAGAACGAATAAGAATGTAAAAAGTTGGATAATTTTGACTTAAGTGTCAAAACTTACCTTTTGAGTATGCAAATGAAGTTAAGCGTGTAACTGCTGACGTTCTCAGAGAGTGATAAAGAAGATCAGTTGTCATAAACCTTCAGACAGCGGTATAAAAATTATGTAAGGCAACGTATGTAAAAATATGTAAAAAAAAAAAAAAGAACAGGAACTGTTTTTTTTTTTTAACAGAAATGAGTAGTAATAGATAAAAAGTCACAATGGGTTACTGAAGTTCATAGATGAAAATGTGAGTTAATTTCCATTAAATCAGGACCTTAGGTGATAAAGTTGGAATATAACTTGTTTCCGGATAATTTTTATGTGTCCTTAAATCATAACGATACAAGAATAAAATGTTTCTAATTAAAAAAAAAAAAAAGCAGCTTTGAGAACGGTGGAATTTACAAGAAAACATCGTAGTGACTATTTTGATAAACCACTTAGTTATTAAAAAATTGTTTGTGAAATTGAAACATATGTCGTCATCGAAATGTAAAATACAATACAATTATATTTCAAAGGTGTGAAAATGTTGTCGCTTTATTTTGAAATGGAGTGTCGAACTTCCGTGGTTCCATTTTTTTCATTTGAATTTACGAAACAAATTTTGACAAATGTGAAATAATCGCGTGTAATATGTCAAGTTATCGCAGTTTCCCAGCGTCCGATGTCGACGTCTCGTGCAAAACTTCAATTTACCGACATTGGCTTGGTTATTTTTAATGCACGCGCCGATACTGGTATAGGAGATGCATAATAAAGATGAAAATTACTTTAATTTCGAATACAATGAAGTAAAAAAAGCGATTTTGATTTACCTCCGTGCAAACCTGCGCCAAGACTCGGCTGCACACAGCGCCATGAGAAAGACGAAGAATTCTCACTCTGTCTACTTTTTGAGCGGGTTAAGCACATAAATGTTACCGTTCCTCACCAACTAAATTTAGAATATACACTTGATGAAACTTTTGACGGTATTCTTTCTATATTAAAAAATATCTTTAATGTATTTATTTGTAAGTGTGGCAAAACATTTTAAAAAGTTGAGGAGAGTACGGCTTCACTTTGTTAGACAAGCTACGTAAATACGTCACTTCCGGCTCTGTCCTCAAGGATAACCACCATTGCAGCCCCAAAATCGCTACATTGATACATTTTTCGTCATTCCGTACGTTTTTGTGCGTCTTCAGTGTTATTAAATGCGTTCATGGTACTTTTGGTGACTATTTAGGAACGTTGTAGAATTTTCCAACCTTTATTAAACCATCACATTCTTTTTACATGACAAATATCTCAAGGCACACCACTAAAGAAAAATGTATTTAAAAAAAAAAAAAAAGAAAAAATTAGGATGATTTCAAATGTACTTATTCGATGTAAAATCTGGGACAGTTTCATTGAATAATCAAGCTAATAATAAGAAACCAATGCCATAACTAGTTTTGCATTAATGGTAACAGGTGGATAGTTTTGCCAAATATCACCAAATATCATTATAAGATTTATAAGCAAAGATATTGTTATTGTCATTAAAACATGTGATTTCTTTTTAACAATTTACGTGAATTTGGACCATTTTAACCCTGATTGAGAATTGCTCTACTATTCGAGGTTGCAATATTTTGCATTTTCAAACTTGGACATTATTTTTTTTAAATATTTATTTGCAACTATGTAACTAAACGTAAATAAAAGACAAAACAACAAGAAATAAACATTCCAGGCCACACATTCAACTTTCATTTTCCTCAACAATTTTGGAGACGACCATCTTTTTATTCACCGGCCACTTCTGCCATCCATCTCCGCCTGCGTGCGTGTGACGTACTCAATAATTTCGATAACAATAACATACGTGAACATGAGAAGCTTCAAGCAAAATAACTATAGTTTTCAAAATAAAAGCGGCAGCGTCTGTCCCTATATATATAATACAGTTAGATACAAAGGGGGCTGTGTGTATGGCAGCGACGGAGGAGGTGTTGTGAAAGCACAGGACAGGTTATGCTTGAATGCGACAATCATTTTTTTTTTTCCATCTCTCTCCAAAAAATTTTAAGTCCCGAGAACTGAACAGGTGACTCAAACGGACACGGACGTGCAAGTAAAAAGAGACACACGACGGGAGCTTCCAGTACGCAATCAAATTCAGATTCAATTCCCAGCTATTACCATTTTGTGTAGCTAACTCCCAATCTCCGCTTTCCCTTGCAAATGAATCATTTGTGGCATTTTACATAAAAAAAAAAAATAATAATAATAAACAAGTGTCAGTAGTCTGGCCGTGTGCGGTGGACTTTGGACGCAAAAGAATCTGCTTATCGGTGACTAAGCACAACAACTACTGCAGTGTGTTTGTGTGTGTCGTCGGCGTTTTTGTTAAGACTCGACTTTCCCGTACGTGCCCTCCGGGGGGCGATACTGTTTGGGGAAGGCCTTGAGCTGGAGCGAGTTGAATGCGTACTTGCGGCATCCCACGTTCTTCATGGTGTTCTCCCGTCTGCAGCCCTCGCTGCGTGCCCAAGGAAAACCACGTCAGCGTTTTCGCAATGACAGTCTATACCGCACAGCAGTACCTTGACTCACATGAATGGGAAGCACGTTAATTCGTTCCAGCCGACCAAACCACGCCACCGATTTTACGTGATTTTTCTATCAATTCTAAATGTACACTGATGCCTCGGTTCTCGGCCGCAATCCGGACCAAAACACGGTTCCAGAAGTGATTTGTTCGAAAACCGAATTGATGTTTCCCATTACAATGAATGGAAAAAGAAGTAATGCGTTCCAAGCCTAAAAAAAAATTGGGCTTTTTAAAGTAATTTTTGTTAGCTTTTCCTGATAATAAATTGCCAAGTAGAAACGAATATATAGTTTAAATACTTTATATAATAAAATAATTAGAAAAGAAATAAAAGAAATATTTTTATTTTTTGCTTAAAATGTATGCTTTTATTTCGGGGAGCGCTTGAGAAACAATTTTCGTTTGAAAACAGAAGCAAAAAAATCTCGAAATTTTCATTGGGAAACCGATTTGTTCGAAAACGGGGACGTTCGAGAACCGAGGCTTTACCGTACAATAAAAAGATGTTTTTCAAATTTTCAATACTCAACCTATGAGTGGATAAATATGCATACCTGATGCAAATATATTTAGTATTGCAAGAAACAACGGATTGGTACCTAGTATAAAACTGCTACTTCACTGTACTGTACTGTGAAACTACACACAAGAAAAACACACGCTGAACAACATTTAAATACAACACATACTCTGTATTAAAAATAAATTGCGTAATCCCATCTTTTTGCCATTAACGGGCTAACAAAAATTAGCATCAAACTTGCGGTAGCTATACCTTACTTTTACACTAATATTAACACTCAAAATGCTGTACAAATATACAGGCGCATAATATGGAAATACTCAGAGACATATATTATTCCCAGTCTATTATAAGTTATAAGTTATATTATTCCAATTCAAGCGCAACTTTCTTCGTTTGCTCGTTTAAGTGATGCAGGTGTGCACCACACTGCCCCATAGAGGTCGATTACCGGTTGTGCGTTATTCGTGCATTAAAAATATTTGCGCCCTGAAAGGAAATTTGACGCATTAATTTCAACAGCCCTAATAAATACATGAAAGAAATAATCGCGGCGCTCGTAAGTCAAGACACGACTGTGTTAGCGCTAAACATGTGGCGACCGACTGACCTGCGCATACAGTCCAGCGCCTGGTAGAAAACCTGCGGCGCCAGGGCGTGCTCCTGCTGAAGGATGTGACACTGCTCCAGGGTCAGCGACATGGCCGTGCGGTCCTTGGCACTCTTGCAGCTCGTGAAGCGCACGCCGTTCAGGCGCCGGCACGCCTGTGAGCCAACCCAAAAAGAAGTGATTTGTTCCAAAACCGAATCCATGTTTCCCATTACAATGAATGGAAAAAGAAATAATGCGTTCCAAGCCTAAAGAATTGGGCTTTTTAAAGTATTTTTGGTTAGCTTTTCCTGATGATAAACTGCAAAGTAGAAACACATGTATATTTTAAATACTTTATGTAATAAAATAATTTGAGAAATGTATTTGTTTTTTGCTTAAAATGTATGCTTTAGTAGTAAAGTAAAAAGTCAAAGTCACTTCGTTGTTTCACGGGCTGGGAATGAGGAGCTGCAAAAGCGGTGATCATGGACCCTCGGAGGATCCTCATTTTTCAGGGCGAATCCTGAAAATGACGCTACGCTCAGCCCACGTTAGATGGTGTAGTGCACAGGTGTCAAACTCAAGTCCCGGGGGCCGGATCTGGCCCGCCGCAAATCATGTGTATCAACTTCTGTGATTTTTATTGCTCAAATCTGTACCAAAATTTCGAATTGTCATATCATAAATGATAACGTTGAGCTATTACAAGCATTTTTTTGTGTTACCGAACAACAATAATTGGAAAAACCCATTACCCTTGATTTCTTGATTCCAAAACTAGGTCATAAACTTCACGTGTAAATATTGATTTTTATCGTTTCACAGGCATAACGGCCCTTTGAGGGAAACCGCAAGTAGAATGTGGCCTGCGATAAAAATGAGTTTGACACCCCTGGTGTAGTGGAACGCGTGCTTGGCTATCGAGGCGCTTTGCAATTAGTCCATCTAAGACACTGATTCCCGACTTTCAATAAGCCAAAGCACACATTTTACGTTGGAAACTCAGAGTACACCACCAAACAAAAACTGGATACAGTAATCGCTGGTTGCTTTAAAAGTGCTCAGTTTGAGTGACATGAAAGTCCCCCGATGTGGAACCGTGACAGACGGGCGGTTTGCTGGCTAACCCAATAGGTAGTGTGTCTCCTTGCTGGTTGCCAGAATTCCTTGTGCACTTTTTAACTACAGGTTGTATAAAATCAAGCTAAATATTGCTCTTGACTTGCATTTGTGCCGTATAGCTGGCCCAAACAGGGCCGTATAGTTTGCCGTGTGCGTGTGCTTCATTAGCTATATCGTACGTCAGCTTTTCTCGGATAAGCCCAATGAGCTGGCTCAAAGTCAGAAGAGCTCTGAAATGGAAAGAGTCCGCATTAAAGCGGTTTGTGACGCTGGATCACGGTCTCTCCCTGACAGGCGGGCTAATAGATTTGTGAAGCGCCGTACCTCTGCCGCCTGCCACAAAATCTCCACGTTCTTGCTCTTCTTGGCGTCGACGTTGCGGCTGAGCTGTTGGAGCAGACTGGGCAGAGTGGTGGCGCTGCGGGAGCGAGGAAGACCTGAGAGGAAGAAGGGCAACGTTTTCGCGGGTGGTCGTCTTGATGCGATAAAGCCAAGCGGACTCACAGTCTTCCGGCAGGACCTCTGTGAAGTGGTCGTAGTACAAACTGAGGCGGCCCAAGCTCTCGACGTTGATGACCTCCTGCAGAGATGTGTCTCCAAACCTGTACGCGCATATGAACGCAGACATGTGACACGAAGTAGGGTCGGGATGGTGGCGGAAGTCGCCGATCCAACCCATCAGATCCAAATGGGATTTTTCCCAGTCTACGTGTACTTGGTGGACTTTGGAGGGCGTTCGATCCTGCGGAAGTTGCTTCGGGAGTACTGGATCTTATTGACGGCGTCAGCAAGCTATGCGTTAAACAGTTTCATTATCAACTTACTTCTCGGCTAGCGTTTGCTGCTCATTGATGCCCACGTTGAAGAGGACGGGCTGCACGCGCAGCAGCATGCCGTTCTGGAACTCCCGCGGCAGCGTGTCGAAAATGGCGGCGGGGATGGGGACCCTGACGTTGAAGCCGTTCCTGTTCCCGGTGATGACGGGCAGCGTGTCCGGGCTGAAGGCCGTACTCGCTTGTGTGATTTTAAAGGTGACGTTCCGCAGGTCGTTCACGCCGACGCTCGTGTCCTCCAGCATGGCGAGCTCCTCACCTGAAGGTGCAAAAAACGCGTTGGATGGACAGGATGTGGTCATGTTAATCATCCATGGCTGTTCAGGAAACAGTCTGCCATGAGAGATCATCAAAAATTACGATTAATCTATTACAAATAATGTAACTTAGTTTATATTAAAATTTGTAGTGGCAGGGAGAACAATTCAGCGTGTTTCTACTAAACGGCAGAAGCTATAATTAAATGTTCATGTTCAACTAAAAAGACTCCGACTTTTTACTGAGGAGGTACATTTGTCAGTAAATTGATACCAAATCAAAATTCGTTTAGTATGACGATATCCGTGGGGAGCATTTTATTTGGCGGTTTACTGTACGTTCGAATTATTGTTTTATCGTGCATTTTTTTTCTGTCATCCTTGGCCCAATCATTCTCTTTGCGAGCGGCTGTCTGACCCAGTGACATCTGTAAAGGTGACGCCCCCCCGGTGACTTCAAGCAGATACTCCTGAACACCATAAACATCCTTGAAATCAGATGCCTTGCTAATCTCGAGCAGGTTTATCAGGACCCTGCTGCAGCTTTGAAGAAATGTTTACTTTTGTGTTGTGCTAGCGTGAACTGTTGCCATCGGTTTTACCATTTGTACCCTGTGAACTTGTAACCTTTCGACCTGAGAAAGCAATAAAAACAGGTACAATGGTGAGGCTGACTCAGAACGTGGTTCGGAGCTGCAGCTGGTCCTCCTCGTGAGCCAAATTGAAGACCTCTTTTGTCCCTTTTATTTGCATACAAGACCAGCAGTTAGGTGTCAAACCTGACGCTATGAGATTTCATTTTTACTTACACACAATGGTCAATTCATCCATTCAATCTAACATCCTGTAAAAGGACATAACCCTGTCAACAGCTTGTACCATATTGTCGCAGGCTTTTGACATTTTTCAAACCATCATTTGCTTGCCGAAAAGCCTCGTCCTCGAAGGTGTGCATTGCATTGCAGCTTGAGTTTCATCACACGTTTTGCTTTCTTATAAGAAGTCATTGAAGCGGTTCTACGGATGTTTACCACAGAGGACCCATAACTCAGTGGTTAGATCATTGGTTTGGTAAACCAGGGGTCGTGAGTTCGTATCTCACTGGGACCTTACTCCCCAAGAGGTGTTGCGTCAGGAAGGGCATGGGTGTAAAAACTGTGCCAAGCAAATATGAGCGTTCATCTGAGATGACACGCTGTGGCGACCCCTAACGGGACAAGCTGAAAGAAACACGCAGACGTTACCGTAGGTGCTGAGCAAGCTCTCGTACTGCACCAGCAAGCCGATGGTGTGGAGCTGCTTGAGGAAGCCCGAGTCGCAGAGGCTGTTCCTCAGCTTGAGGACGAAGCCGCAGACAAGAGCCGTCAGCTGTAAGCGTCATCATCGTGATCATCATCATCATCGTCATCCGGCTGCAAGTGGCTGCAGAATACTGACGGTCTGGCAGAAGACGACGTCGCGGCGGTACTGCAACGTCAGGCTCATGGCGATGGTGGGGGCGCTGTCCTGCATGAGGAGGAACACCAAGGCCTCCTTGGCTTTGTCGCTCATCAGCGAGGCGCAGTCGTTCAGCGTGGCGAGCAGCGGCTGCAGGGCCTCGGTCCACTCCCCTGCGGGTAAGAGGAAGCATTTACAGTACACGACAGTATTTTTTTAAAAATCCATCCTACGTTATTTGCGGAAGAACTCGCCTGTTGTAGTTTCTGTGCTCTTTTTCACATCTTGGTGTGGAGAAACTATGTTAAAGTGACGGGAAGAGCTTTTATTAGTCCAGGGGTGTCCAAACATGTTCTTCCAAGAGCCAGAAAAATCAAAGGAGGCACTCTGACATCCAGATTGCCGAGTAACCCGCTAGAGCTCAATAGCGGGAAAATATGATTAATAATGAATAGATTTACCGCTCCACTGGGAAGCAATCAAATCAGAGCTCCACATTTGGAACCAAAATAGAAACATTCGAGACTAAGCTGACCTCGCGTCACATCTCACTCACTCGCATCTGAGTGATTGAGTGAAAACAAGGAAAGTGAGAAATGACAACTTCTTGTTCTGTTCTTCTGCCTTGTCACCCATGTGTACAAAATACTTATTGAAGTAAAAAGCAGGCAAACGACACGGGCAGTGCCAAATGTTTATTTTAGTTTATGCTCCAAATGGCCAACGGGCTGCAGTTTGGACACCACTGTATTAAGACAAGCGAAAAGCCCTGCCTCCCAGAAAAATGGCGCTTTGGCGCCATCTTGTGGCATCTTTTAGTAATTGTAAATTGTCTACAATGGATTAAGGCTCGCGGAAGAGCGCACGTACAACTAAATGTGGACAATATCAACAAACACAAGGCTCTACGTTCGAAAGGTAAGTGAGGGAGAAGTGAAATAGTTGAGACCTCTCTGTAGAACTCTCTTGGACAAGTCTGACGCATTTTGCGAAAAACATACCGAGAATACGCGACAGAGAGTCGACTTCAAACCTGTTCTGTTCAGTCGCCATTTGACAAGCTTGTGGGACATGGCAACTGTAGCCAAGGGGGCGGAGCTTAAGATCGACAGTCGGAAAGGCCCATTATTCACCGACGTTTGTCAGGTGGGAGGAAGCATGAGTAGCCAAAGAAAACCCACGCAAGCGCAGGGAGACGTTGCAACAGCAAACCCAGAACCTCACAGCTGTGAGGCAGAGGTTCTAACCACAAACACATCGTGAATAACAAGGCCGGAGTTTTACTTTGATGAGTTGGTCCTTCGTTTCCCACAAGTGGGCAGTGAACCGGGTTCTTGTAAAATGTGCGAATTTTAACTAAGTGAACTTAATGTGATTTTGAACTGACCTGGTGATGTTTTTTCCTGCTCAGGGCTGCCCCCTAGCGGCGAGAGACAGCAACAAACAGTCAGCATGAGTCAGACCGCAATTATATTTTCAACAGGGCGACTACCGGGTAACTTGTAACCAACACCGCAGTTTAGGTTACCACGGAGACCTCGCCCTTGCGGTGACTACTGTGGCAACAATTGAGGTGGACCTTTTTTGGTGTTTTTGGAGTCCTCAGCGGCTAACCCGAACACGTCATCGGAGCTGCTGTCGCTCTGGATCTGATCCCCCCGCAGTAGCTGCTCCACCTTCAGGATCACACACTCCAGACTCTTGTCCACATTTAGCCACACCTTCTCCTGGGTCCACATAACGCACGATGAAGACAAATAATCAAAACACACGACGCGCCCGCGAGGCCCGTGGAGCGTCTCGTACCCACTCCTCCCCGTACGAGTCGGCCCGCGAGGAGGCGCGCTTGTCGACGCCCTCCGGGGGGGCGGCGAGGCGGGAGGGCGAGGTGGCCGCCCGCGATGGCGGGCGGTGGGCCGGCGAGCGTGACGGCGAGCGCGAGGAAGGCGAGAGGGAGGACGACGAAGTGGGCGAGCCGCCCCGCGGGGCGGACTCCGGGCGGGCGCCGGCCAGGGCGACGATGGCCGAGGACAGGAGCTTGGAGTCGCACACGCTCACCAGCTGACGAGTCTGAAAGAAGCCAAAAGACAGATGGTTCCAACTCAAATCATTTATACTTAGATGTACGATGGACCAGAAACCGAGTCATTTTTGGAAAATGTTTTCAGTTTTTTCTTTTCCACGACGTGACAACGAGGCGCTCTAAATTTGCCACACCAGTAAAAAAAAAAAAAAGCCTCAGTTCTTACACTGGCTTGTCCCGTTAGGGGTCGCCACAACGTGTCGTCTTAGATGACCGCATATTTGTTTGGCACAGTTTTACGCCGGATGCCCTTCCTGACGTAACCCCCTTTGCATCTCGCCGGGGAGAGAAGCTTACGGGACCTGCTATTCCCAGGCGGTCTCCCGTCCAAGTACTAACCAGCGCCAAACCAGATCTGACGAGATCGGGCGTTCTCAGGGTAGCGTGGCCGTAAGCTGCTCATGAACGACAACGAGGCGCTCTAAAGCAGGCGCATTAGATTTGAAAAAATGAAAACTGAAACCCTGCTCTCCGCCCTTCTTATTAACTAAGAAGACAACCCCCACCCGAACGTTTTGGGCCCAAATCGTCGTCGGCTTCTGCTGACCTTGTCTCTGAGGATGGCCAAGGTCCTCTCCAGCGCGTTGGCCGAGCGCTCCTTGGCCGCTCTGGTCAGGCACTCGATGTAGTAGCACACTTGCGTCTTCAGCGTGTTAATTTGGCCCACCAGCTCCTTCGCTCTGACGACGTCCTGCGGCTGGTACGCCATTCCTTTCGGTCCGGTGGACCTACGGAGGAAAAATAAAACAAAAACTGTGACAATTGCGGGCTAAACGTCAGCGATGCACCGACGTCATCGTCCGTCTCGCCTCTCTTCCTCGTAAGAGCTGACGAGGGTAAAAAAAAAAAAAAATTAGAGGAGTCATGTTTTTTGCTAAAATATTAACGTGTGGTTACGTCGTCGTAAATGTGTTCTACTGACTGTTTTCTGGCCTCTTCGAGCTTCTGCAGCAGTTTCCTCAGGCCGCAACCTTTGAAGCCTTGATGGTGCGCAGCGGGTGCGCCGTTCGTCACCACGTCGTATGTGTGATCTGCGCCAACGACACGCGTCCGGGGTCAGTGACAAAGATGCCCAGTAAACCGCGGCGCCAAGAAACGCTCGCAAATTCCATCAGTCCTTTAGCGCGCGAGGTCCAGTTAATAAGATCCGACGCAAGAGAGGCAGAAAACGTTCTGCCTCAGCAAAGATCATCATGCTCAGCGTTGGATTGAGTAGGACATTTCTACGGGCGACTTACCGTAGCCGGACTCTCCGTGCACTCTCATCCTCTGGATGTGCAAGTTGGTCGGCATGAACTCTAACTTCCGCTCGGCTTTCAGCGTGCTCGATTTAAAAGATGGTCCTGAAAGGGAGGGGGGGGGGGGGGGATATGATTACATGTTTGTTTGTTTTTTTTTTTAGCATTATTTACTGAGGTATTTATTTCTTTTGACAGCGAGAGAAATGAGAGATACAGTACAATCGAATCAAAACTTGCGTGCAAGGAGACAGTAACCACTAAGAAGAGCCCGAATATTTAAGTCATATATGGTGCAGTACACAGGGATGAACAGGCAGTTATATTCCGCATTATGCAACCGGCTTCTACCAAACATCACATTTTGCGATGCTTATAAAACTTTTTCAAAACTTTTTCTAACCTCACTCTGGAGCAGAGTTCATATGACAGTCACTCATATTTGAAAATTTTACGGGTGTGGTCAGTCATGCCCGCACATATAAAGTTGCGGGTATGTGTTCTGTTTAATTTATGAGTGTACCCCTTTAAGAGCAGAGGGGAGCGGTGTCAGCTAAACTAGCCTGAGCAGTAGCTGATTGTTAAAGACCGTGTGCTTCCGTGTTTGTGACGTCAGGCTGTGGTTCAGTGCGCTGGATCGGTTTTCATGTGCGCTGAGAGTGTGCGACAAGTGCGCAGTTGCGCAGTGGCGCAGCTTAGAGGGAACATTGGTCAAGACTGCACAAAATAAGCGAGGTCGTTCAATATCTATATATTTCTACTCGTAACAAATTTCGATTTTTCGTGCTCGACTGCAGATTCGCGAGTGCGATGGCGCACAAGCGCGTACGCGCCTGTCAAATCACAGTGACTGATACGATGTTCTAATTCACACAATATACAGTGTAATGCATACATCTACGTGCAAAGAAATATTTTTCTACCAAGGTGAAGGTTTCCTCAGATTGCAGTTGCATCATCGACTTAAGAGAAATGTTTGCAACCCTCAATTAGACACCCGAGTCAACGGAATTGGGAGTCCATTTATAGATTCTGTCATTCACAGCCGCTTCACCTTATTTGCTAACCAAAACATCAGCACCGAGCAAAGCAGTAAGAGACTTGTTCCATATTGTACGCAGTATTAGAGATGTAAAATCAATATCGTTAATGACGAGGAATGTTCCAGTTAGACTCGGGTACGGACACTCCACAATGTTGCGTGCGTCCATGTTTACGCTTTAACTCTAAGGAATTTTTGTCTTGTCTAACTTTAACTAAGGAGAACGAGTTGCCTTTGCTTCTACGGTTAAAACAGTTTTAGCTGTGTGACCGTATCCTGTACCTTTGTACTCGTGCAGGTCGCTGATGGTCTCCTGGTATGTGAGAATGATGGTCTGGTACTGAGTGATGATCTCCCTCCGGAGGTTCTCCCAGCACGGGGACAGCTCGCCCAGCTCCTCCAGCTCGCAAACCCTACGTACAGTCGCCGATGTTCAGAAGAATAAGCGCGACTTCGGGGCTCGCGAAGTTCCCTCGGAAAGCGTGTGAACGCTCCGCCGTGCCGTCAGTTCAAAGCGGCACAAAATGGAGCGTAATCAATGACATCGACTTCGTCGTTACCTGACGGCGTCCTCTTCCAGTAGCAGCTTGACAAACTGTCGCGGGATGTGCAGGGACAGCGCGCTCTCGGCCATCTGCTCCAGGACGCGGAGATGTTTGCCGTCCGTGGTGGGGAACCGGTACATCTGCGACATGACGCCTCCGAAAACTGCAACCGCACACAATCTCCCCCGCGTTACCAAACAACCGAGAGGAACCGTCCTGGAATTCGGATGCTCGCCGGTGGTACTTGCCGGCCTTCAGCAGGGGATCTTTACACAGCGACGAAGACTTGAACTTGACGCCTTTGGATTCAGTTAAGCTTTCGTCGACTGGAAGAACCATCTGAAAGCGAGAGACCGGGTTTATCCCTCCATGACTTTTCATTGCTACAAATGAAGCCACCGGAAGTAAGTGCTACGGACACACTTCAGTAGAAAAGTAGAAGGTACAGATACGATTTTTCATTAATGTATACACAAGATCCAATTTCAAAACTTGGTACTAAATGGTCATGCAGAAAAAATGAATTGTGTTAGCGTGCTAGCGAGGATCCGCTTGCTTTGCTTTGCTAACGTCGTGAACTGATTAACAAAAAGCGCTAATAATTGCCCACTGAAAAAAAATACACAACTGAGTTTTTTTCAATGAGATGGTAAATTTTTCCACACTGGCCAAAAGCTTGAGCCGTCACCAAGAAGATCAAAACAATTCACTGGAACCTTGCCGCCCCGAATCTGTCACCATCGCCGTGAATCGTCTCTGCTCCATTTTTTTCTGTCCTTTTATGACTTCAAGGTTTCAATCAATCACAGTCTAGACCCGTACAGACAGCTATTTTCAAATGTGATGAGTAGAAAGTTGGCGTAAAATTCACTACCCTTGTACAGTAAACGAAATCATAGTTTGCACCCTTTCTCAATGACGCGACCAGAAACCGACGAGTGAACCCGAACTCCGAGCAAGTCCTCGGCGCCACTCACTCTTCCGTTCACGGTGTCTCCTCGCTGCAGTCGGCCAACCGGCGCCCTCTGCTCACGTTTCTCGTCGATCTGCCAGGCGATGACCGTGAGGTTGCCCACTCGCTCGTTCTCGGACGACCTGTACGTAAAGTCAGTGAACGAGAGCGCCCCCCTCCCGATCCAGCTGGAGGTGAGGCTGGCCCGGGTGGGCTACCTGAGAGTCAGGTGCAGGCGGTGGTGTTTGTCCTGCAGGAGCTCCTTCAGGGAAAACATGGCTGAGCCGAGCATGTACATCTGTCGGACACGGGACGCAAGTGACATTTCAAGGAGGTCGGTTCGATCATGACGCCGACATTTCGCATGTGACGCACTGTGCCCTGGGAGCGATCCTTCACGTCGTACACCGAGAGCTTGACCTGGGTCTGCTGAGTGATCAGAGAGTCCTGGAAGAAGGCCACGCTGCTCAGGTAGCTGGGGTTACTTGTTCCCTGCGGGCAAAATGGGAAGAGGTCGAAGTCACTTCTCTTTGGCGGCAAGGAGGACGCAAAGCGTTCTGTACCTCGATGATTTCCGTTTGAGAGTGTTTGGTCCAGAAGGCCTGTGGGGGAGTGGTGCAGCTGATGGCCACAAAGCTGCTGGGCTTTCGGTCCGCAGTAGGTGTGACCAGTTCACTGCAGACTGGAGGAAACGGGAAGTCAGACCACTCGCCGATCACTCGCTGTGCTCTCTCATTGATTTGTCAAATGGTGATAGCAACACAGACAATTGAGCTACGGTGTAAAAGTTTTCAGCTCCCTGTGTCGCAAAGTCAACAAGATAAGGACGGTCCGAGACCTAAATGTTCTTAAGTCCAGCTGAGTTATTCGACCAGATGGTGAGTCTAATTTAGAGGTTCCAGTTTAAAGTTAAGTCTGAGCAAAAACTGCTGTGTACCAGTCCATAGTCCTCTAGTTTAAGTTGGGAATTTCTTTGACGTCTGCCGAAATAGGTCATTTGGTTCTGATATAAAGCCGGTATTCCCAAATCATCAGGTCCAAGTTGGATATAAATCTTAGCTGTTCTGGTCCAAGTATTCTGATGCAGAAGTGAGCCCTGGTTCACCTGGACCAAGTCTTACTTGAGTACCAAGTGGTCTTATCCAAGTCTGAACTGACCTCTGGTGTTGTGTGGTCTGAGCCACGTGTCCAATCCCCAGTGAAATTGGCAAAAACCCAAATTCTGGGTTAGTGAGGTGCTGTTTTGTATTGATCGGTGTAGTCGAACCAAAAAGTCGAAAGAAAATCAGCTGGTCCAAGTGCTTTTGTTAAAGTCTTAAGCAAAAGGCAAGGCAATAATCAATACTCGGATTAGGTGAAATGACCAAGATCCAAAATGAAATAATTAAGTGCCCAATAACCAGGGTCAGAGCATGGGGTCAAAATTCAAAGTCCTCACAGATCTGGTTCACATTTGTAGCAAGTCCCCAGTCTGGCAACAGTGAGCTCCAAAATACCAACAAATCAGGAGTCTCAAATGAGTTCTCGGTCAATTAGTCCGCCACAGGCCAGCTAGTCAAAAGCTTGAGGACGTCCTAACTGATCTGGGCCGAATTAAAAGTCCAGGGCCGGGTCAAGGGAGCCCAACATTTTCGGATCCTTCTTTTGCACGAGTCCCTTGTTGTGAGTCCTGGTCACCGGTCATTTTTGAGTCGTGTGGTTCGGGTCTGACGTCCGTCTCCGAGACAGGACAAAATCCGACTTGTGCTGCGTCGGCCTTACCCAAACTGAACTCTAACACCGGCTCATCTGGATCCTGACAGTTGCCTGCGGATCGGAGAGGAAGAGGAGCTGGATCGGAATAACTATTCATCATAAACGGAGCGGAAACGTCGCCGGGGTTACGGTCACTCGGTTACCTGACAGCGCCAGCCCCATCATCTCCGTCGAAAGATCAAACGTGTTGGCCCGGTAGACCGACCACGGCCGGTGACGGGGGCTGCGCTCTTTCCCGGACGTGGAGGCCTCGCGGCGTGGCTGGGGATGCATTTTTTTTTCCATATTTTTTTCGTTTTGGTCTTTGTTTTTTAGAACCCCGACGAAATCTCCAATGGATCTCCAGCCGGAACTTCGCTCGCTATAACGTCCGTCGGTCTTGTGCGACGGTCTCGGCAGTCACGGCTGAGTCACTAATGAAAGGCCACCAGGAAGAAAGGGGGGGGGGGTTAGTGGGCTGTCGCCATGGAAACAGATGAGACAGACAACTGACGATGACGTCACCCTCACGCACAGCTGGCCGAATATTAATTCGCGCAATTATCTGCTCATGTGCATTGATACTGACGTGCTAGCGTAGTCCGTGGCAACGTTTTCCCACTGTGACGTTCTCACGCCCCCCCGCCCCCAAAAAAAACATCTGCTTGGCGCTCATAATCGAAAGATGATGATGTTTATTCCACAAAGTCGGATAAAATAATTACATATATTTTAACACTAGAAAATATGACAGAAAAGTACCGGGAAGGGCTAATAGTAGCACTTTATAGCTAACTAATAACTGTAATAATATAATAATAACTAACTAACTAATAGCTAACTAAATAGTTGCAAAAATTCAATCATCTATATTCGGCTAACACAATTTCAAATACATTTGGGAAAAAAATGGTAAAATAAAATCCTCATGAAGATGATGTTAATCTCAATAATTTGAGTGATGGTCATCAGAATCGAAAATGTAAAAATGAAATGGATTGGCAGAGAAAATAAAGATGTTAAATAAGTAATGGCATTCCTGCCTACATGCTCAAAATGTACATAAAAGTTTACGCAGTGCATTCTAAAATCTTCTGAATTGAGTTTTTCCTCCATTTTCCAGCGAGTTAGCTCAGCGTAAGTACATCACCGATGCATAATAGACGATCATGTGACTCTACGGCAACAAAAAGGGGAACGCGGTATGCTCGCGTCACTACGCATTCACGCGCGAGGGCGTCCGCCACGCCGCGCTATTTTTACACGAGTCAGTTTCGACGTCACGGCCGCCACCAGCTGCTCATCTGCACGGAGACGTTAATCTTGGGGGGTAGTCTGCGGTGGGGGGGGCAGACGGCAGGAAGCTCGGCAGGAGAGTCGCTGTGGGTTTGGTGCGACGACACAGGGGGTCAAAGATCACGATGGCGGCAAGTGTTTGATAACCGTCATCGCCCTCGGCTGCACGCCGCGAACGCGTTGCGTCCTTGCGACCTCAGAGCGAAAGAAAACAACTAAAAGCAAACAACTGTGGAGAACGTGCCTCCATTATTTATATCTTTCGTTAAGAGTTGAAATCGCCGTTTTGAGCTTAGCTCTCCAACGAGCTACGCGGACGCCACGGAGGCCGAAACGCAGCCTTCGAAGGGGGCGGTCGAGCTATGGCGAGGGATCCTCGTTAAAGTAAGCCAAAAAGAACAAAATAATGGACAGAAATGTGCCAACTAAAACACATCAATCAAAACGTGCCCGGTTCAATCGACCAGTAATAACATAATTGTTTTGTTTGTGTTATTTGTTGGAATATTCTTTTGGAATAGTGAAAGGAGGAACAATTCAAATGTTACGTGCTTGTCAGTCGATACTAATAGAGCTCGTGCAGCTACGTCGTAAAATCACCTGACTTTGGTTGACCTCACCATATCGCCGGTCTAGCAAAGCACTGTTCAATGCTAAGTCGGTTGGAGACGACACGGAAATAAGTGTTGGAGCACGACGCCCAGAGTCTTGTCCGATACTTTTAGACATTTAGAAGGTGAAACTAAACGAAGGTGCGTGGAAAAATTCGCTCAACTCGGCGTAGAGGACCCGTATTTAATGCCGAAGTCGATGTTTTCGCCGATAAGAAATTGGACGGTTAATTCGCTTCCGTTTGTCTCAGACTACTGGATCTACACCTGGATCTGGTGTGTGTAGGTCGTCGGGATTTACACGGAAGAGTTTGAAAGCGTATGAAAGTCAGGGCGCATACGAATACTTTGTTGCCGGATCTGTTCTCAGTCAGGAATAAATCCCACGTAGTGACGTTTTGCCAGCTCGTGAACACGGATGCGCGTTCGGCCACATGTTAACCTTTGCCGGAATGCGTCCATCTTTTCAGCTAGTATTCAATACAAATACCAATAGTTCAATAAATGACCCCTGGTTTTACACAAACTCGCAGTCATTAACTATGATCGGAAAAAAAGAGGACGGAGTCGTCGCCGCGGAACGTACACGGAAGCGATTGCGGCCACACGTTAACCTCTCTGCTGCGACAGACGGTTTATTATCTTTTTTTAAATACGCATTGTTCTCAAATGAGCCAACTTGGCATTACAAATACTTTTTGGTAATTTGAGATTTGAGAAGAATAATTCCGACCTGAAATGAAAGCGATCGCTCCACAGGCGTGTGTGTATTTTGGTTGAATTGCCGAAATCCATCGATATTTTCATTTTTTTTCAGCTGGTATTCCATAGAATGACCTCTTTGAAGATCTGTCTCGTCTGTTGTGACAACTTAACAGCACAACACGTGTCGGGTATTGTGAATATTCTGCTCCGGTTCAACGTCTCCCACAACGTCGAGCAGCCGCGAAAATGGTGACGTCACGTGCACGAGCTCTATCGCGATTGAAGTTTAACAGTCTGATCTGTTCACAAACAACAACAATGGAGGCCAAAGAAGGTCTCGAGTGTTTCACTCAGCATGCAGACGAGAGATGAAAAATCACAAATTCATCTGTCCTCCAAATTCAGTCCCCCCCCCCCCCCCGTTTAATCCATTGACCGCACCTTTTTCATTCAGTAACCCTGCTGGCCCACGGACTGCAGGTTGCCCACGGCTGCATTATTGATCCGACGACTCGTCGGTGGGGCGGTACCCTTAAAGGTACCTCTCGAACAGCGCATCCCGCAAGGCCCCCGAACGCACCACGTCGGGTCCCTCCTCGTAATCCGCAGCCCAATGCGCGCCTGCGCTTTAAATCCCGCATGAAACATGTCGTCGCATCCCGGGGCTGTTTAGGCGGATGCTTTGCGTCACTTGTCGGGAAATTGTGTGTTTGCGTGAGTCACGCACAGTCGCACAAACACTTTAAGTGCAAATTTGCGTCATGACGCCGACCGATGCGAGCGCAGAAGAAAAACAAAAAAAAAACAGCCTTCTGGCGCTGTGTGCGTGACGTCATCGGACATTTGACGGGATGCGCTGCGCAAAAGAAACAATTTCTCACCTTTGGGAGACGGAAGACGAAGAAGCGGGAGGAAGACGCGTTGTCATCGCGGTCCGAGCGCCGCCGTTGCTGGCGTCGCTGTGGCGCTTGTGCTGCTCTCATCCCGGCTGCCCGACGGCGTCTGCAAGGCTGCACGAGACTCGCCCAGACTGACTCCCTGTGCACACCTTGCAGGGACGCCTCGTGGCCACAAGAGGGAGCTAAAAATGTTTGCTCGGACGCGGCGGCTCGATTTCCGGATACAGAAGGGGGGGTGGGGGGAATACATTTTTGAGTTGATCGTATTTCTTCCTTTTGTTATCTCTTTATTTATTTATTTATTTATTTATGTGAAATTAATTGCACAGGTTACATTACTGCCAAAAAATGTTTTAAAACTATTTATCCTGGTCCCCCCCCCACCATAGAAACCTTTTATGAAGAGCAGGGGTGTCAAACTCAAATTCAAAGTGGGCCAAATTTTTAAATTGAACAAAACCGCGGGCCAAGCTTGAACTTGCTAATAATTCTACTAATAATAACAGTAATTAGTAATAGTAATTTTAATCATGATAAAACACATATCAATGGCATATGAAATAAACTTTAAATAAAAATTAAATGCCTCCTTTCTGTTTGCAGCCTACTGAGATGAATGTCAAAATGAGCTTCTTACAGAGGCTAAAAAAATTGAAAATAAAAAAAAAACATAACTATGAATAAATCAACCATTCAGGCCTTAATTTGAAATTGGCTCGGGAGCCAAATGCGGGTCAAATTGTTGTTTGACACCTATGATGTAGAGTTTTTATGTTTACTGTATTTTCATATTATGTATAACTTAGTTGAATATTTTAAAAATTTGTTACAAATATGTTAAAATTTATACTAATACTTCAAGATCTTTTGAAAATGTTTGAAGTCCCTCATCTTAAAAATGAACTCTTCATAAAAAATACATACATTCATTATTATTTTAAAGTGAGTTAGCAAAATAGATGTTTTTTTAAAGTACGACTAAAGTTTGTCAAGAATTTTCAACAAGAGAAACATTTTAAATTTGAATTTATTTCATACACTTCTTAATATGATTGAGTTAAATGTCACTAATTTGTATGATGATGAATGTTTTTTTAATTCATTCTGACCGTTATTATTTTACAAATAATTTAATAAGAATAATTAATAGAAGTTATAACGGAAAGAAACGTTTATTTAATCTTCTGCTAGACTGTAAATAATGAAAGAGAAACGGGGGAAGGTGTTTTTGTTTTTTTTGCTTTTGCCCCCCCCGAAACTCGCCCACTGAGAGCCCGCCAGGTCACGTGACAGCCAATCAGTCCCGACCGCGCCCAGAATGGAGACAAACTCGTGCACGCGCCTCAGGTAGGCTGCTCCCGGTCCAGTTCACAGGTGAGCCCGTCGTCGACTTTGCGCAAAAGCCCTTCGGACAACCCGGAAAACAAAATGTTGCCGCAATTTTTGCACCTTTCGGCGAGCAACCTGAAATGACGCAGGCCGCATCACGTGTGTTGAAAGTACTTTTCGCCCCAATTTAGTTTCCTGCCGGATGGCGTGACGTGGGCCCCGAAACCTGCAAATGGATCCGAACCTCAGGAAGCCCTTGCGCGTCTTGTTTCTCGTTTGCGCCGCTTTAAGCGTCCTGCATGGCTACGCGGGGGAGATCCCACCTGGACCCCCGGTGGCGGGTGCGGTCACGGTGGTGCCCCCGGTCCAACCGGACGGGCCCCAGGCCTACCCGGAGCTCGAAAAGGACAACTTGCCGGTTTTCACCATGGACTACCCGAGGATCCAAATCCCCTTTGAAATCACTCTGTGGGTGCTGCTCGCCTCTTTCGCAAAGATCGGTAAGTGACAATTTTGTTGTCTGAAAGATGAAAAATGCAATTTTACAGTCAACTGAAAAACACAACGACTATATATGATGATTAATAAAGTACAGACTAAAATGGGCTAAAGCAAATATTTTTTATTTCCACTGTCGGTTCTACAAACATTTTTTTTGAAAACTTGCAACAGCAAAAAAGTTCTTCCAAAAACAAATGCATGTGACAAGTAAAAAAAAAAAAAAAAGATTTTAATGCAAGTTTGTTGTAAACTTCATTATGAAGACGGCGTGGGTCCAAATCCCAAATGGAGCTTTTAGCCACATCGGTGCCTTCAAGGGCGGCACGGTGGCCTCACACTTCAGAGGACCCGGGTCCGATCCCGGCCCTCCCCGTGTGGAGTTTGCATGTTGTCCCCGTGCCTGCGTGGGTTTTCTCCGGGTGGGCACTCTGGTTTCCTCCCGCATCCCAAAAAACATTCAACATCAATTGGACACTCCAAATTGCCCATAGGTGTGATGATGGGCGGGGCTGTTTGTCTCTATGTGCCCTGTGATTGGCTGGTAACCAGTACAGGGTGTACCCCGTTGACAGCTGGGATCTTGTGAGGATAAGCGGCAAAGAAAATGGATGGGTGGGTAAAACTGTTTTGATTCATTCAATGTGACTGGAATGCATGACTTGTCCATCGGGGGGCAGTATAACGGAGTCATGCAAACACAAATGAAGAAGATTCAATTGGACACTCTAAATTGCCCATAGGTGTGATTGTGAGTGCGACTGTTTGTCTGGGAACCAGTTCAGGGTGTACCCCGCCTACTGCTTGTTGACAGCTGGGATAGGCTCCAGCACTCCCGTGACCCTTGTGAGGATAGGCGGCAAAGAAAATGAATGGATGGATGGATGGATGGTGGCAGGTTGATGACATTTGATAAATCCTTACTGAAGACCCAGCGACCAGGTGCAAGGACTGCCTCAGTCACGAGACCAAAAAACAAACGAACCGAAAGAACGGTGGATGTCCGTTTAGGACCTCGGGGTTCAGGGTTCAGATTCGGGCTCCGCGCTACCTCTGCGGAGTTTTTGTGCGTCCCCTGAGCTGCGATTGTGAGTGCGACTGTTGGCTGTCTCCATGTGCCCTTTGATTGGCTGGCGACCAGTTCAGGGTGTACCCTGCCTACTGCCCGTTGGCAGCTGGGATGGGCTGCAGCACTCCCACCACCCTTGTGAGGATAAGCGGCAAAAGAGAATGGATGGGTGCCTTCAAGAAATTGCGAATTTCCAGCGTTGTTGGCACCAACGCCCACTCACAGACGCTGACTTTAGAACTTTGTACTGGCAACAATCGGTCGTAGGACAACCGTCGTCGTGTGCGTTGTTGGCCTTCTCGAGTGCAGCGCCAGTCAGCGCACGAGCGTGAAATCCGTCACTTCGGCGACGGCGGCAACACGTTGCGCTCGACTTGATTTGGTGAACACGACGTTTGCTCGAACCCAGAACCTTTCTGCCCTCCCTCAGGCTTCCACGTGTACAACAAGATCACCGTGTGGGTGCCCGAGTCGTGCCTGCTGATCAGCATCGGCCTCGTGGTGGGCGCCATCATGCACTCGGTCAACGAGGAGCCCCCCGCCGTGCTCACGGGCAACGTCTTCTTCCTCTACATGCTGCCCCCCATCGTCCTCGACTCGGGCTACTTCATGCCCACCAGGCCTTTCTTCGAGAACATCGGCACGGTGGGCATCTGACCTCCGGGATCCGAGGGTCTTACGGTGACGGAAAAGAAAAACCCCTTGCTTTTTTTTTCTTCTCTTTCTTTTCCAATTCCGTCATTCTTTTTATCCTTCTCATCTTCACTCTCACGACAACGCCTCGAAATGATCCCCGATTAATTTAAGACGCTCAAAACGTATCTGGAAGCGGAAATGTCCCCACCGTTCTTCCGCGGTGAAGCATGAAAGCGATTCGATGAAACAAGCCTACTCAAATGTTCACTTGTTATGATCCAGATTTTCAATTTATAGGCGAGAATTACATCACAGAACATACTTGAAATGAGACCCCCCCCCCCCCCCCCCCGTTCCCTCAGGTCCTTCTGTCAACAGGCTCACAACAGGTTTTTGACCGAAATGTGAATCAAAATGGCGTCGTCATAGAGCAGTCAGAAATTGACTGCGGAGTCGATGTTTGCGCGTAGGTGCTGTGGTTTGCCGTGGTGGGCACCCTGTGGAACAGCGTCGGCATCGGCATGTCGCTGTTCGCCATCTGCCAGGTCCCCGCCTTCGGCGTGCAGGACATCAACCTGCAGGAGAACCTGCTGTTCGCCGCCATCATCTCGGCCGTGGACCCGGTGGCGGTGCTGAGCGTCTTCGAGGACGTGTCGGTCAACGAGCAGCTCTACATCGTGGTGTTCGGGGAGTGCCTCTTCAACGACGCCGTCACCGTGGTGAGCGCAGCCGCCTCTTGTTCCGGTGACACGGGGGCGATGTGGGCGGCGGGCGGAAATCCGCCACAATGTGAACACCGGACGGGAATCGGTAAATTCAGCTTTGCATCAAATCATGACAGCTGCAAGAAATGGATAAACGCTAATTTGGCCCACCGTGAGTTTCTTTTTCCATTTTTGCAACAGTTCTCGAACATTCTACAATTTCCATACTTAAATATTAGATATGCAGCCACTGTGATTTTGACGCGCCCATGGTGCCTTCGCACTCGCAAAACCTGCCGTCCAGCACGAAAACTCACTCGTGTAAAATTTGTTCCCAGTAAAAATTGAAAGATATTGAAAGAGGTTGCTTATTTTGTGTAGTCTTGACCAATGTTCCCTCTGAGCTGCGCAAATGCGCACCTGAAAACCGATCCAGCGCAGTGAACCGCAGCCTGGCGTCTTTTTTTATTTTTTAATACAGGAGCACGTGGATTTGCTGCTCGGCCTACTTCTACTTCCTAGTTTACCTGACACCCCCCCCCCCCCCCCCGTCAGCTCTTAAAGGGGTACACTCGTAATTACAAACAGAACACACACTTGCAACTTTATATCTGCGGGCATGACTGACCACACCCGTACATTTTTCAAATGTGAGTGACTGGATATAGACATGATATTGCACCGAAATAAAGTTTAAAAGCTTTGAAGATTTAGGGCAAAAGTAAAAAAAAAAAACTGAACTGAACTGAACTGGACAGTAATTGTTTTCTTCACGTAGCACACGTTGAGATTTACTGGTAAAATTAATGCGATACTTGGTTATGTAGCCCCTCCGGTACCCTTAGAATAGTGACATCACATAAACAGGAAGTAGCCTGCTAACTAGAAAAAGGGACAAATGTCACCCCACATTTTCCCAGCGCCAACTAGTGGCCCGGCGTGCGTGTCGATCGCAACTTTAGTTGCCATTTTTGTGGGTCCAAAGACGACCCGGCGCCCCCTTTTTACTGTCAATTTAGCCTTTACGTGAAAATGGATTTTCCCAGTGGCACGACCGTCCCCGGGGGCCCCCGGCCTCGGCCCCGCCCTCCATTTAAGCTCCGGTTTGTCCCCTTTCTATTCTTGTCAAAAGTGCGATTACACGAAAGAAAGCTCGATGTTCTTTTGTGTCTATTTCCCCCCCCCCCCCCGCTCGGCTCCAGTTTCTTCCCCGCGGTTCTGCTTTCCAGTCCGTAAGTAACGTCATGTTTGACTAAGGGAAGTCACGCGCCTGGGAACATCCTTTCGTCGCAAACCGTCTCCCGTGCTGCAGTTGGGAATTTATTTGCTCAGACGTCGCCAAACCAGTTTTTGAGGTCGTTCTTGCAAACGTTATGGGGAGGTGTTAGCGTGCAGATCTTCCCGAAACTGGACTGCTGGCACTTGAAAGACCCCACCCCCCGCCCCTCCCCCCCTTTGTTTTTGTCAAACACTCCCGCCTGCATTTTGGTTTTGGCCGCACTCCTCTTTGAGTTGTTGAAATGAAAAACAAAAATTTCAACGGCGGTGAAAGTCGCGTAGAACCACTTTATTAGGTACCCCATGCAGACTGTCGAATGAGGCCCAGGATAAGACCCATCCATTTTCTCAGCTGCTTATCCTCACAAGGGTGCTGGAGCCTATCCCAGCTGTCAACGGGCAGGTGGCGGGGTACACCCTGAACTGGTTGCCAGCCAATCGCAGGGCACATCCACACATGTGGGAGGGAACCGGAGTGCCCGGAGAAAACCCACGCAGACACGGGGAGGACATGCAAACTCCACACAGGCGGGTCCGGGATTGAACCCGGGACCTCAGAATGCGAGGCCAACGCTGTCCAGCTGATCCAACGGATAAGACCTAAAAAAAAAAAAAAGTTGTTAGAGAGGTATTGATTTCACGCTTCATGTAGTTTTGAGTTTTTTGGTTTCTGGAGCGCAAATCGGTTTTCCAGAATTTTGGAGATGTGTTCGCATCCCAGCTGCTTCACGCCCGGTCGCAAATCGCTCCAGTGACAGTTGGAGATCAGGACTTGTTGAAGCCGACAGAACTACCTCATCTGCAAAAAAGTAGAGACGCAAAACTGAGGCCACCAAACCGGACCCCCTGTGCCGAAAAATTCGGTCCATTAAAAGTTCTGAACGGAATCATTGACAAAAGGCAGCCTCGGCCCAAATGCCGACACCGGTAGCGCAGGGACTGAACAGCCCGTTATCGGGGTGCCAAAGAACTCCTCGCTCGCAGGAAACCCCGAGGGAAAAACGGTCGAATGCCTTCTCCAAGTCCACAAAACGCGTGTCGGGCGAACTCCCACGCACCCTCCGAGGGTCTGGCGGCGGTCAACGGTTCCACGGCCGCGCCGGTCCTCCTGATTCTGAGCGTTTGTCCAAAATACCTCGCAGGTTCTGTACAACATGTTCACCTTCGTGGCGGAAATGCCGGTGGTGGAGCCGGTGGACGTTTTCCTGGGCGTGGCCCGCTTCCTGGTGGTGGGCTCGGGCGGCATGGCCTTCGGGGCGCTCTTCGGCTTCGTGGCGGCCTTCACCACCAGGTTCACCTCCGAGGTCCGGGAGATCGAGCCGCTCTTCATCTTCATGTACAGCTACCTGGCCTACCTGGTGGCCGAGCTCTTCGCCATCTCGTCCATCATGGCGTGAGTACGCGACGGCGGCGCCGCCGCCGACGTTCCCCCGCGGACCGGACTGGAAACCTGCTTTGTACTCGTCCCGGTTAGCATCGTGACGTGCGCCCTCACCATGAAGTACTACGTGGAGGAAAACGTCTCGCAGCGCTCGTGCGCCACCATCCGCCACGTGGTCAAGATGCTGGGCTCCATCTCGGAAACGCTCATCTTCTTCTTCCTGGGCGTGGTTACCGTGACGACGGAGCACGAGTGGAACTGGGGCTACATCCTCTTCACGCTGCTCTTCGCTTTCGTCTGGCGGGGTCTCGGTAGGGGGCGCCGTACTTGCGAACGCAGTATTTTGACCGCTATCGCTTGCCCTTTTGTGTCATCGGATGTCGATATTCGATACAATCGCGCATGTTTCTTGATTGCAGGTGTCTTGGTGCTGACCCAAATCATCAACCCCTTCCGCACGATCCCCTTCAACCTCAAGGATCAGTTCGGCCTGGCCTACGGCGGCCTGCGGGGGGCGATCTCCTTCGCCTTGGCCTTCACGCTGCCCGACAACGTCGGCCGCAAGCAGCTCTTCGTCACCGCCACCATCGCCATCATCATCTTCACCGTCTTCGTGCAGGTAGCGAGCGACCCGCGGACGTCTGTGTTGAGTTTGAGAATTTCTCCTGTCGTCATCGCACCTGCACACACATTAGCCGCATTCTTATTTGAACCTTTTATGTGCCAGCCATCAGTTCTTTTTTTTCATTTTTACTGTCTAAGTAGAGTTATTGTTTTCATACTGCATAATGTTACAGTGCCTTACGTGAATATAACATTAGGAACATCCATCCCTCCACTTTTTGTGCCGCTTATCCTCACGAGGGTCACGGGGAGTGCTGGAGCCCATCCCAGCTGTCAACGGGCAGGAGGCGGGGTACACCCTGGACTGGTCGCCAGCCAATCGCAGGGCACGTAGAGACAAACAGCGGCACTAACAATCACACCTAGGGGCAATTAAGAGTGCCCAATTAATCCATCCATCCATTTTCTTCGCCACTTATCCACACGAGGGTCGCGGGGAGTGCCGGAGTCTATCCCAGCTGTCTATGGGCAGGAGGCGGGGTACACCCTGGACTGGTCGCCAGCCAATCGCAGGGCACGTAGAGCCAAACAACTAATCGCAGTCACAAACACACCTTGGGGCAATTTAGTGTGTCCAATGGATGTTGCATGTTTTTGGGATGCGGGAGGAAAACGGAGTGCCTGGAGAAAACCCGCGCAGGCACGGGGAGAACATGCAAACTCCACGCAGGCGGGGACGGGATTTGAACCCGGGCCCCCAGAGCAGTGAGGGTAACGGTTTACTAGCTGATCCACCGTGCCGCCAAATTAGGAAAATTTTGAAAATGGTGTCAACTGCTTTGTGAACGCTTAGGCCTGCTATGCTCCTGTATTTGGTACTTGCAGAGCAAACAATTTTATTTGGTGAATTGTTCTTTTTCATGTGACATGAAAACATGACAACAAATATTTTCTGTCAATCAAATCTTGTCTGATGCAGCTCTTGCATCGGATCGCAGGTGTGCATAAAGTTGTGGCATTTTCGGGGTCCAGGTGTGATGATGACATTGTTATACACTTTTAGCAGCTTTTTAAATAGTTTTTGTATTTCAATTTTTTTCCTCGGCGTCGCAGGGCATCAGCATCCGGCCTCTGATCGAGTTCATCAACGTGCGCCGAACCAACCGCAACCTGGACACCATCAACGCTGAAATCCACTGCAGGGTCCGACACGCGCCGCCGTTACGTTTTGGCGCGCGTCCTTCCGTACTAACGAATCTTCCGCCGTTTGCGCTCTCAGCTGATGGAGCACACCGTCGCGGGCATCGAGGACCTTTGCGGCCAGTGGAGTCACTTCTACTGGAAGGACAAGTGAGACGCGTTGCTAAGCGACAGTGAAACTTCTGCTTTTCTTTTCGCCGATGGCCGCCATTGTCCGCCGCCGCAGTTTGGACGCGGTGTCGTGTTCGGCTTTCCGCAGGCCAAACTGGTTTTTATCGCATCAAAGTTCCTCATCGGCTGTTGACTCGTTGACACAAAACTGTTTGACACGTGCATTCGTTTTGCTACTTTGGTGAAATCAAGTTCTTATGCGTATTATTATTATTTTTTTTGGAAATCACAGTCTCAGTTATTCTATTTTATTTGCATATACAACATAACAGTTCTGAGGTCCCGGGTTCGATCCCAGACCCGCCTGTGTGGAGTTTTCATGTTCTCCCAGTGCCCGCGTGGGTTTTCTCCGGGCACTCCGGTTTCCTCCCACATCCCCAAAACATGCAACATTAATTGGACACTCTAAATTGCCCCAAGGTGTGTTTGTGACTGCGATTGGTTGTTTGGATCTACGTGCCCTGCGATTGGCTGGGAACCAGTTCTGGGTTTACCCCGTCTCCTGCCCGTTGACATAGGCTCCGGCACTTGCCGCGACCTTCGTGAGGATAAGCGGCGAAGAAAATGGATGGATGTATCACATAACGTAAAAAAAAAAAAAAAAAACATTTATGTACGACAAATGGGAATGAAAATGACCACTAACATTAGCATTTATGGATTAAATGACCTGAACTGAATTGAGGAGACGATAACAAGTTGAAAAAATTGAGGTATATCTCTAAAATGAAATAAAAATATGAACATGTTTGTATAATTTAGAAGTGGATTGTAGTTGAATTTCCGAGCTAAATTCCTTCACATCCATACAAAGGATGAAAAAGTGTCTCTCGGCCTGGTAGTAACTGCTGCATGCAGTACGCGGGCTCCCTCTAGTGGTGCGTAAAATAATCACCGAAAGAAATGTTGAAACCACGCAGAATGTTACAGTGGGTGACATTTTGGATCTGGGAAGTCCACATAAAAACGAATATCAGCAGGTGCGGCAATATTTCTTTCTTTCTTTCTTTCTTTCCGTCTTCCAGGTTCATGAAGTTCAACACGCGCATCCTTCGTCGCATCCTGATCCGCGACAACCGCTCCGAGTCGAGCATCGTGGCGCTGTACAAGAAGCTGGAGCTGCAGAACGCCATGGAGATCCTGGACACGGTGTCGGGAGAGCTCAGCGCCGCCCCGTCCGTCGTCTCGCTGCGGTACGACGACGACGCCGCCTGCCGCCGTTCCGACCGACTCGTGAGCTTCTTCCCAACGTGTTTCAGTGAAGAGCGGAAAGGTCCCGCTAAGCCCAAGAAGAAGTTCTTGGCCGCCGATCTGAGGAGCATGCACGACATTCTGGCCAAGAACATGTACAAGATTCGACAAAGGGTCAGTCCTTTCGTTTAGTACCGTTATTCAATTTCTAGTCGCAGTCATAGTACTGGGAAAGAAGAGCAGTAGCGCCACCTGGTGTTGTACCGATGTACGACGCGTCCCCATGTCCTATAACTGCTGTAACGCAAATGGTAGCTAGCGTGTTTGTTTTTCGCCGCCGTGCACGCTGAAAGTGTTGCGCCCCGTTTGCGTCTGCCACCAGACGACGTCGTACACCAGCAAGCACGCGTTGCCCAACGACAGCCGCACCCGAGAGATTCTCATCCGGCGCCACTCCAGCATCCGGCGCAGCCTCCGCCCGGGAAGCTTCCAGACGGCCGTAACCTTTGACACGCTCGCCCCGATCTCGCCTTGTCGTCTCTGCAAATAATCATTTGTGTCTTTTGTTGTCTGTTGTTGTCGTTTGAAGGCGGCGCCCAAATCGCACAAGTACTTCTCGCTCCCCGCTGGGAAGAACTTGAAGTCCAACTTCCCACGCGACTCGGGTATGTTGTTGTTGCTCTCCGTCCGCTGGATGCTACCTCGCTTTTCATAATTGCCGTTTGCTTGTGTGCTTTTGCCGTCGCGAATATTTCATGTGCAGCTGACTTTACCATTTTGGTACAGACATAAACCGCACCCGTGTATAAGCCGCAAGTGCCCACATTGAAACACGAGGTATTTACAAAGGAAGACTACACAGAGTTTAGCACGAGCGCTGCCGGGCTAATGCTAGCGCTGTGCTAACAGTGCCGATTTATAAACTAAAAAAAAAAAAAAAAAAACCTACCAGTAAAAATCACTGCAGTAACACACTAGCGCAGCGCTAACAGTGCTGGCCCGGTAAAAGTCACTTCCTCGGCACATATATTCCACCGGTCCCACTCTCACCCTTTTTTGCTCAAGTGCCCCCTTGCGGCCGTTAGAAAGAAATGCACAAATTAGCCGCATCACCGCATAAGCCGCAGGGTTGAAAGCGTGTGGGGGGAAAAAGTCGCGGTTTATAGGCCGGGAATTACGCTAAATATATATAAAAAATTTTATCAGCAAAAGAGAATTTCTACAGGAAAAATCTTAATTTTTTGATCTATTGATTCATCCGTAGAACAGCCATCCAAAACTATTACATTATATAATAATTTTATTTTTTTTTCACTTTATTATATGCCCCAAAAGTTACAATTTTATACTGGATCCATTTTTTTATGGGGGTTACATTAAACTGCTATATCACATTTCAGTTTTTGGGGTCCCAGTCATTTGAATTTATATTAATTTAATTGTTCCTCTATATAGTGTAATTTTATGAAAATAACTGGGGTGTATTTCAACTTTCATATAAATTTTTATTTTGATTTTCATTTTTCTCAGAGGGTCTGGAACGCAACCCCTGTGGATGGGGAGGTACTGTCTTTAATAGAGCAAATTTGTATGACGTTTCAGAATGACATTTTTTTTTTTAATTTAATAAAATGTTATAAGTATTAATTAAAAATAAAACTACCACATTGTATACCGATGGATACAAGCGAGTAAAGAATTATTTTTCTTCTTCACTGTACCCAACGCCTCCTAAACGTGTTCATCTTGTTTCACTTGCAAATATTTTTCAAGAATAAAATATGAATCTGCTGAAGCAGGTTCAACCACTTTGTCAGATGCGCAAGGAAAAGCAAGAATAATATTTTGTACCACCTCAAAAAAAAAAAAAAAAAAAATCTTGTCTCTCCGTGTCGACTTTAGCGCGCAGTAACGTGGAAACAAGTGACAAAATTTGACTCCTTAAAATGTATATTTAATATTCTTGTAAATCATGAAGAGTTTGAGCATCAGCACTGCATTACAACACGGGCAAATATACTTTAACTAAAATAATGACAAATTTAAAATGTAGAGTTTAATCGGCAGCAGTTCTTAAAATGAATAAAATTTAAAAATGCAAATGTCTTCACATAGCTGTTTTTGCACTTTGACAGTCACTATTGATTGATTTTTTTTTTATTTATTTTTGCTTCCAGATGATCAAGAAACCACGTCGGAGATGTCGTTCCCCGCCAGACGCTTTCGTTTGGCCCCGCCCTCGCGCTCCCCGTCCGGGGCGCCGTTGCCACTGCGCCGCCTGCACGCGCTGGAGGAAGTGCCCTCCGTGGACTTCCTGGACGAAAGACGGGCGCGCGCAGGCCGACCCGGACGACGTCCCTCCTCCGGTGAACGTCGGCGGAGTGCGGACGCTTCCGGAAAAGAAAACGCTGACGACGCGGGACCCGCCGTGGCCCCCGCCTGGGCCGCGGAACCTCCAGACGGCGCCACGCGGAACCCTCTGCTCAGGGCGCCTCAATGGAAACCCAAAAAGTGACGACTTTGTGGCTTTGTAAGTACCCCCACTCCCCATCCCCAACAGAAATTGAGTCGACCACGAACAATGACTGATGTGATCAACTTGAAAAGTTAAATTTTTTCCCAGCTTTACGATTTTTGTAATGCACAAATCTTTTAAGCTGATTATCTTTTATATATGTACCAGTAAACATTGTTTTTAATTTATGAATGTGTGTGAATTATTATTATTATTTTTCTAATTTAACACAAGAAGCAGCTGGTGTGTGTCACTTTGGGTTTGAAAACTTGGTGACGCCTTCCAAGTAGGGTTGAAAAACAGGGTTGGATTTTCGCGTTAGTTGTTTGACAAGAGGAGAATGGTTTGAAATGAGAGTTTCAGAACAGGGTTTGGGTTTCAAAACCGACTAAATTCCGACGGTGTCCACTGCTTGGCGGCAGTTGTGAGCCAAACTGGAAAAAGTGCACAAAGTCGCCTCTTCGTCCGGGTTTGTTCTTAATTTCACCTCGCTAAAATCTTCTGGAAAAAATTTGGCGACATATTGCAAAAGAAAGAATCCTAAACAACTCTGTTTGTACTCAAATCTTACACATTATAATCCATCTGTCCATTACCTAAGCCGCTTATCCTTAGAAGGGTCATGAGAAAGCTGTAGCCTCTCCCAGCTAGCTTCGGGCAGACTACACCCTGAACTGGTTCCAAGTCAGTCACAGGGCAGATAGACGCCATCACTGAGCGGGAATCGATCCCACGCTGCCCGCACCAAAGGCAGGCGTGTGTACCACTACACCATCAGTGACTCAAACCTTAGCGGCTCAAATAGAATGTAGAAATCCTTCAAATAGTAGCAACACGCAGAACATATAATATAGGCATGTACTGTTTATCGTCAATGAAAAGATATTTTTGCACCTTTGGAGGTGACTTGTTACTTCTCTGTTTCATCTAATCTGTGTACTAGTATGAATTATACTGCCCCCTTGTGGCGAACGCCGCAAAATAACAAACACAATGCACATTGAATTATCGTGACGCTAGTTTCTTTCGGCTTGTCCCGTTTTACGCCGGATGCCCTTCCTGACGCAAACCCTCTCGGGGAACGCTAAAAACGCTGAAAATCATATATCCATGATGCGAGCCACTTATCCTCACAAGGCCCGCGGGAGCGCCGGAGCCAGAAGCGGGCTACGCCTTGAACTACTTGCCGGCCATCAACTAATCTACCGAACATGTTTTCGGGATGTGGGAGGAAACCGGAGTACCCGGAGAAAAGCCACGCAGGCCCGGGGAGAACATGCAAACTCCACACAGGTGGGGCGAGGCCGGGATTTGAACCCCGGTCCTCAGAACTGTGAGGCCAACCAATTGAGTCAGTGAGTTGAGTCAGATCATTCCATTCGATTTAATCGCGTTATTGCTACGTTTTTAAAAAGCACAAAACTGTAGAGTGCATCTATCTTAATTCAATTTATTGTTGATCAACCAGAACGAGCGAACGATTCCGAACACCGCTTGAGATTCGGCGCTCGCCTTGTGTTGCTGCAGCAGCGATCCCGAACAATTGGTGGTGCACGCAAATAAAGTCATTCAGAATGTTTTGAAATATGTGAAACCCACTCGAATCCAGTTTGTCCAGTCTGAGGTTGGGGGGGGGAGAAAGACCAAAAAACACTTCTTGACTTCTCCCGTTGGTCCTGCAGTCTTTTACTTGATTTTAGTCGCCATTTGCGTTTCGCTCCATTTGGGGACGCGAACGAGGAGCACGGCCACCGCCCCCAAGGCCAGCAGCGCCCCCAGGGCGGGAGGTCCGCACGGGCTGAACTCCTGGCTGATGCCCGAGAGCACGGGGGCCAGCACGCGGCCCACGGCGTTGACCGACTGCCCGGCTCCGATCAGAGTCCCGCTGGCCCGCGCCCCCCCCCTGCGCAGCTCCAGGTCGGTGATGCCGGTGCGCCCCACCGTGGTGGAGACGGCGAAGAAGGTGGAGGTGAGCAGCACCTGCCACACGCCCTGCGCGGCGGCGTACAGCGAGATGAGCAAGCACGTCAGCAGGGTGGAGTGCAGCAGCAGGGCGGCCATGTTGTTGCCGTACAGCCGGGTCACGGGCCCCACCAGGAAGCCGGCCAGCGCCCCCAACGTGCTGCTGTAGCTGATGAGGTAGCCCGTCGTCTTGGGCTTGAGAGAGAAGCGCTCCTCCATGGCCAGCGAGAAGTTGCTGTAGTACAGCATGATGGCCACCGCCATCAGCAGCCGCACCAGGAACAGGTCCCACATGTCGGACGAGGCCACCGCGCGGATCCTGGAGCCCACCGGGGACAGCTGCCTCCAGACCGGCCGCACAGGGGGGGTCCGCGGGTCCGGGGCGGGGGAACCGTTGCCGACGGGCTTTCTGGCGTCGGCGGTGCCGTCGCAGTCCGGGAGAACGTCCCCCCACGGAAGCACCCAAACCAGCCCTGCGGTGAGAAACACGACAATTGACATGAGCTGACGCTAACGCGCTCCAAAATCCGACAGAAAGTAATGAACGCAATGCGACTGGCTGGTCATCGAACGTACTCTGGAGGCAGGGCTGCCTTAAAATCTTTTTCAAAAGGTTGCAACGTGTGGAAGGGGACCCGGCAAAAAAAAAAAAAAAAAAAAGTGGGGGCTCAGGATCAAAGGCAAAGAAGGACAAAAAAAAAAAGCATATTTCAAAAAAACATCTGTCACGGAGAGGTTTACCGAAGTTTAATGTGTGGCCACAACACGCTTCCGTGTACGTTGGAGATGACTCCGTCTTATTTTATTTTTTTTTTTTAACGCATTGTTCTCAAATGAGCCAACTTAGCATTATAAATACTTCTTGGGAAACGCTACGGATGAGCCGACTCGCCCCCCCCCCCAATCATAGTTAATGAATGCGACTTTGTGTAAAACCAGGGGTCGTTTATTTAATTATTGGTATTTGTAATGAATACGAGCTGAAAAGATTGATGGATTCCGGCTAAGGTTGACGTGTAACCGAACACTCTTCCGCGATCACGAGCCGACTCCCCGTTGACAACAGATCCGGTAACGAAGTATTTGTACGCGTCCAGACTTTTATTCACTTTCAAACTCTTTCGTGTAAATCTCGACGACTTGCTCACCAGATCCATGTGTAGATCCAGTTTTAACGGTCCAATTTCTTATCGGCGAAAACTTCCGACTTCGGCATGAAATGTGGGTCCTCTACGCCGACTGTCTCTCATTTTTCCACGTAGCTTCGTTTATTAACAATTTCTAAATGTTTAACGGTATCGGACAAAACTCTGGGAGACGTATTTTCGTGCCGTGTCCAACCGGCTTAGCATTGAAGAATGCTTTGCTAGACCGGCAATATGGCGACGTAAACAAAAGTCACGCGATTTTACGACGTAGGTGCACGAGCTCTATTGACCCACGTGCATTTGAAAAGTATCCAGAACCCCAAAAGAATTCTATGCGAAACATTTCAGTATCTGAAAAGTGAAAAACAAAACAAAACAAAAACGAGGTGCGCTATAAAAGGCCCACCGGCATTGATGAGGAAGATGGCGGCGCAGGAGAAGGCGCAAGTGTAGAAGCCGCCGTCGTGCTCCGTCAGGTAGCCGCCCACCACGGGGCCCAGAATGAAGCCCACGCTGGAGGCGGCGTTGAAGTGCCCCATCACCAGGGGGCGCTCTGCCTCGGTCACCAGGTCGGCCAGCAGAGCTCTGCAGATGGACAGGGAGTGCTTGAACAGCCCTGAGGTGGGAGACAGGCGGACAGGCCCGCAAAATTAACAAACACGCAGCCTTTAGCTTTTTCGGTTGCGAGTGCAGATCCCCGCTCACTTTCCAAGTACAGTAAAGCCTCGGTTCTCCAACGCCCCCAATTTTGAACGAAAATTTTGACTTTTTTTTTTTTTTGCTTCTGTTTTCGAACCAAAATCGGTACTCGAACGCCCCCGACAAAACCCGGAAATAACATATTGCGTGCGGCCAGACCAGCTGACCAACGACGCGCTTTGTTGTGAATTTCCATTTACTTTTGGCAATAAAAAAAGTTTACAAGGCTTGGGGCCGAGTCGCTACGGATACGGCGATGCACTCCCAGCCTAGCGCACTAATAAAGTACCTAACCGTCACCCTACCGTGCTACTAAAGCATACATTTTAAGCGCAAAAACAAATATTTCTTAAATTATTTCATGATATAAAGTATTTCAACTATACATGAATTTCTACTGTGGAGTTTACTATCAGGAAAAGCTAAAAAAAAAAAATGCTTTAAAAAGCCAAATTTTTTAGGCTTGGAACGCATTATTTCTTTTTCCATTCATTGTAATGGGAAACATCAATTTGGTTTTCGAACAAATCACTTCTCGAACTGTTTTCTGGAACGGATTGTGGTCAAGAACTGAGGTATCCCTGTACCAGATTGCACACGCTATAAGACGCACTTATAAGCCTTTCATCTTCTCAAAACACGCGGCTGCGCCTTATGTGTGCATTGAGTTCTAAAATCGGTAAAAATATTGTTGTCACGCTGCTTGATCCCGACACGGGGACGTAATACGCAGACGAAGTACGCTGGCGGCGATAAACTAACCAGAGAACATTCCGTAAAACGTATAATAAGTGGGGTAGGAATGCTACCGGAATGGCGCAAAACAACGTTTGCGCCCATCAGTTACGCGGTCGCAAATGTTAACAGAGCAGCCGTGAAAGAATTCAACATCGATGAATGCGCGCTTGGGAAATGGAGGAGCGACGTCACCTGACTACGAAAGCGTAACTGCGATTGGCTGGCTGTTCGGTTCTGACCTAAAGTAACCCTGCCTGGTGGCACAGACGATGAATTTTAGAGGGCGAATAGTAGCCGGTTGAATTGTTAACATCGAAAAGTGACATATTGAAAATGTGATAACTTTACATTTCAAATTCAAATCCTCGTGCTACATATTTACTTCCATAAATCTGATGCGTAAAATACGCTACGTGCTCCGACAGGCGCCCACACGAATGACGTCGGTTAGTGAAATACAAAAAGGGAAAAAAATGAACACAAAATGGACAAAAACAATGCAACAAAACATGACTAACGGACCGTTAAAGGACGTTGCGAGCAGGTTATCATCAAATCATCGCATGGTTGACATAAAATCTCGTCGGATCTCGTCACTCACCCACGGGGACGCGCGAGAGCACGAAAAAAGCGATGCTGGTGGACATCCCCAGCAGGCCGTAGCCGAAAGCGCTCAGCAGCAAGCAGGTCAGCAGGGACTGCCGGCGGCCCACGACGTCACTCCAGCTGCCCTGGAAGGAACCAAACGGGGACAAACGTCAGGGACACCATCGCGGGACAGTCGGGTCAAATATTCTGCTTTTGGAAATCGGGGGTGCCGATGAATGAATTCTGGATTATACAAATGTGTCTAAAAAGAAAACTCTTCGAACAATTGGCAAATATAATTTCAATAAAGCGTTGGCTTCACAGTTCTGAGGACCAGGGTTTGATTCCGAACCCCCCTCTGTGGAGTTTGCATGTTCTCCCCGTGCCTGCGTGGCTTTTCTCCAGTTTCCTCCCACATCCCGAAAACTCTAAATTGTCCCTAGGTGTGATTGTGAGTGCGAATGTTTGTCTCTGTGTCCCCTGCGATTGGCTGGCGACCAGTTCAGGGTGTATCCCGCCTCCTGCCCGTTGATAGCTGGGATAGGCTCCAGCACGCCCTGCGACCCTCGTGAGGATAAGCAGCTAAGGAAATGGATGGATGGATGGATATCAGTTGGGCGGAACGGTGACTCAGCTGGTAAAGCGTTGGCCTCACAGTTCTGAGGTCCCGGGTTCAATCCCAGACCTGCAAGTGTGGAGTTTGCATGTTCTCTCCGTGCCCGCGTGGCTTTTCTCCCCAAAACAATGCACCATTAATTGGACACATTAAATTGCCCATAGGTGTAATTGGGAGTGCGTATGTTCGTCTCGATGTGCCCTGCGATTGGCTGGCGACAAGTTCAGGGTTGACCCCGCCTCCTGCCTGTTGACGGCTGGGATAGGCTCCAGCGCTCCCTGTGACTCTTGTGAGGATAGGCTGCTAAGAAGATGTGATGTTATGTGAGTGTGGCTGTTTGTCTCTCTGTGCCCTGCGATTGGCTAGAAACCAGTTCAGGGTGTACCCCGCCTCCTGCCCGTTGACAGCTGGGATAGGCTCCAGCACTCCTTGCGACCCTTGTGAGGATAAGCGGCAAAAGAAAATGCATGGATGGTTCCCTGAAGCTTACCCAATTGTTTTCAGTCCCGATAATCGGCCTACCGCTAATTTCGAGTGAATGAAGCGCACCCAGTGAACCGACTGGGGCACACGCACATTCAATCACAAGGACAAAATTCATAAAGGCAACGTTGATAACCACTTATTGAGTGTATTTCATAGAAAGGGGTCGCTAACGTTGTGTTGAGTAAGCGTATAAGCCGGAATCGGGACAGAAATAGTGGCGACTTTGTATTTCCTATGAAGGCAACAGCGCAGATTGTTGTACTCAAATTTCACCCCGTCGCTAACACACCCCAAATAATGCAATTAGGACACAGCGAGGTTGGCGTGTCCCGCGTGGAGCAACAGGCGCCTCCTTATCTGCCTAATTGGTCGCATGAGCGCCACAATTAGGCCCCGCGTATCAGCGGCCGAGCGGACGCCTGAGAATCTCGCAGCAGATGCCAAAAAAAAAAAAAAAAAAAATGGTTTCGGGAGCGTTTTCTCGCGGAGGCCGTCCGTCGTCGCCGGGACGGAGCAAAGGCGGCGGATAGCGAATCGTCGCTTTAAGCAGGCAAACGGAGAATGCGGGAAAAATAGGAATAAAAGTTGATCCTCACCACGATTGTGCTTGAGAACAGTTGTAAGACGCCGTAGGTGGACCCTGAAAGCATAAAAAAAAAGTCATCAGATGCAAGGAGACTAAAAATTGAATAGAAAACAAAAAGAAAAGTTCGCTCAAGTGTGGAAAATGACACGCACAATCACAGACTTGGCCATTAAATCTGATTCTGCTTGAAAATATGAATTAATATATTACTAAAAGGCGGCACTGTGGAACATGCAACATTAATTGGACACCCGAAAAAATTGACCATAGGTGTGACTGGGAGTGCGGCTGTTTGTCTGTCTCCGTGTGCCCTGCGATTGGCTGGCGACCAGTTCATTGGACACTCTAAATTGACCGTAGGTGTGATTGTGAGTGCAGTTGTTTGTCTCCATTTGCCCTGCGATTGGGTGGCGACCGGTTCAGGGTGTACCCTCCATCCTGCCCGTTGACAGCTGGGATAGGCTCCAGCACTCCCCGCGACCCTCGTGAGGATAAGCGGCTAAGAAAACTGATGGATGGATATGAATAAAATCTATGAAACAATATACGGTACTTTTCTTTTGAGTCTCCAATGAATGCTTGTTTTGGGGATGTGGGAGGAAACGGCAGTACCCGGAGAAAACCCACCCAGGCACGGGGAGAACATGCAAACTGCACACAGGCGGGGCCGGGATTTGAACACAGGACCTCAGAACTGCGAGGCAGACGCCTTAACCAGTCGGGCACTTGTGGTGAAGTATAGAGCCAAAATCACAAATGTTTACAATGAACCAATCGCATTGAAACGAGTGTAAAAAGCCACACACCTGCCACCATTTACAGCGCTTCTGATCAAGCCCGAATAAAGTTCGGCTGTTCCAGGAGGCTTTTCCTGCCAGCTCTTGCGTTCTAGCTGAAGCGTGAAGATTTTGTCCCAACGCCGAATGTGTGAAGACTTTCTCTAGCCACTTAAACGGTTGCCTTTGTTGGTCGGGTGAACGGATGGCGGGCGGCAAGCGACAAATACTTTCTCACCGACAATCCCGGCGACTGTGGGACTTGCGCCGAGCGCTTTGACGTGATGGCTCAGCAGCGGGACGACCATGCTCACCCCGAACAAGTCCTACGTCAACAAACACACGACAACAACGAATAATACATTCAGCATTCCAGGATGTAGCCCCCCCCCCCCCAAAAAAAAAAAAAAAAAAAAAACAGTACTTTTGTTTTATTTTAGTTGTATTACTTATTCCTCCCACACACATACGCGTCTGAAACTTAAGAATGTCACAATTAGGGATGGGCAAGTACCGCTCTGGGTATCGGGCCGGTACGGCACTGACTTCAAGGTACTTGTGAAGGCTGCTGGAACCACCCACCGATAGTAAAAACAAACATAAAAATGAAATCTGACATTAAGTAATAATCATGTGTGTCAGAACTCAAAATGGTCTGTCATTAGGTTAATTATAATTTGATGTATCAAAAGTGCTTATAGTATTAGTGGGTACAGTACAACCTCGGTTCTCGACCACAATTCGTTGTAGAAGGCGCTTCGAGAAGCGATTTGTTAGAAAACCGAATAACTATTTCCCATGACAATGAATGGAAAAAGAAATAATGCGTTCCAAGCATAAAAAATTAAGCTTTTTAAAGCATTTTTTTAGCTTTTCTTGATAATAAACTGTGCAGTAAAAATACATGTTGAGTTTAAATACTTTATATAATAAAATAATTTAAGAAAGATATTTATTTTTTCCTTTAGTAGTAGGGTAGGCAATTGCAGTCTCTGTTGCGACTCGGCCCCCAGCCATGTAAACTTTTTTTGCATGGCTGCAAAAGTGTAGAATAACTTTAAACAACAATTACGAGGGGGGAAAAAAAACTATATTTACAAAAACATTAACTCGTAACTCGAGTTAACGAAATCTTTGAAACATAACAAAAATGCAGAAATGCTATCGGAACAGAGCATGATTATAAGGTTTGCAAGAAAAAAGCAACGCACAACTATCAAATATGAAATCTCTTCGGTGGGGGTGACTCGCTCCCTGGAAGTTCTTTTTTTTTTTCCCAAAGAACTTATCTAGTATCACTTCTTTCGATACATAATTGGGGGGTTAATAGTCCTCAATAGGAAGAAAAAACATTCACGTGTGCGTACAAAATAACAACGGCCGTCATGGATCAGCTGGTCGGGCCGCGATGGCGTTTCTGTTATTTCCGGGTTTTCTGGCCGTTCGAGTTACGATTTTCGTTCAAAAACAGAAGAAAAAAAAAAATCTCGAAATTTTCGTTCGAAAACCGATTCGTTCGAGAACCGAGTGTTCGCTGTACTCAAGAGCGTCTGGGAAAACAAGTGGCATCTATTTTTTGTTATTTGCAAGGAGAGTTTTTAAACGCGGACGAGCAGTAGGGGAACAATCAGAAGCTGACGGTCTGGGACAGGAAGTCTCGTTGTCATCGTCGAGATCAGAGCGGATCTTCAGCGGTTGCCAAAAGCTTGATTGAAGCCTCATGGCGAGTCACTTGGTCCTCTTCACTTTATTTGCCACCACGACCTTCGATTTGTTGCTACGTCCAAAGTTAGTCGTCTTCCTAAAGAATGTGAATGGAGCCGCCTCAAGATGGGACACATTTTAGTGACAGGGGCGCTTGTCGACACGAGACCCTCCAGGGGCTCTGGTTGTGTTGCCATGGTAACTCATAATGTCCAACATCACTTGGCTGTTTTAGGTTGTACAGAAAAGTATTTATTTGGCAAAGTTTTTTTTTTTTTTTGGGGGGGGATGCTGTTTTTTTTTTTTTTTTAAATCTGGAACGGTGATGTTTACCTCGTGTTTTACACGTAGGAAGTAGTAAAGTGCATCCGCGAAGACCAAAAAGGACTCAAATTGTTTTTTAGCTGATGTGACTTTACTCACCATGAAGCCAACCACATAGATGCACTGAATAATCCTCGCGCGTCCTCGGGGTTTCTGGTACAAAGCGCTCCATTTGTGGTCGTTCATCCTCCCGCTGCGACCGCACGCCTGCCGGCAACGCGGAAGCGCACTTCCGACTTGGCGGACAAGTTGAACGTCCAAAGTCCGTTTGGTTGTCCCTGGAAGGGGGTGACCGATAAACCATCCGGTTTTGTATCGTGTTTCACAATACAGCCAGGGTCAATAGAGGGGATATTTGCCACGCAGCGTACTGTTGTCAGTCACCGAGACGGCGGAAGCGTCGTTTTTTTTGTATGTTTAGCGGCAATTAAAACAGAGTAGACCGGTCCGACTACCCCGCCATTACGCAAACGGTTGGTATCATCCAATGGCGTCTCGGTTAAAAGGCGGAAGTGTTTCCAATTCGTAAACAAACCCCGTCATGGTTTTACCCGAAAGTTTTTCGCTGACAATGTAGCACCACCTGCTGGAAAAATCAAACAACGAATCGTTATTGTTGATATAACATTTAATCTACACAGTACTGTCATACTGTGCTGTCCAAAGAATCGTCGTAGAGATAACCAAGTTTAATTTATTGACACGAAAACTGATGACGCAGATTTTTCATTTTCTTCTGTATTACAGTAGCGATGTTATTCCTAGCAAATTTCAGTTATTGTAGATTTGATTCCGGGTTTCTGCGTGTAGTTCGCATTTTTACCCGGTTAAACCATTCCCAATAGGAAAAATACGACACGTGCACACATGGATCCCAAAGGGTGTTCAAGCACCTGCCCTGTAAACCCTGGATTACAAAAGTGCCCCTTTTGCTGCAGCCATTTTTTTTTCTCTCCAGTCATCAAAAATAACCTCTGTGTCATGATATCTGGCGGGCATTTGTATGAGTCCGTGGGAGAATTATGTAAATAACAAATCATTTTTTTTGTACCCTTCATCTTTGCAACAATGAGATGCCTTTGATGCTGTGGAAACTCGCTGGTCCACATGATTACGTTGTGTGATGTGATGAGAAAGAACAGCTGAGATTCATTTTGGATGAATCAGAGGCAGTTTTAAAAGGTGGTCGTTATGTGGTGACTGTCATTTAACGTGACTTTGAATTATCATAATTCTGAACATACCTGCACGCCCCATTTCTAATCGAGTGTGTGTACTCGTGTACCAATGTTATCTCTGTTATTTGTTCTTCCCTCCTCTCTATTTTTATTCATTTATTGAGCTGTACAGGTCACAGTTTAACTGCGTAAAAGTGAAAAAATGTTTCGAAATGCAGCGTTTATCTCGGGGTCATTTTTCCATGAATGTACCACAAAAACCTTCCATTTGAAGAGGGACGTGTAGACTTTTTATACCAACTGTAGTCCAGTTTCCCATCACCTCCTTTGCTGATAGTTGATTGACTGCGTTGAACGCGTGAACAAACATCCATCCATCCATCCATCCATTTTCTCAGCCGCTTATCCTCACAAGGGTGAGTGTTCCGTAAATAAACAATACATATTGTTCTTTTTTTTTTTTTTCCTAATGCCGTCTATTTATTTATATTTTTAGGATGGGTGGCCTTTTTCGTCCTTGGAATAATGCAATAACGGGAATAACGTGAACCGGTTGATCGGCTGCTTATCTTTCAGTCGTACTGATGTGTTGAGAGCGCTTCGGTCACACCGCTGTGGAAATTAGCCGAGCGTCTACGTGTAGGTTCACTGCTAAATTTGCCCCGTGGACGCTATAGCGGGCCAGTCGGTTCACCTTGTCACGTGACTTTCACCCTGAACGTGGATTTACAGATGAGTCAATCATATTTTTGGGTGTGTTATGCTAATATACAGTACACACAAGAATCTAGATTATTAGTTCTTCAATGTGTTCAGATTGAGACTGGGATTTTTCTCTTGTCGCCAAATTGTGATCCATTTTTACAGACGTTTGCAATTATAAAGAACGTGCATTGTTCATATTAAAGTGACATAACAGGGTAATTTCCTCCAATAAATCCCCCCCCCCTCCCTGATTGATGCTAATATTACACTTACCGTACAGTATATCCCGTACGCTGTGTCGGTGGGGTAGAATTCTGTCCCTACGCCCTCACCCTGACATTCTTGCGCCATTCTGGGTGTCCAGTTGCCGCCGGCCCCGGCCCCTCCACGCTCCCGCGACAGTTGGAGTGTTCGGACAGCCGCCGCCTTCACTCAGACCTCAAAATAGCACAGATGGGTCGGCGGGGGGGGGGTGTCAGGAGGGGAGTCATGTGCGCAAAACAGTCAACGGAGTTACATAGACCAGCTTGACACGCCGGTGCGGATGCGCCCCAGCGTCTCGACGTTGCCGTTAGTTGACCGAGCGTCCTTCCGGAACCGCTGAAACTTTATTTACCCGCCACCACATGCCCGTACGCAGCCATGAAGCTCAGCGTGGCCTTGTTCTTCGCCGGACTCTTCGGGGCCCTGGCGGTGGTCTTCACCCTGCTGTCGTTCGGGACCGATTACTGGCTGCTGGCCTCGGAGAGCTGCCCTCCAACTTCGGATAACGAGCGCGGCGCTGCGGAGGTGGGTCAGGAACGAACGCGGGTCGACGAAAACTCAAACGGAGTCGTACAAAACATGTGGGATGTGATTCAAATGTCAAACAAAACTCGCAGGTCAAAACTTCTTCTTGTATGATGTCACTAAACCTTCTCAAGTGTTCACTTCAGTGAGCATCTGGAGATGTCGTGGGCAAATCTTTGTGCTCAAGAGATGAAATGTCGGAAAAACAATTGTTCAGTTGTCTTGCTGTTGAAGTATATTGATCCGTCGATGGCCTGCGAAACTGAACACAAAACTAGAATTAATTATTGTCTATGGAAAATAACCACGTAGCTTTGCCTTGGGAAAGTCTGCTGAAATTAATGCTAACAATGCAAATTTGTGTGGCAAAATTTGGTTCTGTCACTAACACAACAGGTAAGCGAGCACAAACACATAGACAAGACAAAAATCCTCACGGGAATGTGTTATTACATATTTAAAAACTACTGATTACTGAATCAATTGCGGTGGTTCTTCTTCATTTGTCTTTGCATGACTCCGTTATACTGCCCCCCGATGGACAAGTCATGCATTCCAGTCACATTGAATGAATCAAAAGAGTTTTATCCATCCGTCCATTTTCTTTGCCGCTTATCCTCACAAGGGTTGCGGGGAGTGCTGGAGCCGATCCCAGCTGTCAACGGGGTACACCCTGTACTAGATACCAGCCAATCACAGGGCACATAGAGACAAACAGCCCCGCCCATAATCACACCTATGGGCAATTTAGAGTGTCCCATTAATGTCGCATGTTTTTGGGATGTGGGAGGAAACCGGAGTGCCCACCCGGAGAAAAGCGACACAGGCACGGGGAGAACATGCAAACTCCACACAGGCGGGGCCGGGATCGAACCCGGGTCCTCAGAACTGTGAGGTCCAATTTATTTTCAACTAGATTTCTTTTATCAGCAGCAGTTTCAACTCCTCCTTCTCATATTCTGATATTGGAAGATTCGTTCTGATTTGAATCGGAAAAATTCATATTCGAAGAGGACTCTTTCCACGGCCGCTTGGATCCCAATTCCAGTCACCCCTGATTTGTGTGCAACTCTCGGACAGGAACAGATTATTCCTGTATTTACATTTCATCCTATGAGGAGAAATCGAAAACAACGTGGACGCCATCGGCATCACTCGACAGATCGCGTCCAGCTTTGGAGGCTCGACTGGGTCTGCACGATCGTCACGTTCCGACCGGTTTCTCCCAGTCTGAAAGTTCCAGTCTGAGACGGAGTGCGTGGCGGGCAGCGAGCCACGGCAGCGCTGTGGGACTTCTTCGTGTAATCACGCTCACGGTCCGGCGTGTGCGCGGCCATGCGAAGCTCGCGGCGCGATACGAAAACAAATTCCAGCCGTCCCGGCGGAGGAATGATGTCAGATTAAATATCACCAATGAGAACACAACTCGCTTAAGATAGAACAACGACAGTATCTTGTTTTTTTTTTTTTTTTTGCTTTGGATGATAGCTATGCGAGTTATAAAGACGGGGGATATGCTGTAATACATGCATAGCCACAGCTGTTTTTTTTTTCTTTTTTTGGGGTGACTGAGCGGAATCCTCACTCAACGGGTAAAACATTAATAACGCCGGCGCATCTATTAAGAGCCAAAGACTTTCCCCTAAAAAGAATAATGCTCATTTTTGACGTATTAATCAAACAATTTGTTTATCATTGTCGTTGCGGGTGGCTGAGCTCGTCATCATCAGCTCTTAACAACTACAATCATTTAAATATATTGATCAAATAATCAGCTGGTAAAGCGTTGGCCTCACAGTTCTGAGGACCCGGGTTCGATCCCGGACCCCGCCTGCGTGGGTTTTCTCTGGGTACTCCAGTTTCCTCCCACATCCCAAAAACATCCACCATTAGTCGGACACCCTAAATTGCCCCTAGGTGTGATTGCGAGTGCCACTGTTTGTCTCTACGTGCCCTGTGATCGGCTGGCGACCAGTTCGGGGTGTAACCCTGCCTCCTGCCTGTTGACAGCTGCTATAGGCTCCAGCACTCCCTGCGACACTCATGAGGATAAGCGGCAAAGAAAAAGGATGGAGGGTCAAATAATACCCCTGTGGCAGTGTCAAGCAAGTGTTTATTTACCGGTAGTTTAGTCTCACAAACAACAACAACAACAACAAAAACAATAATAGTTGTTTGGGTGTTATAATTAAACATTATTTTAAAACTAAATCAAATTCCTCTACTACTACTCTTACTACCACTCCATTACTTATAATATAATGTACAACGTGATTACCGCATGCCTGGCCGTTTCTCCTTCTTTTTAATTCCCTTCGGTACTGTGGTAGTGTAGTAGTTCACATAGCTGAGTCGTCTGCAGTCGGCAGTCAACAATCAGCCGCCCTTTGACTGACATGCGAATACTCCAGAGTGTAGTCTGACCTTCGCCGTGACCCAGTTGGGTCGTGGCGAGCAGTAGAAGAGGTACAGAAAGTAAATAGATGAATAGTATCAGTAGGTATCAATTAAAAAAATAATAATTCTGTAGTCTGGAGAGTAAAACTAGTGAACAGCAAAAAAAATCTCGGACACAAAAGTCCCACGAGATCAGCAGGAGGAGTCCGCGAAGCTACAACCTTTGACCCCCTAGCGGCGCCGCCTGTGGGTCAAAGTGGAGAAACGCCGGTTGCCTTCAAGCCCCCCTCCCGTAAAGCCACTGAACATCTCTCTTTGTTCCCCCCCCCCCAGCGTGGAGATATGACAAAATGGAACGTTACCACCGGGTTCGCTTTGTACCATGAGGGCTTCTTCTGGAGGTGTTCGTTTGCAGGCGACGCGCAAGAAGAAGACCTGCTGTGGAAGCTTTGGTTCAGTAAGGCAGACTTGGTGTAAAATTGGAAATTAATGAGACTAATTGATAATAATATTCAGTCATTGTAGTTCAATGTTGCGTCTGGAACGAAACTAGCGAATTGTGTGAGATTGAAGCATGATCGCTTGGGGCTTCTGATCATTAAAAGACTGGTCAGCAATTAATCAACAATATCTATTAAATTACAAATAAGTCACTTACATTTAATTTCAAACATCCACACATATGGTTATTAAAAATTCTTATATTACCACAGTAGTGCACAAAATGAAATGCAGTATATATGACAAAATAATCTATAATTAGCAAACATTATAACAACAAGGTGCATGCATCCAGCCATTTTATTTGCCGCTTATCCTCACGAGGGTCGCGGGGAATGCTGGAGCCTATCCCAGCTGTCGACGGGCAGGAGGCGGGGTTACACCCTGAACTGGTTGCTAGCCAATCGCAGGGCACGTAGAGACAAACAGTCACACTCACAATCACACCTCGGGTCAATTTAGAGTGTCCAATTAATGTTGCACGTTTTGGGGATATGGGAGGAAAAGCGGAGTGCCCGGAGAAAACCCACGCAGGCACGGGGGTTGGTTTTTAGCATGTTTAATGACGAAAAATGTGACCAGCTGAGCCACCGTGCCGCCACAACAAGGTCAATAAACTCATGTTAGAAAAAATACATAGAATAATCAGAAGAAGTAGAAAAATAAATGTTCATGTTGGGAAGCACAGTGGGGCAACTGGCTAGAGAGTTGGACTCGCAGTTCTTTGCACCGGGGTTCAAATCCTGGCCCCGCCAGTGTGGAGTTTGCGCGATTGTTCTCCCCGTGCTTGTGTGGGTTTTCTCCGGGCACTCTGATTTCCTCTGACAACCCAAAAACATGCATTCATTCTAGACTCTAAATTCATAACGCATTCATAAAATAACTATATGCAGTAACTTGTGGTGTGCCATCCATGAATCCATTTTACGTCCTGATTGTCATAATTTTCTTGGCGGATGAGTTGGCTGAGGGTTGGTTTCTTGGTCTTTTTCCCTCCTCAGCAAATCAGGCTCACTCCAAAGTCTGCACGCACGCTTACCTCTTCCCATTCCCGGTGTCCCACCACACCCACAACGCCACGGCCTACGAATCCGCCATAAGTACGTGTCTTCGCCTTAAATATTTCCATCTGTGAGCGTATCGTGGATCCGTGCGCCATCAGCGGTTTCTTCTCAGTCTACAGAGGCTTCTGGAGCGTCTTCATGCTCATCGGCGTGGCCGCCGCGGTGCTCGCCGGCTTTTTCATCATCTGCGCGGCTCCCTTCGCTAGCCACTGCCTGTACAAAACGGGAGGTGGCTTCTTCCTGGCATCGGGTGAGACTTTCAACTGGATGTTGTTGTTGATCCCTCAACAGTGCCGTGAAAATGAATATTTCTCCTCATTTCAGGTTTCTTTGCATATTTGTCACGCTAATATTGGAGGATCAGGGTTGGCATCTCAATTGGATTTATGTCCAGATCTTGATTTGGTAACTCCAAAACTTTTAATTTTTTGAGCTGTTCAGATGTGGACTTGGCAAAATATTTTGTGACATTCATTGTCCCGCCGCATTACCCGAGAGCGCTTGAGCTCGAAGGCCCAAACTGGTGGCCGGACGTTTGCCTACACGATTTTCTGGGACAAAACTTCAGATGGAATTGATCGTTATATCAATCACAGAAAGATGTCCAGGTCCTGACGTGAAAAAGCAACCCCACTCCATGAAAGTAACACGAATATGTTGCAGTGTTCCGGTGTGACGGGCTGTACACGTTCCGAAAATGACACAATCCTTGTCTTTGTTAGGTCTGTTCCTGCTGTGTGTGGTGGTGATGTACGTACTTTGGATCGAGGTGTTGGACGTGGTGGACGTCTACGTGAATCACCAGCGTTCCAACGTGTGTCCGGACTTCCAATTGAACCTCCACTACGGCCTCTCGTTCATCTTCGCTCCCGTCGGCGTTTTCTTCTCTCTGCTGGCCGGCCTCCTCTTCTTCCTGATTGGCCGAACCATCAAGATCCACTATCACTAACGCTGGGGAATCGAAACGGAAACACGAGCAACTAATGAGTTCCAGTACTGTGGTACCGTGAGCCTTAGCTACCATGCTACAAAGACCGAACCAGAAAGTCATCTAGTGGAGTACCGTATATAAAAATGTAATCGATAATTCCCCAGCTCACATGACAACAATCCATAACACGGGTGCGCAAAGTACGGCTTCAATTTTTTATTTGGCCCGATGACCACTTACATTATCACGAGTCCTATAATTTGTAGTTTCCTGAAATTTTCAATACATTCAATTAATAGATGGCAAATTTATATATTTTAGATGTGATTTTTTTTTCAGGGTAAAATAAACACCGTAATTTCCGGCCTACAACTCGCGACTTTTTTCACACGCTTTCAACCCTGCGGTTTATACGGTGATGCGGCGCTAGCGTTAGCGCACCATAATAGAAGCCTCGGTGCACAGAAAGAGTTTAACGCTAGCGCGGTGCTACCGCGCAACCCTGCGGTTTATCCGGTGGTGCGGTGCTCGCGTTAGCACGGCGCTAGCTCTCTGTAGCCCGGGAATTACGGTACATATAGAATATTTTTTAAAGGCTTTTGATTAAATATGACAAAGTGATCACAAATAAAGACAGATAAGTAATGCACATTTAAAATGTGTAAATTACGGTTGTGCTATTAAAACACGTTATATTATAATGATGATGATGATTTCTCCTCACCCTGCTTTTCCCGTCTTTGTCTATATATTTTCCTTTTTTGCTCTTCGCGTTATTGTATATCGCAATGGTCGCTGTGGAATTTTTTTTTTTTTTACAAATATTGACTAAAATGACCACTTGGCTGCTGCGTTACCGTTAAGGTAAATTAGTGACAGAATATTTGCGACGCATCGACTCGGGTACCGAAATGTATCGATTATTACGTTGCAAACGTAGGAACGCATTGTGGTCGGAACCGAGGACCCACAGTTGTCACCGTCAGTCTCCACGATGACTTGTAAATAACCCGCCAATAATATCAGTTATCTTATGTTTTTCACGTTTGGCTCGTATACGGCAGAACCTTTCAAGTCAATAAGCGTCTAAATAATTGACCCTCTAGATGTGAGTTTTACTTTTTTAAAATCATTTTCTGTAATCGCAGCATCTCACGGAGAATACTAAATAATTTCGTGTTATTTATAACCTATATTATATTATAGATTTACAAAGCTCCTCATTATTGCCCTATTAAATAAAGTTTTTAAAACAATTTTATTAGTTTTGTCGTGGAGTGTTATACGAGGGGCGGGCAAAGTCAGTAATTGTTTGCACAAGTACTCCCAGAGACTTGTTCAAAAATCAACAAAATAATATCACACAAAATGGAAATGTCTCCGCGCCGCCGCAAGAGGGCAGTGCCGTCCCATCCGAGTCCCCCCCGCCGACCCCCAAAGCGTCGAGAGAGGGCCAGACGCCCCCTTTTTCTGCCTCTGCAGCCTCCGTGTGGAGCGCATGTGGTGCCACCCATCTCATCACAAGTTGAGAGCGAGATGAAAGAATTCACACCTCCTGGCTGACAGACGGATGCTAATTTCACTCATGAATGGAGCATTTGATCGGGAATGAACGGACGCCCGGCACCGAGCGGCGCTGAATCTCATGTGTCTCAATCAACTGGGTGCCTCTTTTCCATCTCAGCGATATAGTTTTTTATATATAACGCGGGGGTTGGCGAGGGTTCACGCCTCCAAAATCCATCGAGGATGTGTATACCCGACATGATGACGGTCGTGGGAGAGCCACATTGAACTTCTGCGCATTTTTCTTCATTAAACATGCTAAAACCAATCCAAACGGGGTTTGTGGCAAAGGGTTGGAGTCAGTTCCCGGAAGGGAATATAGTGCCAAACCTACAGTACCAAACCCGACACGTAACTGAACCAGTCATGAGAAACTGATTTTTGTTAAGGGTCCGGTTTCCCTCCGAGGGCTGTCATGATTCTGAAACCATATACCTCAGGGGTGTCAAACTCATTTTGGTCTTGGACCACATTGTTGTTACTGTTTCCCCTCAGAGGGTCGTTACGACCGTGGAACAAAGATATTTATTCATCTCGTCATATTTACATAATCAATTTGTGAACTAGTTTTGGAATCAGAAATCAAGGATAATGCGTTTTGCAACTATTCACGTTTGGTAACACAAAAATGCTTGCGATATCTCAACTTTATCATTTATGATATATGACAATTTCAAAGTTTGATAGATTTTTCCAAGAATCATGGAAATGGACACACTAGATTTGGCTTTGATGGCCACATAAAATTATGTGGCGGGGCAGATCTGGCCTGCGGGCCTTGAGTTTGACACCTGTGATATACCTGTACCGATAACATATTTCACCGCCTCGTTATTGTATTAGAAGTACACAAGAAATCGATGGGAAACTTGTTTGGAAATCAGAACTCGAGGTTAATATTCTGTTCAATTAGTAGGCAACATTTAAAGGGAATGGGAGGAGCCGCTTTGATTGGACGGGAATGAAGTCATATTAACACATTTTACCAGCTCATTATTGTATTACAAGTAAACAAGAAATTGATGGGCAACTTGTTTGGAAATCAGAACTCAACGTTAATATTGTGTTAAATTAGCAGGCAACATTTAAAGGGAATGGGAAGAGCCGCTTTGATTGGATGGCTATGAAGTCGGCTGTGATGGGTCCCACGGCCAGGCCATCAAGTTACCAATGCAGGTTCTTACCCGCCTCTGCGCAGAGTGACACCGCTCAAAAATATGTTTTCTGATAATATTGCTATTCGTATTTGGAAGGCTACTTAACCCTTAAGGTCTTCTGGATGCCAGCGATGGAGACAAAACAGCATTTGGACCAGCGACCCAATACAAAGTCACAGAATTCACCGGATCGGACGCGCGCAGGCCACAACAAAATCGGAAAGCCAAGGTTGCCAGAGGCTAACTTAACGAAAGATATGATCACATGATTAGTTCAGGGTCTACCTGGAAGAAACAAAAAAAAAGTCTCTGGGGGTGATATTCCTTATCTGCTTCACTTCCTGGTTTAAATGAAATCCTGATGAGATTAAAAAAAAAAAAAAAAATCCTCTCTCTCTGTGTAGTACGCCGACAGCTTCTAACGTCGGTGCGCGGCACGCAGCCTTCCACTCCGCCGTGTCATCAGAGTTGGAGTTCCACGTGAATTGAACACTGTTCTGCATGATTGCCCGTGATAATTGTGTGTTGATAGGGAGCGCCGGAGATGGAGTGTAATTTCCACCGAGAGATTCCTAAACAAACACCTGATGCGGGGCGGCGGCGGCGGCGGAGGCGCAGGGACGGGAAGGAGGCGAGGAGGAGAATAGACGATGAAGTGAGACACGGGATGATGAAACCGCAGGAAGCGGAAGTGGAGAAAAGATTGGAAACATCAAGCGGGAGGAAAATCTTCCAGACGATGTCTTTAGGAATCATGGAAACTGGAAAAGCAATCGAAAAAAAATACAGGGGTACTTCAAACTCTAGATACGAGGCGCCGCTTGGCCCGATTTTTGGCTTGAGTTGACGTTGGAGCGCTACGTGGCGCCCGCGAACAAGCCAGTTTGGCGGTCTGCGAACAGTTTTTCGAAAGGGAGGCCGAGTGCTTGCTTCAAGCTGTTTATTGGCCACTCCCTGTAGAACTAATCCGGAAAGCTACTTGTAAAACCAAAGGCACGTACGCACTGTCTAGATGACCAAACGCACAATTTTTCCTGCTGCCTTAATGTGAACGCTCGGTGCAAAATGCCAAAGGTGGACTAACCAAACTAGTATCGATGTTGCAGCTGGTATAACTGAAGAAACAAATACTTGATGTACAGTAAGTTACAATAATCAGGTGCGGAATCAGAGGGTGGCAAGCGGGCACCTCCCGCGTGTGTCGGGAATTATTCTGGAAAATATTTTCTGGTCAAACCAATCATCATAAAACACACAATAAAGACATACTTGAATAAAAAAATTATTTATCACACTTGGTGTCAAACTAAATGGCCACTGTGCTGCTGACACGCCGGCTACCTGGGGGCAATATCTGTCAGATGGGCAGATATTGTCCTTATATGGACGTGTGGAATGTATTCCGCTCTTTCCAGAGGATAAAGAATATATGACTGTGAGTACTGCTCTGTTGAATGTCTAAATGTGTTACTGCACTGTTTATGTTCAAATATCAGTTAGTTAAAAGATTATATGTGTTTTTTTTTCACGTTATGTGTTAGGATTAGCATTAAGCGTCAAAGTTGCGTCAATAAACACGAAGCGGCTAAGTTGGTCCGTTTTAAAGGTTCCCGAAGATGCGCTCGGTGGTCGGGTTGGCAGTTCTCATCGCTCATCTCCCAAACGCGTCCCAATCCCGCCCGACACGCAGGTCAGGCCCCATTTAAATACCTTCGTAGGGCCCAACGGATTTGCATTGCATGAACACGATGGCAAGTCGCATTACACGCCGCCGTCCTCTTTGGAGATAGTTTTACATAATTCCCCATTGGTTGCTGAAATCATGAATAGACAATGGGCTGTATAATTGTGGGGATTTACAATTCAGAGGACTCCATCATCGTGTCATCACCATGCATAATTCAGAGGGCCCCGGCGCGGAGGGTGGGCGCCTGCGTCCCCCCCCCCGAAAAAAATGAAACGCAGGTCACCAAACAGACATTTGGAAATCAACACTTTCATTAGTTTAACTTGACTTTTTTTTTTTTTTTCCCCCAGAAATGAACTTTCTCGCGTATGCATCTTCTGAGAGCTCTGTATTCATTTTACAATGTACTTCATTTTTTTTCATTTGATATTTTTTTATTTTTTGTCGGGGGGCTGTATTTGAACTGACTTTGACACTCATTTTTTACTTTTTTTTCAGAATTTTGTGGCATTTTAGTTATCAGGAAAAAAATAGAAAGTGAAAATGTTTGCTTTTTGACTTATTTTTTTTTGCTTGATGAAAGGAATTATCTATTATTGGGTATTTTGTAACAGATTTTTCAGGTTGCTGTTTTTTTAAAAAAAAATCTTTTTATCCAAAATATACTAAAAATGCATCCCCACATGAATATTATATTTCAGATCAACACTTCATTGTTATGGCAATAGTAGAAAAAAATACATTATATAATATACATGCAGAGCACACTTATGTATAGCATTTTTCAAAATCTTAGTGAAATATCGGATACACTTGCTATGTGATGAAATAATGTTGTTTTTTTTATGACAAATTGTGCGACATATTATTTTACAAATTAAAATCAATTGTAGGAAGTGAGAGGTGAGCGCATGTCTAAGTGCATATGTAAATTACCAGTAGGGGAGCAGCATCTAAAATAAAATCTCGCCACATTATGTATGTATAATGGAGGGGGGGGGGGTGCAAAGAAACATCCAAACACTGTTATTGAATTTGTTTTCTAGAGCAGACATCCAAGCTGATGTCTTTTACCAGAATTTTCTTATTCATGCAAAGTATGGTTCAATTCCCAAATGATAATGTATGTCTTTATGAGACGATACATACTCACTGGAGTCTTCTCACCACGGTGCACCATGTGCACATCTTTTGTTGACCGTTACTATAGTTTCTCGTACACATGTAGCAACTGCTCCATTTGCACAATCGACATTGTCCCAGGTTACCGCATTCCTTGAAGTCCCGGCGCCCTTTCCACAACCATCATTGCACCGGACTATTGCTCTATTAGGCACTCGAATCGCTCTAAATGCGACAGAACTCTGCACCCTTTGAACAATTGGCCCCCCCCCCCCCCGAAAAACTGATCCATCATCGGCAGATTAATAGCAGCCCTTATTGCTCTGTAACTGTCTCAATTGACTTTCTCGCCGTTGTCATCACGTACTTCGCACTAGAGCAGCTCCAGCTACCGGAGTCAAATTCCTTGTATGGTTCCGACAGGCTCAGCCAAATAAAGCTGACCCTGATGTAAATTTTTTGTTTGTTTGAGTTTTTCCTTCCTGTCTCTTCTTCCTTTCATGATTCAAAACACAAATTGACCGAAACAAAACGATTGAGCCAAGTCGAAAGGCGACGCTCTCGATTTACCAGTCGATCTACGTTCCCGCCCTCACCTACGGGCACGAGCTGTGGGTCGTGACCCAAAGAACAAGCGGCAGACATGAGTTTCCTCCGGAGGGTGTCCGGGGTCTTCCTCAGAGATGGGGTGAGAAACTCGGTCATCCGGGAGGGTGTCAGTTGTCGAGCCGCTGCTCCTCCGCATTGAGAGGAGCCAGATGAGGCGGCTGGGGCATGTGATTCGGACGCCTCCCTGGTGAGGTGTTCCTGGGCGTGTCCCACCAGAAAGAGACCCCGGGGACGACCCAGGACACGCTGGAGAGACCATGTCTCTCGGCTGGCCCGGGAACGCCTCGGGATCCCTCTGGAAGAAGTGGCTGGGGAAAGGGAAGTCTCGGTGTCCCTGCCGAAGCCACTTCCCCCGCGACCCCACCCGGAAAAGCGGAAGAAAATGGATGGATGAATGTATGAAAACGATAGAGCTGGCTTTTTCAAAATCTTAAAAATGTAGAATTTGAAGGTACAGGATTTTAGCTGTACGGTGTCCACATGTTTTCGTGGGTTTTACGCAACTCCTTGATGTGCAAAAACTTCCATTTGAGCCAGCGAGAGCTCCACCTGCAAGCAAGCGGCCCCCACTCGCAGCCTCACATCCTCTGGCCTCACGTCTCACATTGCGCATACAAATGACATTCCAGAGTGCGCCGGGACAGCCTCTCGTTCGTAGTCAAGGTCTCTTGTTTCAAAGGCATGCTAATGCCTTTCTCTTTTAGCGTAGGAGTTGATTTGGACCCTTCAACCGGCTTTTCCGCTTGCATATTCATTCACGTTTCTCGACGGCGCTCCCACCCCCCCAAAAAAAGTCGACTCATTTAAAATGGACGACTTGTTTTATTTGTGTGTGTGTGTGATTTTGAGAAAACCGCAGAAAGTTAGCACAGAGTCGAAGATTTGTTACTTTCGCCAAACCTTTTGGGCGGATCAGGCGGCATTAATGCCCCCGCGCTGGTTATTTGGACTGCGAGCCCCCCCCCCGCCCCCCTCGGGCAATTCATTAATGCAGCGGTCCAAACAGCTGATGGGAGTCTGTCATAAATATTCAAATATACCTCTTGCATATCATTTTCTACGTGGCCTTGAACTGTGCGGTGTAAACAGCTACCGTCCCAAACACGGTGCTCATACTTTCATATTTGATCGATTTTTGGTTTGTGGCCGCGTGTATTTAACGTTTACTGGTGTCGCTAAATAATGGGAACAACGTTCATCTTGTTTGTTTTGACAATATTTTACTGTTTATCAATTCAATTGAATAAAATATTCAAATGGTCAGGTATAGATAGATAGATAGATAGATAGATAGATAGATAGATAGATGGATAGATAGATAGATAGATAGATAGATAGATAGATAGATAGATAGAGATAGATAGATAGATAGATAGATAGATAGATAGATAGATAGATAGATAGATAGATAGATAGATAGATAGATAGATAGATAGATAGATAGATATAGATAGATAGATAGAGTATATAAAATAGCACACCTTTATTCAGATCACTGACAAAAGGGATTCTATTGATAGATTGATAACACACGCACACGTGTATATATATAATTTTCCTATATAGAGATATAAGATTATTTATATTTTTAGACAAATAATTATTTAATATGCCTGCTCAATAATTATAGTATTGCATTTGTAGTGTTTTTATTTTTACTAATTACCTACAAATTTTATTTTTAATTGTAATTTAATCAAATATATAATAATATATGAGCATATAATAATATTATTATATATTATAGTAGTATAATAATTTTCTAATTTAATCAAGTATACTGCATGCATTAAGAACGAATGTCTAAAGTTATTTACATTTAAATCCAAATATCCTAATTAATATTCAATGTGAGACAGTAAGTTTCACATTGAAAGAGTTCATAAAAAAATTCAGGACATTGTTTTCCATTCTTTTTATTTCAATGTAACTCAAAATAAATTGAATAAAGTCAGATTTTTTTTACTTAATGCTTTAAAACCCCAAAGTTTCTGTACTCGACAATAACACTGGCAGTAATTCAAATTTAACTAATTTGTACATATGCAATATGTAATAAAATCCATTGTCAAGAATAAAAAAAATGAACGTGGCCTAGCACATCTCGCAAAATCAAAGTACATATTTTTAAAATGTGCTTTGCTCACAGCGTCATCACATGCAAGTAAATTGCTCAAAACGGGGAAAGTACGGCAAATATCTGCAAAAAGTAAAATTGCAATTTTTACCTTTGAGGTCTTTCCAGCCGCCTTGAACCCAAACGCCCTCGGACTCTCCTGTTTATTAATGCCATTTAGCAAGAGGGCGCTGTCATATCTGTTTGTCTTACGCGCATCGTACGCGTACGAACACATCGACGGCGAAGGGGGTGGGTGGGAGGAATAAATAAATAAATAAAAATAAAACAGCTTACCATATTTAATGGGGAGAAATTATGTACAACTCTAATGTAACTATTCAAATAACTCCTACTCCCTTTGTCTGGCTCTTCATGTGTATTCATAAGAGCGGCGGACTCACTTCATTAGAGCAACATTTATGAAAATGGGGTATTAGGCATTTAAATGATTGCAAAGCAAATACGGGCCCGATTATTAACAAGTGAACTACACCGCCGCTGACATTTGAGTCGCATCGCCCGGGCCCGTAATGTGCTGACGTGCGGCCCGAACTTGCTTCCTGGAAGCAAACAACGCTGACAAGGAGATGAGCGCTCTTGCGTTTGGCTCCGGGTTATGTGCAAATGTAGAAAATCTGTGCTAAAATACCATTCAAATACACTACACCCCCACAAAAAAAAAAAAAATAATAATAAAAAAAAAAAAATTACATTGTAACATGAACACAGAGCTCTCAAAAGATGCATACACGAGAAAGTTCATTTCCGGGGAAAAAAATTAAATACTCAAGCGACACAAACCTGGCAATTTGGCAGTAAATCCTCTTTTTTGTCGACTTTTCCGGACGGGGGACGGAAGCCGTCGCGGCGTTCGCTCGGCAAACGAGCGACTTCCCGCTCGTCTGGCGGCCCGGCCGCCGCCCGTCTGCGTTTTTATACGCGGCTTTCGACGCGCAGAAATGATACCTTTGACCTCGAGTGGGGCTGACGTTCTCTGAAAGTAAAATCCCAGTGTGGAGTTTTGCAATGGTAAAAGTATACTTTGTATTAATTGAAGTATAATAACATCGCTAGCGTGGACGCCCAGGACGGGCGGACGCGGTGAATTATGTATCTCCATGCAGATGGTTCACGCTCATGTATTCATGTATTCATTTTTACTTACCAGACCGCAGTGGAGCTCACCCTGATACCTCAATACCTTTACTCTCCATTCTGTTTACGTGCACTACTCGCAGCTCACAAGTAAGACAAAACCACGGGACTCAAAAAGGCGATGTCGACTTTTCCTCTCGAAAGTTTGAGCAAAGTTTTAGCGCGTAAAGCTAACGTCGGGCCCGACGGCGGTGGCGTGGCGGGCCACGCGGCACCGGGCGAAAGGCGGGTAAACGTAACCGCCGATAAATAAACATTATTTAAAAGACATGTCAGCTCCTGTTAGGAGGCCGGCGTGCTTCATTTGTTCCGCCGCTCCGAGGGTATGAGGAATATTTAATCAAGTCTTCCGAGAGACATGAATAATCACACGTGCACGGGCGTACGCAGACGATAGTTAACATTTACATACTAACGATTCACTTTTGATTTCAGGAGGGGAACATTAGCAAGTGAGCGTTATTTGCTCACGAGTACTCCGGTTAGGCAAGTTGCAAGATCACGTTAACAGAGCACAGGAGTTTTTTGGGCGTAGAATTTGTGGTAACATTCTGTTCAAGCTGCAAAATCTCCAGGCTAACAAGTGAAAAATGACGTGAAATGTAAAAAATGTGAGACAATTCTGCAGATTTATCTGTCTGTGTTTGCCCAATTTTGTGGATTGTTCAGGGAATTTTATTTTTGGGTCTGGAATTTGCTTTTCTCGTTTGTCACACATTAAAAATAATTGAGAGATTTGTTTAAAATGATCTTATACGTCTAAAAATAGTTTGTCTTTTTCTTTTCACTTTTGTAGTAAATCCAACTAAATTCCTGTAAGCACCAAAATAAATACTTTAACATACTACATATAGCTTCTCCCCTTACCAAAAAAATGAATACATAATTGTTATTGGCATTGGGTGCAGTTTGAAATTTGAGATGATTAGAATGTACGTAGGTACGTAATAAATGACAACCGGTAAATACTGTAAACTATTTAGATACCCTTGAAAACTTCAGCCAAAAGAAGAGCAGTCTTCAAGTCACGGTACGGACCAACTATGGTCACGTGTCAAACCGGACATTTTTAAGTCAAGTTCCTGAGAAAGTTATCAACTGCACTGCTTTGGGGAATTTCAATCAGGTTTTAGGCACTGAAACTGGTCTAAGGTCTGAGTCCTTCTGGATCGAAGTGTTGCGTTTGACACAGTCACTCGTGCAATCTCAATACCGAGGTTAGAAGATTGGGTAGAGCTCTCTGGTCCTGCCTTAAACTGTTCCAAGTCCTATATTGAGGTCAGAAAGGACTTGGTTCTGATTGGAAACTTATGGTCAGACCAATTGGCAGTGACTTGTGGGGTCCCCCAAGGGTCTATCCCGAGAACCATTTTGTTCAATGGTCCCCCTCGGCCGGTTAATACACAATAATGCCACTGCGCAGGTGACAATCACATCCACGAGTACATTTTGCTGACATCATGTGAATATGGCCCATTGAACCCTGCGCCACTGCTGCCAACACATCACTACGCGGATGGAAAACAAATGCCTTCAAATAAACTCAAACAAGATTTAAAGACAAAGTCTTTGGGACATAGAACTCAACAAAAACATTGAATCACATTGGATCTCGAACTGTAAACAGATCGTAGATTCATAATTATATTGACAAATTTAAAAAAATGTTCTATTTCTTTGTACAATGTAGAATGACAATAAATGGCACTCCATTCTATTCAAATAAAAAAGCGATTTCGGTAAAAATGAAATCACGACTGAGGGAGGAATGGAGCGGGAGATCGACAGACAGATTGGTGCAGCGTCTGCAGTGATGTGGACTTTGTATCGGTCGGTTGTGGTAAAGAGGGAGCGTAGTCGAAAGGCAAAACCCTCACTTTACCAGTCGATCTACGGTCATACCCTCAGCTATCGGCATGAGTTGTGGGTCGTGACCCAAAGAACAAGTTCTCGGATCCAAGCGGCCGAAATGAGTTTCCTCCACAGGGTGTCCGGGCTCTTCCTCAGAGATGGCGTGAGAAACTCGGTCATCCGGGAGGGGCTCAGTGACGAGCCGCTGCTCCTCCGCATCGAGAGGAGCCAAATGAGGTGGCTGGGGCATCTGATTCGGATGCCTCTCGGACGCCCCCCTGGTGAGGTGTTCCGGGCACGTCCCACCGGGAAAGAGACCCCGGGGACGACCCGGGAACCGCTGGAGAGACTGTGTCTCTCGGCTGGTCAGGGAACGCCTCGGGATCCCTCCGGAAGAGCTGGAAGAAGTGGCTGGGGAAAGTGAAGTCTGGGTATCCCTGCTGAAGCTACTTCCCCCGCGACCTGACCCGGAAAAGCGTCAGATAATGGATGGATGGATGGATGGAAACCTTGAACACTGGCAGGAATCATTGAAAGACAACTTGAGAAATTGAACTCCAGATCAATTAATTGGGCAGCATTTTATCAGGGGATTACAGGACCCCGTTAACACCAAATCAGGGGAGCACTTCAGGATTCAAAGAGCACGTCAGCCGTGCCTCATTTGCTCAACAGTGGAGCAGCACAACGTTGACAACATCATCTATATCGTACTTCTACCCAAGGCAGCAGCCGTTAAGAGATCCTGTTAAAAGACAAATGTTTCTTTTATTATAAACATGATCAGTTTTGATTTCATTATTGAGTGCTCCTCTGCGACTTGTGTCAGTTTGTGACATTTGTGCGCTAAATGAAAATGGTGACCACAACGTCAGATGTTTGTAACGTTGATCGTGTTAAATTTCACACACAGATCACAGTCTCTGCTAAGTTAACAGTTTTTCTTTTTTAAAAAAAAAAATATTTTAGCTCATACTTGATTGGCAGTTAGTAGTGTTGAAACCTTGTTGAGGACTGGGGTTCCCAACTGGTCAAATTGTGACCCCGCAGTCCAAGTCAAGAGTTGAGAATCACGGAATAAAAATATTGTCTGAAGGCTTCATGCCGGTCGACAGTTCGGATTTTGGAACAAAGTCGTTCAGTGATAACTGATCTCAAGAGAAAGTTTAGCGGTGAATGAATTGCGGCCGTACTTTGAGGCGCATCAGGACTGTACTTCGCTGACCTTTTACAGTACTACGGTGACCCTATTCATTTCTACGACCGTTTGAGAATGATCCAACGCGGAACGGTGATGTCAGCATAATTGGAAAAAGGGAACACAACAACATTGCGTCTTGACTCGGGAATGAAGGCAGAGGACGGGCAGCTGCGTTGGACTTCGTGTGCGCCGGAGCTCTTTGGCTGCCGATAAACACTCGTAGTGTTCTTCGGGCTCCAAGTGTAGTCATGTGCATAATTGCTCTGGGACTTGAAACGCACCAAACGTGAATAGAGTGGGAAGGACTGGGGAAGGACGGTCCAAACAAAACAGCATCGGTTTGGGTCACCCAGGATGACGAGCCGGTTAGCAACGAGCTGGGCGGAGCTGCGGTAATCGATAATTTGGCCGAGGCAAAACGGAGAACGCGCTCTTATCGATCGGCGCAAGGCCAAGGCCAAGAGGAAGCTGACGTGTCGAGGCGCTGACCTTCTGCCGCCTTGATGTTGGCCCTCAGCCAAAAAGATGAACTTTGACCCTCATCGGGCAGCTCTCGAAGCGGAGCCAGATGTGACTCCTGCTTGAGTCGAGAGGGGTGAGCATAATTCAAATCAGCGGAAAGACAATTTACAACTTATGCTAAAACATTTGCACTCATTAAAAAACAAAACAAAACTGTATCTAGAGTATCAAGTCAAATGCTGTTTTCAGTTCTTTAACTCAATCGAATTAAGTAAATTATTTTCTTTCCATAAATTCTACTTGTGGCCCAAATGACAGAAGAATGCACTTTATTTCTATTTATTTCTTAATTAGTTTTTATTTTTTGTATTATTTATAAATATTGGAAATATTTCTTTGTTTATTTCTTCATTCACTTTTTCACCAAATTTCATGAGAAACCCCAGAAAAATAAGATAATGCAGCATGTTCTTAAAAAAAAATGTAACACTGCATTTGTAATATATTATCTCAGTGTATTGAATAATATTCAATCTGCTCCATGCGTAAAGTACCCGGAGACAGCATGCTGTATAGATAAAATGAAGATGAATTGAATTGAAAAATACATGAATATTTAATGTATATATATATGTGTATAATTCTGTACAATGTCTAATTTCAGTTAAAAAATTGCACTTGAAAGAAACATTCACTAAAATCCAAACCGGAATAACTTTTAGCTTTCCAACAATTGTCGCTCCAAGTTAAATTCATCCTCAAAGTTGATTAACAACATTTGCTTTTTTATGTTACGTTACGGAGTAAAACGTTCAACAACGGTGTTGTAACAGAACGCGTACTTCGATTTGGACCTAACTTGAAGAAACCAAAGACGCGGCGTCCGACCGGTTATTCAAGCCCAGCTGGCCGTACACTCGCATTCCACTGGAAAATTCTGCAGCCCGTACTGTGCTGTATCTGACGTGTGACACCTCCGCTCAGTTTCCCGTTGAAAAAAAAAAAACAAACGTTCTGTTGACGGATTGAGGAATTACAGATGAACTCCACACATACAACCTTTCCATCCAATTACACATATTTGAGTTACAGGAATGCCTACAAAATCGAGACTGGAATCATATTTGATAACCGTTCATCAACAACAACGACCTAAACAAATCACTGAAACACCATGGAAATAATTTTCAAATGTGATTCTACCATGAACCTAAGCCTTGTACGAATCCCATGACGACGACATGGGTCAAAGGTAAACGCGTCAGGCCCATCAGTTGGTTGGTGGCCACTCCTTCGGCAAATATCTGCTGTGTTGATTTTCACTGGTCTCTGCAAAATGAGGGATTAGTACCATTAGTGTACGTGTGTGGGTAATTGCGCACTTTTGTTCAGTGTGAGGGAAACACTTAAGCAAGATAGCTAATGCTAGCGATGAGCTAACACTAGCGAGGCCAACATTGGACCACAAGGAGGAAGACTACAACGAGGACACAACCCTGAACGTCTAATTTCTTCACTTTCTTCCCACGTGAAACACTGCAGGGACATTGTGGTTTGAATCTCTTCTCGTCCTGTCCCACGTCCAGAAAAACACCCCCCATGCTTCACAGGAGGGATGGCGTTCTTGGGATGGAACTCATCATTTGTCTTCCTCCAAACACGGTCCGTGGAATTATGACCAAAAAGTTCAATTTTGCTCTCATCTGACCCACAAAACTTTCTCCCAGGACTCATCCAAAAGGTCATTGGAAAACTTAAGACGGGCCTTGACATGTGCTGGTTTAAGCTAAGGAACCTTCTGTGCTATGCATGATTTCAAGCGATGATGTTTTAGTGTATTACCGACAGTCACCTTGGCAACGGTGGTCCCAGCTCGTTTCAGGTCATTGACCAAGTCCTGTCGTGTAGTCCTGAGCTGATTCCTCACCTTTCTAAGGATCATTGAGACCCCACGAGGTGACATCTTGCATGGAGCTCCACTCCGATTTGAGATTGACCGCCATGTTTAGCTTCTTCCATTTTCTAACGATTGCTCCAACATTGGACCTTTTTTCACCAAGCTGCTTTGTCAATTTCTCCGTAGCCCTTTCCAGCCGTGTGGAGTTGTACAATTTTGTCTCTGGTGTCTTTGGACAGTTCTTTGGTCTTTGCCATGTTACAATGTTTTGAGTCTTACTGATTGTATGGGGCAGACAGGTGTCTTTATGCAGCTAACAACCTCACACGGGTGCATCTGATTCAGGATCATACATGGAGTGGAGGTGAACTTTTCAAGGTGGACTAACAGGTCTTTCAGGGTCAGAATTCTAGCTGATAGACAGGTGTTCAAATACTTATTTGCAGCTGTATCACACAAATAAATCGCTACATTGTGATTTCTGGATTTTTCTTTTTAGATTCTCTCTCTCACAGTAGACATGCACCTACAGTGAAAATTTCAGACCCCTCCACGATTTCTAAGTGGGAAAACATGCAATATAGCAGGGTGTTCAAATACTTATTTTCTCCACTGTACGTGAATTGTGTACGTTGTTTGTTGACTTTGTTTATTTGATTGTCTTTATTTGATTACCTGCAGCCCAACAGGGGGCACAAATCAATGCAATCCGCAGGCCGGTCCCAAGCCCGGATAAATGCAGAGGGTCGCGTCAAGAAGGGCATCTGGCGTAAAACTGCGCCAAACACATATGCGCGTTCAGCAAGCAGTGCAATAAAAGGGGGAAAAAAATGGCACGTTTCTCAAATGAACGCACTCGGGCCGCCATCTTAAGGGGAGTTAGCGTGTAAAAAGTCCTCACATGGATCCAAAGGCAGGTCCTCCTTGCTGCACATTGTAAGTCTCGTACTATCGCCTTTATCCATCTATTGTAGCCCCCAACAAAGACCTTCATGCTCAAACAGCAATTTCTCTCTCATCTCCTGAGGCATCAGCACAGGTCTAATTGGATTTAAATGAAGCGCCCCCACCCCAACCCCAAAAATGTCCCTTTGTTTCGGCAAATAATATGCAAGGCTTTTTAATTAAGGCGCGATAGGAGCCTACGTGGAGTGGTTGCTTTCATGTGCCGTTCTTCAAACGGAGGCCGATGCTGGACCGGCACAAAAAAAAAAAAAAAAAAAAAAAAACGCTTCGGTGCTAAGTTGAATCGTGTGAGTTGGAGCTGCAGAAAAAAAATCTCGATAAACGGAACTTTTCAATTATTGTAAACAACTTGGCAGCAGTGGGATTTTGCGGCCTGAAAATGTTTAAAAGTGGGCGTGAAAGTTTTTGAAAACGTTAACTACTACACCTACATCAGTTTATTTATTTTTGAAACACAAATAAAACACAATAAGTCACCAAATTCTCAATTTTGTATCGTTGCTTTTGTTCACACGCACAAAAACAACAATGGCGGACACAGCCAGGGGCGGCGCTAGGCTGTGGGCACGGCAACCCTAGCTAGAAGGATGGCCACCCCGCAATACCCAAACTTATGTGTGGAAAAATTTGTCAAATATTTTCCTGTCGAAGTTATGTCAGACATAGAAATTGTTCGGTAACATAAAAAGTTGCTTAGCAAGTCAGAATTCGGAAAGGATTGAAAGATTTAGATTATCTCACAAAACTTTTGCTGTCTTTTGTATAGTTTTTTTTTTTTTTAACCTTTTCGCAACTGTAAACATCAAATCCCACATTCACAGAAACAATATTTTAAGACAAGACGCGATGAAGACCGCTAGCGAGTGTTTTTGATCAATGACATCGCCACCTGCCGGTCTGGCATGTACGATGCAGCATTTTGCACATCTATAGTAAGCCTGACGTTTGCGACCAGAAGAACAAACAAAGACAACATGTTCTATTGTTGCTATGACACGACATGTCGTGGTAAAATATGAGACAAAGGGGAACAAAAGTCTCCAAAACGATCAGATAATTTGCAAAAATTGAATTTGTGGAATACTCGTAACATGTCATTTCCAAACAAGATGGAGATGATTATGCGTAAAATGTTCTAGTTTTACTTTCGACTGCCAGCAAATCTGCAGCCAAGGTTTTTTTTTCATTTTTTTTGTACTCATGCTTTTGTTAGTTAGCGTGAGGGCATATGCCAAGGAAGAAGTAATAAAAAAATCCATCCATCCATTTGTAATGATGTACTGCATCCCTCTGTAGTAGAACACAATTGCTCACAGGCACCCTTATGTGGCAGAAACGCACAAAAACACACAATGAAGCCAAAGAAAAAGCAAAACGGGCTCAGATGTTCCAAAAGGATCTTCCGTGAAATTTCGTTGTACCTGCAGTGCCATAGCTACGCACCCCCGTCCCAAAAAAACACGTTTCCTTTGGTGCATTGCAAGACGGAAAGTGCTGAGTCAGCTGTCAGCGCGTACACAGTCCTCCTTTTGCAGTGACAGTGATCATTCGCCGTCGCGAAAGCGATTAGACGGCAACTCCGAGCGTCCTCCCGGTGGAAATCGCTTGTCGGAGATAATATGATTGATCGATTGATCGGCCGGCGGTGTCCTCGCGGAGTTGCTTGAGCGGCGGCCGGCGTTGCGACGGGAAGTCTTCACTCAGCCGTCCGCTGCCATGAATCACTCAACCTTTGACTTTATCGCTCTGCCGAGTCAGCTTTCGCCCGACGCGTCGGGGAGAGGCCGAGGCCAAACGCGATGATACCTTTTTCGCGGGATGTTGGCACTTTTGCGAAACCATCGATCTCGTTCTGGAATTCATTTCTTTGCTGTTCGATTTCATTCCAACAAAATCGACATTTGATTTTTCAAAAATCCTTTCCGAATTAAAAATGTAGCAGATTTAGGCACTATTAGGCCACATTATCACGGTTGCACCTTTTATAAAAGCCACGGCTTTTGTTATTGTTACTCCAGGTGACTGTACGCTAGCATGTTGTACTCAATATGGATTCCATCGCTAACCTACACAAACAAAGTAGTAAACTCACAATACTACCAAGCGAGAACGAAAGTGGGATAACTTCATTTTTGTACTTTTGAAGGCAAGTCATTTAAAGTGTATTGCATCTGGGGGATTTAGTGTCTGTGCTGGACCCAGACAGATAGTTGGATGCTTTTATTTGAGCATATAACAGTGAAGAAAATAAGTATTTGAACACCGTGCTTTATTGCAAGTTCTCCCACTTAGAAATCGTGCAGGGGTCTGAAATTTTCATCGTAGGCGCATGTCCACTGTGAGAGAGATAATCCAAAAAGAAAAATCCAGAAATCACGATGTATGATTATTTGTGTGATCCAGCAGCAAATAAGTATTTGAACGCCTGTCTATCAGCTAGAATTCTGACTCTCAAAGACCTGATAGTCCGCCTTTAAAAGTCCACCTCCACTCCATGTATGATCCTGAGTCAGATGCACCCGTGTGAAGTCGTAAGCTGCATAAAGGCATCTGTCCACCCCACACAATCAGTAAGACTCAAACTTGTAACATGGCCAAGACCAAAGAGCTGTCCAAAGACACCGGAGACAAAATTGTGCAACTCCACACGGCTGGAAAGGGCTACGGAGAAATTGCAAAGCAGGTTGCTGGAAAAAAGGTCCATTGTTGGAGCAATCGTTAGAAAATGGAAGAAGCTAAACATGGCGGTCAATCTCAAATCGGAGTGGAGCCCCAGGCAAGATGTCACCTCGTGGGGTCTCAATGATGCTTTGAAAGGGTGAGGAATCAACCCAGGACTACACGACAGGACTTGGTCAAAGACCTGAAAAGAGCTGGGACCACCGTTTCCAAGGTGACTGTTGGTAATACACTAAGACGTCGTGGTTTGAAATCATGCATAGCACGACGGAAGGTTCCCCTGCTTAAACCAGCACATGTCAAGGCCCGTCTTAGGTTTGCCAATGACTATTTGGATGATACAGAGGAGTCATGGGAGAAAGTTTTGTGGTCAGATGAGAGCAAAATGGAAGTTTTAACCGTGAGGAATGATGACTTCCATTCCAAGAACACTATCCCGACTGTGAAGCATGGGGGGGTGGGGGGGTGGTAGCATCATGCTTTGGGGGTGTTTTTGTGAGATTATGGGGAACAACCTCTTTCACTCAGTCAGAGCATTGAAAATGGGTCGCGGCTGGGTCTTTCAACATTGCAATGACCCGAAGCACACAGCCGGGAAACCAAGGAGTTGCTCCGTAAGAAGAATGTCAAGGTTCTGGCGTGGCCTAGCCAGTCTCCAGACCTAAACCCAAGAGAAAACTCCACGTTTCTCAGCAACAGCCGATAAACCAGTCTGATCTAGAGAAGATCTGTGTGAAGGAGTGGGCCAAAATTCCTCCTGCAGTGTGTGCAAACCTGGTGAACAACTACAGGAAACGTTTGACCTCTGTAATTGCAAACAAAGGCTACTGTAGCAAATATTAACAGTGTTTTTTTCAGGTGTTCAAAAACTTATTTGCAGCTGTATCTCGCAAATAAATTGTTAAAAAAAAAAAATCATACATTGTGATTTCTCTCATCTCTCTCACAGTGGACATGCACCTACGATGAAAATTTCACACCCCTCCATGATTTTTAAGTGGGAGACCTTGCAATAAAGCAGGGTGTTCAAATACTTATTTTCTTCACTGTATTTACATTTAAACTATAGCAATATTCTCCGCGTACGCATCAGACGATTCAAAAGTTAGCGGGGCGACTGTCACGCGACTACAACCGTGTTTCGTCAAACATAATCGAAAGATAACCGCGACATTATAAAAGCTCTCGCTAACTCTCCATTTGGTTACGTGATCGTGTTTGAACTGATTACGGGCGCTGGACGGCGATCACAACGCGTCGAATTGTCAAATTTGCAGTGGAGAGGAATGTGAACTAAGAGAACGGATGAAATTCAACTTGCGTCTATGAATTCAGAAATCCTGTTTGATGATTGAACGATTAGCAGGTACATCATCTTTTTCTCTTACCGCTAATAAAAGCGCCGTTCGCCAACGTTTGGACATCATTTAGCGCACTTCCAGGAAAGATAATGATGAATGGAATTTGTAATCATATTTCTCAGAATCCCATTTTTATTCAGGACATTGCCAGAAGTATAATCAAAGAACCATCATTTTTTTCTTCTCCTTCTCCATATACGTGTGAGCAATTTCAATATGTGCGCCGCGGAAAAGACAAAACGCGGAGTGACCTCGGTATTATTCGGGAATTGCGGGGATGTTGTGAAAAGGAAAAGGCAGGTTGAGGGTTGTCGCGGTCTTCGGGTTTGCGTATTGAACGGCGGCAACGCGGAGCCGGGAGATTCTTCAGTATTCCGCGCCGGTTCCGTGGGGTTAAGTTGAACGGTTCCGTGTGGTTTGTCAGTGAATTAATCATGATGATTAATTGGCTTTCAAGTTAAATATCCAGTGAGTGGTGTCAGGCTGCCAGACATCAGGCCCCCAATTGACAGGTCTTTAAGGAGAAGCAGATTGATTTACACAGCCGCTAATGAATCCCACCCCCACCCCGGCCCCCTCCAACACCCACAAGGAGAGCAAAAGGTAAACAAGTCTTTTGCTCCTCGGCCTCCGGCGAGTACACGTCGTGGATTGAACTTCCAAGACCGAGGATCAAGTTTTGTCAACGTTATGCTACGCGCGAAACGGATGTTACCGTACGTTTCGGTGGGGTCAAGCCGCCGCTTAGATCCCGACGTGGATTAAGGTCTCATGATTGCGTCTGCATATTCACGACAAACCTTAAAATTACTCTTATCATCAACATTCCGTTAGAAATGATTAATTTTTCTTCACAAGTACCCTTTCAATAAGCATGCTAACATGCTAACATGACACAACCGCTGAAGATGAGCACAATTCTGATATGATGGGCCTGAACATGTAAGGCGCTTTAACTGAGGACTGTTTGGATTTCGCATAATTTTTTTTACACTAAATAACACAACTTTTACTTGTAAACTTCAATTGATCTTCCTGAAACTTTTGAACGCACGTGTCCAACTGTTCAATGTTTCGGCAGCTTTTGTGTAACTGTTCGGGAACGAAAAACTGAATGGCCAAATTAACAAATTGGGTATTCCATTGTCTGGTTCGGTGAGATTTGCTATTTAAAGTGTCCTTTTCATCTTGCTGCTCACATTCTGACATCTTGAGAGCAAAACAAAACCTATGAAACTGATCAAAGGTATCTTGCCATTCCAAATGGACTTTTCTTGGAAGAAGCGGCCACTGAGCTGTGTCATTGGCAGATTCCAAAAGAGATCCAGAGAGACTGGAAGACTCACAGAAAGTCGCGGAAGTAGACATTCTTGTGAAATGAAGAAATAAAAAATGTATATACAGTACAGGCGGCACGGTGACTCAGCTGGTAAAAGCGTTGTTGGCCTCGCAGTTCTGAGGACCTGGGTTCAATCGCAGCCTCACCTGTGTGGAGTTTGCATGTTCTACCCGTGCCTGCGTGGGTTTTCTGCGGGCACTCCGGTTTCCTCCCACATCCCAAAAACATGCAACATTAATTGGACACTCTAAATTGCCCCTAGGTGTGATTGTGAGTGTGATTGGTCTACGTGCCCTGCGATTGGCTGGCACCTAGTTCAGGGTGTACGCCGCCTCCTGCCCGTTGACAGCTGGGAAAGGCTCCAGCACACCCCACGAACCTCGTGAGGATAAGCGGCAAAGAAAATGGATGGATAGATATACAGTACATACAACCATGGGATGACTGATTTTTAAAACATGTTGGCTTCACTGAAGACGAAAAGTACACATGTATATAGTATATATATATATATGTACCCCCTACGTCCCCCCCAATAATGACAAGTGCTATAGTTAATGCACGGTCTGATCTATGGTATTTTCTAGGTACAACGATAGAAGCGCCTGCGGATGAAAACACCCTTTGTGTGTGATTTCTTATTCTTGTGCTTTTTTTCTAATTTGCACATTTTTAACCTTGCGCCAGAACGTTCCGTGTCGTACGTCGACGCTGCCGCGCGAGGAGGTCACGGCTGGAGAAAAACACAAGCTCGCGCCCTCACCGTGTTTTGATGTAGGCCGCTACCTGCTCAAACACCCCCCCCCCCACCCCAGCCCACCCGCCCACCCACGAGCGCCTCTGATCTATTATGCAGCTAATTAAAACACCCTCTCCACCTCCGCCTTAGCATCAGAGTCATGGTCAGCCTCCTTTGTGTAGCATGGCTGGAAAACAATATCAATAACAACAACAAAAACAACAGTAGCCTTTGGTCCAAGGAGGAGAGGAGGAGGGCGGCTTTTGATGAGGCACATCAAAGGGGGCCAGCGAATCGGACCGCGTTTTGCGTGCCAAGGTCGTCTCTCATCCTGCTCGTTGGGGCCGGCCCACGACGGTCGGACGGTGAGTTGCGGTGCGTGCGGGATTTGTGATTTCGAAGTCAAATCGTGCGGACCCTGATGTGTGACATTAATGCTACGTACGCCGGCCAATCGCAGGGCACGCATAGACAAACAACCAATTACTCTCGTACCTATGGGCAATTCAGTCTTACCTGAACCTAACATGCATGTTTTTAGAGTGGGGGAGGAAGCCAGCATTCCCAGAGAAAACTACAGAAAAATACAGGAAGGAGAACGTGCAAAACTCTACAGCGGCTCCCGGAAGTTGTCGTTTCTTGACGGCCTTGTGGGAGGGATCAAACAGAAGAAAGTTGTAGTAATCCAGGCGGGAGAGGAGAGAGATGATTGATCTTCTCTAAGTGAAAGTAAGACGACCAGGAGATATTATTTGCCGGCGAGGATGACACGTTACCTGCAGTGAGGAGGAAATATGGATCTATAACAACTGCAACAACTTTCAGTTTTGGTTTGTGTGAACTTGCACCTCTGAGTAGGATTTTGGTTTTATCACTGTAAATTTGTCGACAGTTGGCTGTGAACCCGTTTAAAGGGGAAATCCAGTGCTTGCATGAACAGTGTATCCAACAGGTGCCGTATTTCGACAATGTGATGTTAGATCATCTCTGATTTAGTAGCGTTTTGAGAAGATTTTCATCGACAATTGGGAATTTTGCGGGGCGCTTCCATTTTCGCGAGTCACATGGGCGTATGTGACGTGTACTGCGCAGCTCCAAACGCTGGATTACATGGGACACCATTTATGCCCAGCGCTGATTTCTCGGATTTATCCTCGTCTGATGAATAAATAGCAGTATCGGTTGATCGGGAAGACGGAGGAATACTTCCATACAGATTTGAACCTGTGGCTGTAAATTAATGGTGAATATTCAGATGGGTCTTCGGGCGGAATGACGCTGGAGTCTGACTACTCGGAGGCCGACGCGCGGCATAAGTGCGTAAGCAAATATTGAAATTAACTGCGGTAAATATTACCAAGAAGGAGAATGTAGGTGATAAAGACGAGGGAGCCCAAAACAGCACCGTGGGGCACTCCGGACGATAATGGGATAGAAATTATTTGAGCTGGACAAACTGGGTGCGGATGGAAATGTAGAAGACAAAATAGTGGATAGATGAGCAAGATGGCGATATTGCCCATCATGAAGGGTTTTGATATGCTTTATGGCGGCACAGAAAAGGGATGATTTAGTGAAATGTTTTGGCAGTTTTCAGTAACTGTCGTCATTATGGAGCCACCGACTGATAATAGAAAATGCCACCAAGCCCCACTTCCTTTTTTTTCCGTGAAAGAACCCACCTGAGGAATCCAGCGGCCGACGGAGCGCCTCAATAACCGCACGGACCCCAGCGGGGAGGTTGACAGAGAATTCCGGCCATTCACGGAGGAGGAGGCCCCTGGAGGGGGGCACACGCTGTTTGACTTGGCTCTCCACTGCACACTGCTACACAGGCCGGCAGTTGTCCGTGCGTACAAGCTGCTGAGCTGCAGGCATTTCCTGAAATATGTTTCTCTGTCATACGCCGCGCAAGATAGGCGAGGGATGGCAAGAAAGGAAATTTTTCTGGACAAATGCGGGCAAGGCTTCCGAAAACTGCAAAGCCCGAGATGCCCAATGTTGACGGCCTTACATCTTGTCCCGACGATACCACAAAATAGAGTATTAGCCTTGACCAAGCACCCAACAGATGTATCTCACGTCTTCATGCGTCCTGTCGCGTTCCGCCGTGACATTAATAAACACTTGGAGTCATCTCCGCGCACCTGCACAAACAGGTACACCCACGGAGAAGAGCGAAGGTTCTCCGACTTCCCTCTTCTCTCCGCATCCTCTTTCTATTTCTTGTCCATTTGGCCCTTCTCAAATTATCTCTGGGGATTGATGGTAGCAATTTTCACGCATTAGCTCCCCCTTTCATGCATAATCGGGGACCCGCCAACGGGTCCGTTGCAGTACATCTGTCCGTCGGGTGTCATTACTCGCAACCCAGCGGGGGCACATAATTGACAATTGTTCCTAATTAGCAAACATGATTGCGCGCACTCTTTTTGCCTGTCCTGCAAGTCTCCGCCAGCGCCACTCAAGACCATTTTAAGGCAGAGTGTCCGAGGAAAATCTTACTCTGCTTTTCATATTCCTCACGAAAGAACCCAATTATGGTCATCAAAAAGAAGATTTGTAAACATTTTTGCTAAATACTAACTATTGCAACGTTGTTGGGCTGGAAATTTGGGTTACTTAAATTTTGGTTTTATTATTATTATTATTATTTTAACAAAATATATACTCACAATAAAATATTCTAATTTTTTTTTAAATATTCACTGCTGGGAATGTTTTTATTCATCAACTGGAATTCAACCGTTCACTGCCACCGACGTATATGCTCGTCCAATATTTTTTTCAAAGGGTAGGAGTGGCACACGGTCTTGGCCGGCATATCTGTGAAATTAACGTTATTCTTTTCTTGTTGAAACTCTTGAAGCTTGTTGAAACGAAAAGCCAAACAAAAAGCAAAAACATGTGTAGTTGCTTATTTTAAGATCCCTAAATGGGCCTTCTGTGTGATGTCACGGTTGGAGCGCAAAGGTTTTGTGAAGATTTCTGCAGAATCAAAGTTTGTAAAATGAAGAAATGTTCCTGGATGTACATTTTAGCCGAGCGGTTCTCAAAATGTGGTGCAAGCTTGCAATAATGCATAAATAATTTATAAATCCTGTTTAAACTTTTCATTTAATTATGTAACCTTTTTCCACTTTTAAATAATAGTCCAGTTGCATTCAACTTTGAATACACTCCAAATCATTTGCTGGAATTAAAAAAAAAAAAGAGTTTTTAGATTTTTAGTAAATGTTTGTGTACAATAATTTTGCATCTTAAAGTGGTATTTTTTTCTCTTCCTATATTAAAACAGAGTGCATTCTGTTAAGAGTGGGATTAGACTAAGGGTTGGTTTTGATGAATACTTGGGCTTTACTGTCGTGTACTTGGAGCCCAAAGTATTTTTTGAGGTGGTACTTTTGTTTGAAACGCGGCTTCAACCAGATCAGAATAAAAAAACTGATTTTCCACATCTTTGAAGTTGTGATTTTCTCAACATTTCGGTAAGACTTGACGTCAGCAGCGTTTAAATTAGTTTATTTATTGGTAGTTTTAAATAGTTTTTAATTTAATTTAATTTTTGCTTTAGTTCCATAAAAGTCTTTTTTTTTCCTGCTTTTGTTGAATATTTCAAAAAATATTGAATGTTGTATGTAAGTATGTTTGTTAATTTCTCAGTGGATAGTGCATGAGTGTCAAAAATTGTCCAAAATTAGAAAATATGCAATCCCAATTGAAACTCTTGACCTTGGTGAGGCCATGTGTGCAAATTCTAGTACATTCACCGTATGTGACACCAGGATAAACTAAAAACTGTCTAAAAGTGCCCAGCCCAATGCAAGATTTTTCAGACGACGTCCTACTGTCGGTGCCGCGTTTCCAAACCCCAACCCCCGCGAACGGGGGCCCGGCATTTGCATCCACTCTGACCATTCCTCCTGATCCGCCGTTTCCCCCTCCGCCCGGCCCGACCGGCCCCGCTGGGCTCATCTCTCTCGTCCGCCGCCACGGGGGCCTGCTTCTGATTTAAAGCGCCCGGCGGGGGTCGGGGGGTGAGGGGCACGCGGGGAGAGACTCACGCTGCGAAGCCTCGCTACAGCTGAAGGTCAAAACACGCTCGCGATCGCAACGACGGGATGACACGGCAGCGGGCAGAATTCAGATGGAACCCAAGGAGTCCCGCCTCTGTGGCGGTTTAGTCGAAATCTTTCTTCAAGCAAAACAGACACAAATACATACACAAATATATCTACTGATACCCCCCCACCCCCGTTCTGTGTTCTTGATCAACAAAAGTCAACTCACTCTTCAGTTATGGCTGATACCTCTACTTAGGAAATGAATCAATTCTGGAAGTCATTTCGTGACGTGATTTTTTTTTTTGTAAGTAGAAGCGCTTTTTATACGTAAATAGCCTAGTCCGTTCCAAGCCTCTCAAGCCCCGAGATGCCTCGGTTCTCGACCACAATCCATTCCAGAAAACAGTTCGAGAAGTGATTTGTTGTAAAACCGAATCGATGTTTACCATTACAATGAATGGAAAAAGAAATAATGTGTTCCAAGCCTAAAAAATTGGGCTTTTTAAAGAATTTTCTTTAGCTTTTCCTGATAATAAACTGCATAGTAGAAATACACGTTTACTCTAATTACTTTATATAATAAAATAATTTAAGAAATATGTTTATTTTTTGCTTAAAATGTATGCTTTAGTAGTAGAGTACGCTAGGCTGGGAGTGCATTGCCGTTTCTGTAGCTTGTAAACTTTTTTTTATGAACAAAAGTGCAGAATAACTTTAAACAAGCAACTTGCCTTCTTTGGAGCCATGATTGGGGGTTAATACGGTACCCCTCGACAAGAAGAAAAACAACAGTCACTACCGGGACACGTCTGTGTACAGACGCTGCGTTATACAGAATAACAAAAGTGCGCTGGTTGCGCCGCGTATGTTATGTCATTTCCGGGTTTTTTTTTCGGCGCCGTGGGTCAGGTGGTCTGGCCGCACGCAATGTGCTATTTCTGGGTTTTGTCGGGGGCGTTCGAGTACCGATTATCGTTCGAAAACGGAAGCAAAAAAATCTCGAAAACCGATTTGTTTGAGAACGGGGACTTCTAGAACTGAGGCTTTACTGTATGTAATGTAAAAAATAATTAAAAAATTATGTTGATTTACCTTTGGCGTTGGGGAATTATGCGAAGAGAAGCGTGAGGGACAAGCGAAAGGCATCGTGGGGGGCGCGGGGGGCAGCAATGTGTCGCCTGAACACAACAAAAGCAGAGTTTGGCTCAACATAGCTACATAATTCAGATAAAAGCAAGAAGTTAAAAGTTTGAACTATTTTTGAATGACAGTAGTGACCTGGGTATAATCAAATAGCCCATGTGGCAACTTTGGGGAAAATATTAATCATATAGGTGGAACATGATGTACAATTTCTCGAGGTTAGCAGGTCCGTAATAATCTCAGCGACCATAGCATTTGGTTTTTTTTTTTATGTTTTTCTTTTAAAATGGTTCATAATTACACTGACTGACGACGCTAACAAAAGCACGGACAAGAAAAAAAACAAAAAAAAAACATCTGTTTCTTTGGATTGGAATCTCCAGGAGTCCAGATGAAGCCCCCGCCACCGCATCCCCCCCTTTGCCCTTTCCTGCTTTGCTCTTCCTTTTTTTTTTAACATTTGCATATTTCAAAAGTCTACCAAAAAATAGCCAGGGGGCCCGAAACGGTGGCCTACCCGCACGGCGGAGAACTCAACCGAGAGCAAAAAGACACAAGAAACTGATTCAGATTCTGAGCTCATTTGAGGATGAGCTCTCCAAAAGCGGCGAGGCCAGATTAGCTGACGGCGTCGTGCTTCTCGTAGCCGGATTTAACCGGGAAATTCACCGCGAGTAAGACACGGCAGGAAAAGGGAGCGCGACGAGAGAGGAAGACGCATCGCAAGTCGGCCTCTTCACCCAAACTTCCTTCATGAATAACAAATAAGACCAGCAGCCAGCGCAACACATGCAAAACATTAGACGCGTCCCTCCGCTCGGCACTCATCTGGCTTCCTCAACCTTCTGCCGCCGGACTTGGACCGCGCTCAGCTCCTTTTGGACCCGGCCTGTTCATCGTTTCGCAGGTTAAAGAAGTCCCATTTGCAGATTGTCGCGGCGCCATCAATCATTCTATAGGCGGAGGACTGCAAAAATCAGCGCGCCCGCAACTGCATGTTCTGACTAAAACTTTCTGGATATTGGACTTTACGGACCCGTTCGAAGTTATTAAAACTACTTTGAAAAACGCTTGGCTGCTGTTTAATTATTTATTTTTCATTAATAATTTCAGGCTGGCCGAGGGATCACGTTTCAGTGGCGAAATGTAACATTTTGTCAGTAATAGAAGAAGAAGAAAAAGAAATAGAAGGCTAGAAAGAGCTTCTTTTACTTTTAAGAAATGTAATTTTGCAAATTCCTCAGGGTGTAAATTTAAAAGACACAAATTTTTCTTTTTTTTTGGGGTGGGGGTCAGCAATTTAGCTAATTTTTCCGAGCAAATGTTTCATGTGTTGTAACACACTTTATGCGATTGATATTGAGACACTTGGTGTTATTTTTTTCCCCCAGACTTTATAACTTCAACTTCGTTCAGAAAAAACTACTGTATTTTTGAATTATGTAAAACAAATGCGAGTCAAACAGATAATTAATACTTATTACTATATATTATATTTCAAGGTAATATAGTATATATAAACTACACGTACACAATCTTGTACAGTACAAATTAGTTTATATTGAATTGAAGATGTGATGCAATCCCACCAGAATTATCTTTAAATGGCAATATTTACTGAACCCAAATGGAACAAATTATTACCATTTTTTTCACACAATGAGTGGGCAAAGATGTGCATACATAATGGCACAGTGATAAGTTTCTTAAAATTTGCTTCCTTCATTTTAAACATTATTTTTTTCCTCATTACGTGATTTCGGCACTGCTCCAATAACTGCTGTCCGTGTAATAAATCAAACATTATGTCACATGGTTTTACCGCCCACAACAAGTGACTGGATAAAACAAGTCATTTTCATGAATATTCTATTTTCATAATCACATTGAATATTTTTTGCATGTGGCTCGAAAACCGCTGTCATTTTGGGGTTTTAGCGACCCACTCTGACATTTTCATTGACATTACCAGCAGTACTTCAACGGAACCCGAAACAGTGAACCGTTGCGCAGTAAATATTTCCATTTTTGGTCCATAACTTTCATCATATTATCTAATGCTGAAATATTATTTGATCTACAAAAAAAATAACAGGAGTCAGCTTGTCTAGCGAATCATGTTGTGGACTCATCGAAATCCAAAAATGTCAACCCTGCCATTGTCCACTCTGTCGCCTTTTGCAGGTACATTTATTGAACAATAACTTGACCAATATAGATTTCTGACGATGTCGTTAAAATCAATACATTGATACCAATTCAAGGTGTTTGAGGGCGAAATGGGGAAGTCCCTTTTTTTGCAGTGGACCCTAAACCGCATAAGTAAAACATACGCAGCACAGTATGTGTGCTCCACTAAAAAAACTATTTCGGGGCTGGGGGGATGGGGGGGGGGGGGACGTTTCCCACAGCACGTTTACAGGCCCGACCAGCAGTGTTGAAAAATACGCCGTGAGAAGTGCGTTTCTGACTGCGTGGCGGCAGCTGGCCGCAAAACTGGCTGTTCTTTCTTTTCCACTTGAAAGGCAGCAGCATGCAAAAGACATTCGCAGCCTTATTTGTGTCCAAAACTGAGGACGCTTGAGGAAGGTTCCAGGTTTTATGCTATCCAACCGTCTATGTGTTTCTATATTTATTCTCTCAATTTGGAGAAATAGACGTTCCACGCAGCATCAAAAAGTGAATTTTTTTTTCGTTTCTTCACTTTATCATCATTTCTGCGCACATTCTTTGAGACTAAAGAACAAAATATGATGTACTTTCATGGGTGCTTGTACCCCAAAATATCCACTTGTGAAATTCTGGATTGATTGTGAGGAAAAATCAGGGGCAGAAAGTCTCAAAGGTAGGAAATATCTGACCGCAACGCTCCAATGTCAATATTATACGTCATTTTCACATAATTTCATATTATACGTACTATAATGCAGTGGTTTTCAAACTGGGGGTCGTAGCAAAAAAAAAAAAAAATAATAATAAATAAATAAATAAACACAAATAAATAAAAAAAACTTAGGGAAATTGAATTTGAAAAACAATCTATTTTACGGATGTGAGTATTTAAATTATTGGGAGTTGTCATCATTCAAAGAGTTATTCTTTCGAAGAAAACAAATTTTATATTATTATTATATTACTATATGATATAAGTCATAGTTTTCAAACTTGTAACTGCAGAATGTCTTTACCGTTATTGAATGTCTTCCAAATGAATTAAATCAATTACCATTACTTTCATTTTGGGATCTATAAACCCCCCTCCTCCTGGTTAGTATGCCCTTTCCATAAAAAAAATAACCCAAACGCATCTTCGTATATTCAGAGTTCCTTTTACAATTGTCACATGAGCTGTCTTTACCGTTAATGCCACTGGAGAGAACCCCAATATGCTGTTGCAGTACACCAGAGGGTTCTGTGAGGCGAAGTGGCGGGCTGAGGCAGGCATTTTGCATCCACGCCAAAGCAGACGGCAACGTAAATCATTTCTGAGCTACACGTCACGAGCATTACATATTTTTACCATTATTGCAATTGGATAAAGACTAAGGTTGAATGGGTTTATTGAGTAAGTAGGATCATTTTGAAATAGTCGACATTTGTGGTATGATATTTGATGTTTGCAGATGAGACTGTCGACAGAGGAGTGGAAATTCGGCAATTTAGCACGTGTCCACGTTTCTCAGATGTGATTTGTCAAATTTTGATCTGTGGAATATTCAATGTGCATTAATCTGGACATTGTGCTTTTAAACCACTATTTCATGAATGACGTAATTGTGTTATTATGAATATTCAATTGCAAATATGTCAACACTTGTCGGATGCTGAAGATTGTATGCTTTAACATATGCGCATTAGCTCAGTAATAGGAGTCAATAAATTTCCCATTTGTGCAATTTTTCTCCTCTGCTGACACATTTTAGCAATACAACCCCAAAATGAATTCAAAATCAATTAATAAAAATATGGCGCTAAATCAGGCCATCTGAGTTTTTATTGGTTCAACCTTAACACTGATTTGTTGGGCTTTTTTTTTTAAACATATTTTTGGTGAGTGTTCGCTGGTAGGAAAAAATTATGCCGATATTACGACAAACTTATGCACTAAATTAAATGTGATGTTTTTTTATGTGGCTCATAACTTCTTGCCCAGCATTAAGGAATTAAATGATATCACGTCCTTTATTTAAACCCTCCCATTTGGATACATATTGTTAATATTTGGGTCATGCCATTTAGCTACTTGACTTAAAAATGTTAGAAACTCTGTATAATATTGTGTACCCGTATAGTTCTACACCACTCTAAACTATTAAACTAATGCCACCAATGAAAATGGAGCATCTTTGCAAAGGCTGAGTTATGTTTTTTATGCAGGTTTTGGATCTCATCAGCAGGAGCAAGTGTACCTAATGCTGTGGCCGGTGGCTGTACACTACATCGTAATAAACATTTGTTACGGTGATGATATTGTGTAAAGTGTAGAAGAGGTTTTAGTGCACTGACTAGATGAGTGACCCCGGTCCAGGCGCGCACACTCCTCTCGGGCTGAGCGTCCAATCAGCGAGGACTCGGCGGGGTTGTTAGCTCCTAATTGGCCGGAGATGGGAGAGGAAAGCTCGGCCGTGGTCGCAGTCAAACACATGTTCGCCTCCTTTGCTCCGTGGAGGATGCGCTTCGACGCACCGGAGAGTTTTCCAAGCGATCTTTTCATGGCGTTCTAAAAAAAAAAAAAAAAAAAAAGCCAAATTAGAAGACTGATAAAGAAGTGGTGGTGGGGGGAGACGTTTACGCACACTCCCAAAGATCTTTGCAGGCTGCCACGGACCGAAAAGTAAAGTGTTCTGTGGATTATTCACGGCCAGGGAAAACTTTTTTTTTTTTTTTAAGAACAGTTAGCAGCGCTGCCCGCTCGATTTTTCATCCATATTTTGTGGCAATTTCCCTCTCAGGACTGTTTTTGCTCTTTTACGCACGAGCGCATTTGTGAGTGGATCCGATTGTTTAAAATATCGAGAAGAAAATAAGGGGTTGGGGTGTGGGGGTGTCCAGATTTATGATTTGGGGGATGGCTACAGCCACCTCCAGCCCGTACCTCGCCAGCAGCAGGATTTTAAGTGGCCCGGTCCCGCATTCTGACAGGAGGGGCGGAAGCATGCATCCGGCGAACGGTGTGGTCACCTCGGTGTCTTCCAGCGGGTTCAGGGGGGAGCCCTCGGTCAAGATGGTGCAGAGTGACTTCATGCAAGGGGCCACCATGGTGTCCAGCAACGGCGGCCACATGCTCAGTCATGCCCACCAGTGGGTCACGTCGCTGCCTCACGCCGCGGCCGCGGCTGCCGCAGCGGCGGCGGCTGCCGCGGCCGCGGCCGAAGTGGGTGCCGCCTGGCCGGCCGGCTCCCAGCCCCAGGAGACGAAGAGAGGAGGCGGCGGCGGGAGGGAGGACCTCCACGCGGGCGCCGCTCTACACCACCGCGGCTCCCATTTAGGGGGCCATCAAGCGCACCCTGGTGGATGGGGGGGCTCCATCAATATCAGTGAGGGTCGGACGCAGACGCAGCAGCAGCAGCAGCAGCAGCAGCAGCAGCAGCAGCAGCAGAGCCTCGTTTACTCTCAACCGGCTGCCTTCACCGTCAACGGGATGCTGAGCACCCAGAGCCTCATGCACCCTGGCGCGCTGGTGCGCGGGGACTCCCCGGAGCTGGACCACTCCCATCACCACCCCCATCATCTCCCCCATCATCACCACCACCACCACCACCACAACAACCCTCACCATCCTCATCCTCACCATCAGCACGCGCACCACCAGCACCAGCATCACCACCCGGAGGGGCACTCAGATGAGGACACGCCGACCTCGGACGACTTGGAGCACTTCGCCAAGCAGTTCAAGCAGCGTCGCATCAAGCTGGGCTTCACCCAGGCCGACGTGGGTCTGGCCCTGGGCACGCTCTACGGCAACGTCTTCTCCCAGACCACCATTTGCCGCTTCGAAGCGCTGCAGTTGAGCTTCAAGAACATGTGCAAGCTGAAGCCGCTGCTCAATAAGTGGCTGGAGGAGGCCGACTCCAGCACGGGCAGCCCGGCCAGCATCGACAAGATCGCCACGCAGGGCCGCAAGAGGAAGAAGCGCACGTCCATCGAGGTGAGCGTCAAAGGCGCGCTGGAGAGCCACTTTCTCAAGTGCCCCAAGCCGTCGGCGCAGGAGATCAACGGGCTGGCGGACACGCTGCAGCTGGAGAAGGAGGTGGTGCGCGTCTGGTTCTGCAACCGCCGGCAGAAGGAGAAGCGCATGACGCCGCCCGGGCTCCCTCGCAGCCCGGACAACAACGCCTACTCGCAAGTGGGCGGCATGGGCGCCGACACGCCGCCGCCCTCCATAGACTGCAAGAGGATGTACAGCGACACGTGAACGCCGCACCGAGTCCCGCGAGCTCGATTTGCTCCCAGTTGGCCCAACTTTAGACGATTAATGAGCAACTTTATTATCTTTTTTTTTTTTTGGTTGGTCCAAGCTCCTGTGTGTCCCGTTATCCACTAAGCCGCGCGCGTGTGTTTGCGAGTGGGACAATGTGAGGTTTTATGCACCCTTTTCTTTGAAAATTCAAGAAAGAAACATTAAGGGAGACATTGACATTGCTTTAATTTAGCACGGACTTATTCCCTAAAGCAATAATTCATACACCCCCATTATATTTCTTACAGACGTGTTTTGTGCTAGTAGCTTCAAGTAACTCGTTTTTTTCTTTTCACCCCCCCCAAAAGAGATACATTCCTTTACATGTATAAGATGAGTGTGTATTATTGTGTGATGGTTTGCACTATTTATTTTCCCCCTCATTTTTTTTTATTTCAGTGAAGAAATGAAATTATTTAATAAATTGGACTGATATGGAGGAGAACGTGACGTAAACATCATTTTTGAACACGTCGACACTGGTCATGACTCAGCTTCGAACTTTAATAATGATAATATATATAAACACTAAAGAAAGCAAAACAGTGAATCAGACTTTAATATAAATGCATTTTTTCATTTGTACTACTCAGTACAAAAAAAAAAAAAAAAGATACAGCCTAAAGTAAATCGTTTAGTATAACCTTTAAAAAAAATCATGGATTCAGCAAACTCACTGATCGGGTTCTAAATGATAAACAGAATTTAGCATCGGTTCTTCTGTTTTTTATTGTAAGTGCAAGACGCAGCTTTGTTTATTGAAAAGGGCTTCATGTCTAGTGTAGTTTATTTGCACTTTAAAAAGTGTTAAACTATGAGTGAAATTAATATAAAAATGGGCTCAACCTGGGCTCACTATTTGGTAATCAAGAGCTATAATTTATATTATTCGCAGAGACTTTTAACATCCAATTGAGGCTTCATAAAGTGTTGACAAAGTTAGTAATAAATTGCATACAAATCCTGATAAGAGCACAATAAAGTGTATTTTAATAACAAAGTCTAGTTTTGCACCAAGTAATATAGTTTGGGCAAATGTAATGGAATTTTTTAATTTTACCACAAAGTCTGCATAAAAAAAAATTCGCCAAGTAAAATATTATAGTTTTCAAGTAGAGCATATTGTCGTCCACACTGTTTAAAAACAATTCATTTCTTACCTGAAACGATAACGAAGCCGTTACATGTAATAACACTGGTATTGCAACAACAGGGTAATTATACCATTAATGCAATATAAATTTGAATAGAGTGGAAACATTCAAAAAAAATGGAGAGCTGCGAACATTTTAAAACATTGGCAGGAAAAGTACGTGGCCCGTGGACCAGAGGGTTTCATCTGACCTGCTACGCAATCCCCCCCCCCCAAAAAAAAAAAAAAAAAGTAGCAACAGTTATAACAAGACCAGAAATATGCAACACACAAATGCTCGTCATATATAATGATAAACATTTGTTAGATCATCGACAATGAAATGGGCCCCAGTATGGATCCCAATATTGGCTGTCTGAATGTTACATGATGGTGGAAAGAGTTCAGCCCCAAACTTAACTGAGCATTCATACTCCCGTGTATACTGCGTGTAGTCTATTTTGTGATACACTATCACAGTAAGATGATTCTTTGGTGACTCCGAGAGCTTTCAAAAGAACTCAGCAGCTTCTGGAGCGTTCTCTATTCGGGGTCTTAGTAGTCTGGAATGTTCTACCCGGGCAAATCAGAGCGGCTACCGCTTTACAATGTTTACATCACCGCTTCTGACTCCTTTCTCCACTGTCACGTTTGCTCAAACCACAACGCGTCTGTAACTAGACATCTGAATTTTGGCCTGTTTCACTGCCGTTTCTCTTTTCTCCTATTTTGTGTTTTTATTTATAGTTTACACAACGTCACAGCTTCACTGCAATTGGGGTTTGTAGTTTGAGTGGAATTATTCCATACGAAACCAACAATCAAGCGCTGGATTTATCATATTTATTCTACTCGACTTTATTTATAGAGCACTTAAAAGAACAACAGCAGCTGATGTACAGTATACGTGTCATGTGTATATCAATATTACGTCTGTACTTCAAAAAGTGTTGGTTTTTTTTTAGTGATCCGCATGCTCACAATGTGCTCTTTATCCGATTTTGATGCGAGGACGCAACGCATTTACGCAAAATCCCATGCCGGCCAGCAAAGTTCAGGCCTCCCAG